>NC_081556.1:160143947-160743947 GCF_963082655.1 Stomoxys calcitrans | reverse complement strand
CTTAATTGTATAAATTAGAAAAAATGTTTAATGTTTTATTTTGAAATAAGACAATTAAAAAAAAATGATATTCTTAACTACCACTTTCTACTACTATTTTGAGAAAATAATTAAGATCAGTGTATTACTTCAGTATCCCGAGTAAAAAAGTTGATATGGCCAAATCTAACTATAATATATATAAAATTGTATACGAAGAATGGGTACACATAATTGGTTCTAATTAGATCCATTTTTATCTCAAATTTGTCCCATATACAATCTGATCCAATTACATATAATAATATCTAATTGAGTCAGATTATCCTAGATCCAAATATATGTGAGATTATATATTTCATATATAATTGGACCTTCGGCTATATATATATATATATATTGTTTTTACGCATCCAAAGCAGAAAAAATTTAAATGTATAAATAAATTTGTTCTCCCAGCCCTGCTCATAAAGAATAAAAACAGCTCTATCTAATCTCGCGTAGTTCGGCCGGTCAAACATGGTAATTTATCATCTTTTTTTTTCTGTTTTTTTTTCTGTTAATGGATCCATTTATGCGTGAATATTAAAGATCATACTATACGCACCAAATTTCCACCAAATCCGACAAAAATGTAAGAAATTTATATGGCGACTATTTCCTATCTTTAAAGCCAGTTAGACAAATGTTAACTCACTCAGACTCAGAATTTGCAAAGAGGATTTCGGGCCCGGACCATCAATTAAATGATTTATAAAATGAATGGTAGAGTTGCTCGCACTTTGGCTCGTGATGACGTCGGCACCTCTCTAACAGGAAGATTACACAGGTTCAGAGAACGTGTTGTCTTGGCTAGGCGAGGCGATGAGAACTAAATAATTGATTCAGCGAGAACGGGAAGATTTTGAGCACCATGAGGGTTGGAACTCTGAGCTCCAATTTGTGTGATTTGCAACTGCACATCCAGCGGTATCGAGTAAAGATTCTCAGTAAGAGGCTGTTGACGGAAATCTAATAGTTCAAGCTACCCGAACGGCTCAAAGCTAGAAGAGAGAACTGGTCCAGGCGCCTATATTGAGAAATCAGAGACCGAGTTCTTCTTCCTCTTGTTGATCATAACAGGAATGCGTAAGGTGGTACGATTTTAATGAGAGATTTTCGAGTGTGAACATCTCAGATAGTAAACGGTTTTTAGAGCGATAACAACCAAGGTGGTAGGGTCAAAGTGTATGGGGGCTATTGACGCCTCCTCTAAACATAAGACCAGCGCCAATAATTTGAGAAGATGCAGTGTCAACCCAAGAACGTCGTGGACATTTTTGTGTACAGTAAGTTGTCCAATAGGGAAATAGCAACCAAGATGGTGAAGTTTGATGGTTTTCTATTTTTATGAGGTTAGGAACCGGAATTGCCAGACAAAACATCAACAAATTCTAGAAACGTTTAATAGCTATATGACTGTTATTATGTATTTGTAAATGCGAAATTTTTCATCAGTTTTTTTATTTAGCAAAAAGTTTGCAATAGTAACGAGATTTTAATCCAATAATTAAATTTTTTGTGCATACGGCCGTAAATATTTTACAATAATGCTTGAAAAATATACAAAATAGTGCTTAAAATATAAAGCCTTAAAACAGAAGAACACAAAAATTATATCAAATTAACGGAAGGTGCAAATGTAATTCAAAATAGTAAAAATATTGTTAATATTTTGCATTCCGGAACCATATTACATTAGGAAAGTAAAACTCCCATAGATCACATTATACCAACTGTTAACCCACCAATAACCACATATTGGTCAAATTTAACAAAAATTTTTATGAACTAAAGTTAGTTATTTGTGGTGCAAGATATACTTACTTTACTTTACTTTAATTGGCTATGACAGAATATTTGTTCCACTTGAACGTAGAATAGCGTTCCAAGAGCCTCGATCTTCTGCGCTCATTCTAAAATCTCTGACACCAAGTTTCGAGGTGTCTCCCACAACTTGATCTTTCCTTCGGGTTTTGGCCTTCCCGGTTTGCGTGTACCACCGTGTTTGCAAGATATACACATACATATATAGCTGAAGATATAATTATATCTATATTATATATAAATAATATTTTTGAATATAATTATATATAGCAGATATATCTATACCTGGATCCATGACAGTTTTTAAAAAAATTACAAAAAAAATTGCAAAGAAAGATTAAATTCTATAAAAAAAAAACTCGCTCTTAGTTTCAACCTAGAGGGCGCGCCTTTTTTGACAACTTCTACTGATGAGTTTGAGTGGTATCAAACGAAATCGCGATCTACGAATCCAGTCAAATGCCTTAACAAAGCAAAAACGCATTTAATGCCTAATTTAAAAAAATTGGTTTTTCTATTTGTAATAGAAACAGGTAACCCTATGGTCTGCAGCCAGACAATATCCGACTGTTTGAAAAAAAAAAGAATGAAATCAAATCGGGCAGTAGATTGAAAGTTTTATGCATTTAAATATTAAAGAAATCACTATAGGTCAAATATAACCCAGAATAGTATACACTATATTACATACAGGGTTACCAATTGAAGCATTTTCTGAAAGCTTATATCCTCTACTACAAACCGTTAGAAGATGCAAAACAATCAGCTTTCTAGTTTCAAAGTCATAAAGGCTTTACAACCACAAATGAAATACTGAAATAGGTTTGGCCTCCTGGAGTATCAGTAGTATCCCGATAGCAACCAGATACACAAGGTTGCACCCTGGTTTCTCTGAATTAACACATTGCCCTTCTATTTGTGATTACATGTCAGTACTTTTGGTAATAAATATAATATGAGGAATTAATTCCAACGATCGCATACAATATCAAATCAGATAAAAATAAATTCTCAAAAAGTCGAAAAAAATTCGACCTCTATGCATTATCATCGTTATTTGAATGGTAGTGGATTACATCTACCAAATAGTGAAAGTTAAATATTGGGTTAAATTGCAATTCTAGCCATTAAAACAAAATTTTATAGAACCGAGGTGGCCAGCTTTGAAGGCCCACCAATGAACCCTGGGCCTTCTAGGCCGTTAAAAATTTGCACATAGCCTTGAAAACACCTCAGCTATAACCATATATGAACATATCTTTGTCCGTTCACAAATGGTAAAGTTATAGCAACTATTTTTTCCCCATCCTACTGTGCGACGATACTTGTGAAATGTACATACCAACAATATACTTGTACATATGCTTATGTATAGATATATGTATTAGGAAGTTGTATTAGTTTGTATATATTGATGCATGTTATATTTAATCATTGCAGATGCCGGCCCTTCCGATAGTACCTCCCCCACCCATTTCCAGACTCTAACTTATGCCACACAAACGAAAACCGTAGCTACGAAAAGAACCACTTCGAAAAATAGCCTTCCCACTTCGTACACCAGTACTCGTTCAGCAGCAGTAATGGCTTTGGCATTACGCAACCAGGCCCCGTCCAGTCCGGGAACGGTCCACAAGAATACCAGGAACGGTCGACCCTCGCCCCCTCCAACTAGTTCCGTCGAGTCGACGTTCTCCAACCAGCAGATTCCACCCGCTGTCTCGCAGCCAGGTGAGATCAGGGGACCAGCCGCGAGACCGAATGGTATCGCTGACATATACTCGGGCGGCTCAAGCAGCTCGGACAACGATGGTGTAAATAATTCCACTTCCTCGTCGGCCACCGCCTTGCGTCGTTTGTACTTCAAAACCGGCCGCAACACTAAAACGAAAACCAATGCAAAATCTTCCATGTCCATGACCAAATTAGCAAAAACTCCGGTTTGTAATACGGCCATTCTATACAATGCTTCGGTGGAGGGGGCTCCTCATTCTGGTGGCAAAAACGCGGCCAATAGCAAATCTGTTCCCAAGGTTAGTGTTCTCGGCGACATCGAATGTACGCTCTCTTTTTGTCTATGTCTCTTATTTCTCATATTTATTTTTTGTTTTCCCCATCGTCCATAAACCCTAAGGTTGTTGTAATGGGGTCGTCCACTGCCTCGACGACAGATGCTATCATTAACACTTCAACTGATTCGGCGTCGACAATGGTTACCAATGTCACTCATACCGACACATCCGAGACCTGCGATTCTTTAGATTTAGGTAATTTTTTTTGTACTCATATTTCGCGATCTCCCTGTGATTGTCTTGCCTTGTGCATAACAACGATGTCCGCATGCTATAATCCTGTAACTTAAATGGCAAAAAAGCATATCACTGTCCAAAATCACAGAACCTCCACTAACTGCCTTTTCATATTCTAGGTGATAATTCTGGACAAAGCGAGCCTATTTTCAGTTCCTTGGAAGAACCTCTGCTCACCGCAATCCAAGTTGACTCCGAGCAAGAGGTTACCGAGTTCGAATTGACAAGTTGCTCATCGTACTCCCGGCCTGATGTAAACCTTCAAGACAGCACTGAGGAGGTATAGCACAAAAAATTAACCAAATTAGAAAGTCGCCCACCCAAGAGTGTCGATTAGGTGCATTCCAATCAACCCAATCACAATGCTCATGTACTGAAACTTTATACAAAGAGAAATCAGTTAGGCACTTGGAGCTTTTGTCGACATTTTGCTTTTCTGCAGCGCCATTAAATTCGTTATTCTTAAAGCTTAGAGTGAGGACACTCTTGGGGAATGTGGGCAATAAAAATGAGCCACGCATTATTTTTGTAATTAACAATTTTAAATCTGTTCTTTAGAGTCAGGAGTCATGCCTTTCAATACTGACGAACGAGCCTACGTCAACCACACCGCTGTTATCGTCCTGCAGGAAGTATGCGGCGTCTTCTTCGAGTGCCGCAAACACGGATAAAGAACGATTGCCCAGTACGGCGCCGGCTCCATCAAGCGGTGGCAAACACTTCACATTCGATCAACCGCAATCGCCGAAATCCGCCCGTTGTAGTGACAAGTCACGTACTTGCTTCATATTCAAGGAGGAGGGGGGCGCCAGCATCCTTTCATCGCAACAGCAACAAAGGAAATTCTCACAAAGGCATGGCAAGCATGAGGGCGACAAAAGGCAAGCGACGGCAGCAGCGGCAGCTTCAATATGCGCTGATGATCCCAATGGAAAGTGTGAACAACAACACACTGGCGAAACGCAAAAATACGCCGGTCATTTTCATGGGGAGCGCTCAAATTTCAGTGATATGAGAAAGACTCGAAATGAGGGCAATGCAAAGGAACGCAACCGCTATTCGATGGGAGCCACCATCGGCACCCAAAGAACGAGTCCCAAACGTGAACATCGACGTTCCCCATCAATGGCAACATCAAAAGTCAATTCCGCTCCGCCCACCATTAAGGATAGCAACTTCTTCGACAATGCCTATATCTCGACTCGCCACACCAACAAGCAGCTCTCGCCCACCTCGGGCCAGCGCAAGTACTCGTCTAGCTCCTCATCGGGAGGCAGTGAGCGTTACAAGGAGGGTATATTGTTCCCCTTCGACAGGGAGGCGCTGGATTATGAGCGCATACAACGCGAATGCTTTGCCGTAAATGAGAACTCGAGTTCATCGACCACCACCAGCGATACGGACGAAGCCGAAAACTGTTCCGTCTACGAGAGACCGAAATGTGATGCCTCCAATCCTACTGATTTTTACCAGCAATACACCCTGCTCTCACAGACGGAGCAACAACAGCAGAAGCAGCACTCGCGAAAGAATTCGAAACGCTTGCGTTCCGACTCTTTGGTCCAAAAGTATGTACCTAAATCGGACGCATTTTGTCCGAAGTCCATCAGTAGCTCGCCCACCACCACCCACTATTCCCCCAACTCCCACGTTGAGCTGAGAAAGTTCGAGGACATTGCCTCCAAGTTCGAACAAATGGCGCCCAACCATGGTTCCATCGTTAACCTCGCAATAAAACCCCCCAGTCCAAATGCCACCACAGCCTCCAGCAACCACTCCCTGAACAGTTCCATTTTGAAAAACAGCCATTACAGTAGCAATAATAACATTAACAACAATAACAATACCCATGAAAGCATATCACCGGTCACCAGCAGCAGTCCCTGCAATTCACGCAGCACCACTCCACCACTGCCCAATGTGCGTGTGGACTTCTTCATGGAGAAATTGTCAACAATGCATTCGCGCAAGAAATCGTTCAAAAATAAATCAAATGTCGCCATCCCAGCCATTGAGGAAATCGAAAGTGCTGCCGGAATAGCAGGAGCACACGACTACTTGGACGACTGCCAGTATGGAGGAGCTGCGCTAATTAACGCAGCGGCTATTTCGGGTGGTGGCCCTATAAATGTGACGCCCAATCCAATGGAAGTGACTGCAGTATGTTCACAACCTCCACCGCCGCCGCGGGCAACCATTGTCGTCCAACAAGTAAGTATTTACATATGTATGTCACACACACACACACACACACATACAATTAAGCTTATGCCCGCTAATCACTCTCAGCTGTCTCCTGGATGGCTGTCAGTAGCAGGCTACCCACTTATTTTCCTCATAATAATGGGAATTATTAACACGAATTCGACTACATAAAGTACCACATATAAACAGAGAGAAATGTCCATATGTATGTATGTATGTATGTATATATACATGTTTGTTCATTTCACAAGAATGGGGGAAGTACGTACGACGTTCCCTTTCAAAAACAATACCAATTCGAAATGAAATAAAATCAAGACGAAATGAAACGAACAGAACCGAACCGAACCAAACCAAACAAAACCAAACAACACAGAACGGATGGACAGACGGATGGACAGACGGATGGACAGACGGATGAACGCATGGCAGAAAAGGTGTTTAACTTAAGCAGATCTAGCCAATTTCCTTTCAAAAGAATAGCAACAAAAGACATGTTTATCTCCCTCCTGGGGGAAATATGACATTAACCCAATCCATGGGGGGTACACGACTATAACACAATGGCGTGTCCCCAAAAAGGGGGGCCAAATTTTCAATTTTATACACAGAACCGAACAAAAGTCGTAATGAATAATATTTTACCCATGTCTACATACGCTCAATAATGGCAACAATTTTCCACCAAAAAGTGTCACCAAAAATTTTTAAAGGGTAAGGGAGTAAATTTGTTTACATAAAAAGAGTTAAATAAACGCATATTTGAAATTTTGAAATAGTGGATTACTCTCGGACTAATCAAGAAACCAACCATCCACACAATAGTGGTCCTTCGCCCTCGAATGTTTTCGCATCAACCGCCCAGCTGTCGATTTGGTTGACATACCAGTATGATTGTGTTCAAATCCCGACTTGAGACATTCGTCAACGTTTAGAGAATGGTCACAGGAATGCTACCGTCTCTAACATCCTCGTTGTTCACCTTCAATCAAAATAACGTCCGTGAGGCACTAGCACAGTCTAGTCTGGATGACACAGACCAATTGGTAGACTCTGGCACAGTCGCTGAGAAATTGAGAAAATTTTTACAGTCCCTTTTACAAAATACCTCTGGAAGATGGGGAGACACTGATCTTTTTGCACACTTCTCCTCTTAGTATTCGCTATCACCCACTGTACTTGACCGCCACAAGGAAAAATACTGTGTTTAGCTTTAAGTTTTTTTATTCGTACGATGCACAAAAAATAAGAGTGGCACGTTCACAAAAAAAAGAATAATTCAACCGTTCAAACACAAAGAACAGAACAAAAGGAACAAAATAACTAATACTGAAGACGCTTCAACACACTTAATGCCGAAACAGAATGAGCGCGTTGAGGTTTATTTTTGCAACGAGACGAGTTAAAAAATGCTCAACTTTGACACTTAAAAGCGACTGCCATTCTGTGCTGCCACACGTGAATAAGTGTTTTAGTTCGTCAAAGTTTAAAATTTATTAACTTTTGCGTGTTGTTTTTTGATATGTGTTTGTGGAGTTGAATTTTTCAACGCGATGCTCCTCAACGAGCTCATTCTATTTAGGCCTTTAGTGTCGCCGTTCGTGTCCACGATTCGGCAAGACGTTCAACGCAACTCATTTACGCGGGCAAAATTTGTGAGTCAAAAATACATCCCATGAACATTCCATTACGGAACAGGAGATACTTCTCCCATATCAAAGGGTGCAGTCCCATTCAAGTTTTAGCTCAATGATATGGGACCTCCTTTTGTTGATGTTTACGCCGGGATTTTAACCCAGGCGTTCGGCATCATAGGTGGATATGTTAAACTCTGCGCCATGGTGGCCTCCTGTAGGATATTCGGCCATCTAAAAATTCGATGTATTAGGGATCAAAAACTTAATTTCGACTCCATTTATTGATATGAGAGAATTATCTTCTGTTTTTTAATGGAATGTTTGTGGCAGAATTTATAAAATGTAAGTTAAATAAAATGGATTAGTTTTTCGTTTATGTCTCTTTCGAGCTTAATGACCGAAGATTCATTGCAATGGAAAAGGAAAGCCAGAGACCATAACACACCAAACACTGTGGGACGCGTTTCGTCCTGAGTAAGGCGACCAACTCAACCACACTTAAGTAGATAATCAAATTTACTCAAATATTTTGTCCAATACCTCTTGCAAGAGTGTTTTGAACTGGAAGAGCGTGTTTATTCGAATACAAGTAAAATGGATCACATGAATGTGAAGTTCTATTAACGATTTCTATTTATAAGCAGAAAATAAAAACTTATTCATATGGCATAACATTAGCTTCCTCCAGAGTCTTAAAAAATATCGTCCTGAAGTCATCTTCTATGCATGTTGTATAAGGTTATAGACCGATTTGGACCGTACGTAATAGAAGTGATTGGTCTAAATTGCAGCTAAATTAAATGTAGTGCGAAACCGAGAGGTCGATTTATATAGGAACAATTATTTATATAGGTCATGGATTGCCTTTAATTATAAATTAATTTTACGTTATGGGTTTTTATTTTAAAATAAATTGTGCATATTGAAAAGGATGAAAAGGAAAGGGAAATTCAAACCCAATTTTTTACCGATTAAGCAAATCTCAGTTTTTTTATACCCACAACCGAACAAAACAGTTGACCATTTTGCAATTCCGTTTGGAACACATCAAATTATACATTATCAACGCTATAAAATATTAGATCATCGTTATTCATAAAAAATCTAGACATGTCTGTCCGTCTGTTTGTTGAAATCGTTCAATTATGGCCTATATCTTGATATTTTTACCCCGATTTCAATGAACAACCGTGCCGAGTTTGGATAAAGCTATCTCCCGATTCACATGTTGAACCCAGAAATGCGCTTTCACTAACCATTTTACAATGAATTGCATGTACGTCCCAACATCTGAGTATGAACCAGATTTGACTATATTTGTATGCAGCTGTCACAGAGCCTTGTTGTCTGATTGAAGGCATTTCACCCAAAGTTTATAAAATTTGGAAGAGAGTTTATGTGTTTATGGCTAACGTTATGTTGATTTGTTGAAGCGGAACGTTACACAGTTACAATAAAAGAAAACTTCGTAATAACATTATTTTGTTTGTTGTAGAAATGTCCCAAACTTTTAATTTTTTTGCGTGTACTTGAAGCTCAAGACGCCAAATTGGAAGATAGATTTATATGGGAGCTATACCGGCGAGAATTTCTGAGAACATTTTTCAGCGGTGTCTCCACTAATGCTGGCGACAGTCATGTCAAACTTCCTTTTCAAATTCGGTAATTAAAAGAAAGTTCCTTATATTGGGTTGCCCAAAAAGTAATTGCGGATTTTTTAAAAGAAAGTAAATGCATTTTTAATAAAACTTAGAATGAACTTTAATCAAATATACTTTTTTTACACTTTTTTTCTAAAGCAAGCTAAAACAGCTGATAACTGACAGAAGAAAGAATGCAATTACAGAGTCATAAGCTGTGAAAAAATTTGTCAACGCCGACTATATGAAAAATCCGCAATTACTTTTTGGGCAACCATACATGAGCTAAAAAAAACTTTATTGGGGGAAGTTTTTAGATCGTTTTTACATCCCTGTGGTACAGGGTATTATAACTTTTAGGAATTTGTTTGTAACACCCAAAATGAAGAGAGATAGACCCATTGATAAGTATACCGACCAACTCGGAATCACTTTCTGATTCGATTTAGCTATGTCCGTCTGTCTGTCTGTCCGTCAGTCCATGTTAATTTGTGTACAAAGTATAGGTCACAGTTTTCATCTGATCGTCTTCAAATATGGTACAGGTATGTTTTTCGGTCTAGATCCGATTTTGATATAGCTCCCATATATATATATAGTCATTTGTTAACCGATCCTCTCGAAATTTGGCAGGGTTGGAAGGATTTGCTCTTGACTCTCGACATTACTGGTGAATTTCATAGAAATCGGTTCAGATTAAGACATAGCTCTTTTATATATATATCGCCCGATTTTCACTCAAAGAGCCACTTCAAGCGCATTTATTGACAAACTTCCTCGACGACTGTCACAGTATCTGAGAAGTTTGCTCGAAATCGGTTCAAATTTAGATATAGCTCCCATATATATGTTCGTCCGATTAGCAGTAATTTGCAATCAAATTGTATTTTGTTAACCGATTCTTTGACCGGAAGGATTTTCTTACGACTCTCGACATTACTGGTGAAATTCATGGAAATCGGTTCAGATTATGATATAGCTCTCATATTTTGACAAATTTTGTTCAGCGATGAGGCTCATTTCTGGTTGAATGGCTACGTAAATAAGCAAAATTGCCGCATTTGGAGTGAAGAGCAACCAGAAGCCGTTCAAGAACTGCCCATGCATCCCGAAAAATGCACTGTTTGGTGTGGTTTGTACGCTGGTGGAATCATTGGACCGTATTTTTTCAAAGATGCTGTTGGACGCAACGTTACGGTGAATGAACACATTTCGAACCGAACACTGATTTTGGTAATAAAATTCAATGATTTGCAAGCGTTGCTCGTTAGTAAGTCTATTCATGATGAAATGTCAAAGCATACTGAGCATCTTTCTCTTTGACACCATGTCTGAAATCCCACGTGATCTGTCAAATACTAATGCATGAAAATCCTAACCTCAAAAAAATCACCCTTTATATGGCCATATTTTCACCCCAAGAGCCACTGCAAGCACATTGTTTGACCAATCTTGCCAAAATTTTGCACAACGCTTTCCTCGACGACTACCACATTATCTGATAAGTTTGCTCAAAATCGGTTCAGAATTAGATATAGCTCCCATATATATGTTCGTCAGATTTTGGATAATTTGCAATAATGTTGTCATTTGTCAAACGTAGTTATTACAGTTTGAACATATTTGCTCGCCGAAGTCCATCAAAATTGATTCAGAATTGGATATAGCTCCCACATTGTACTTATAGGGTACGTTTAGGACATTATACAGTCGGCACCGCCCGACTGTTGCCCTTCCTTACTGGTTTTTAATCACACAATAACTCACAAATGTCGCCGGCATTAAGGCTGGTATTATATTCGCTTTTCGCGATATTTTTCGCCGATTACTTTTTTTAAATAATAGATTTTAATGCAATAAATCTTGCTCATTTCATTTCCTCATTACTTATGGTTAGGTTTATTTATCTTTGTTATTTTATTTATCTTATTTTATCTTTGTTATTTCTGTAGTGTTTCAAAAAGTAATCGCGAAAAACGTGGGTTTTCAACGGTGAAAAACGAACATTGTACCAGCCATTAGGAGGAGATAATCTACGCAGAGTATTCTTTGAATGTTCTCGCTAGGATTAGAACTCATGCGAACGGCGTCATAAACAGACATGCATATCCACTTCAAATCCCGTCCCTATATGGAGCAGTTGTCCAGTGTTCCAATAAAACTTTCTGTTCCAATTTTAGCACAATCGGTTAAAAAATACGATATAGAGGATATCCAAACTTACAGAGGTTGATTGCAACCGTCTTATATTTTTACGGCGATCTAGAATAAATTTACTTTGTAGGGTCAAAGTGAATATTTCGATATGTTGTCCGCCTCCTGCCCTGCAGTGGTGGTACAAAATAAGTAGAAGAGTTAGGGCCTTAGAAAATCATGCCGGTTGACATAGAATAACTTTTCGAATTGATTCACCCATAGACGTTTTTTTTTGCCTAAATGAACCTGTTGAAATCGCTAAACGACTTTGAGAGAAATTACAAAAGAAAAGCGCATAACAGAAAGAGATTTTCAAATTCGACGCTCCTGACTTTCCGCCAAATACGCGATTGGGGCACATGCCAACACACGCGAGGCTGTATTATTTTTATACAAACATCTCATAGTTGATTTTCCACAGAATTGTTTTTTGATTTCTCTTTTCTTTCTCGCCTGGAGGGTGGCTATATGCATCTCTCCACGTATGCTCTTCAGCGACTAGAGCTACAGCTCACAGAAATCTCTTTTTCATATAAAAATGGGAGCATGCTTATGATCGCTTATTATTTGTTTACGATACGCGCATCCATTCGCACACAATTTTCCATTGAGAGGTTAGACGGTACTTTCGATTTAAAGAACAAGAACGTAAACTCACAACACAAACAACTAAGAGAAATGTGCAAATGAAAATATGAAAAACAAGCATTATAGGAAACTTTCAAGTGTAATTTTTAGAACCAGTCCACAGATCTCTACATGAGTCTAATTGTGTTTCTTACAAAATAAAATTTAACTTCAGTTCAATAGATCCTATGGGAAGATCATAAACATTTACCAACCCACACACGTGTACAGTGATTATTTTACAAACAAAAAATACACAGTCTTAACAAAACAAACAATGGCTCCGTTATATAAACGTCTCTGTAAAACATTCTCCTTCAGGAAAAAGGTGAGTACCCACTTGACAAAGAATTTTGCACCATATTCAGGATATATGTATATTCTGTGCTTCGGCTACTCACCATTGTCTGTTTGTCATTCGGATCAACATCACAAGGACTTCAGTGCGTGAGGGAAAAAATGAAATGCGGTCTCACAGTTACAAACAGTTGCGATGTGTCATCAGCGATAAATAAAACTCGGCCACAAAAGAGACAAAAACAAACTCGTCCATCTTATTTTTGGCACAATCATTCGCTATACTCGAAATAATATCGACAAGCTATACAAATAAAAGCTAAACGCATAATGTGTGATCAATTATTCCATATTTTTTCTCAACCACTATTTTCCAATAGCGGTCAAACTTACATGACCCAAAAAAAAATAATATTTTCACTGATACATAATACGTACATGCGCCAGTAAGATCATGGAATCAATTGAAAGGCCTATTAATTTTGAATGCATAACAAAATTTCTTTAAATTTTTTTTTAATTATGATACAATCAAATCATTAAAAGTGGTATGAGCCATATTATGTTGCAGACCAATTTGGACTATAAAATACACACAAAATATATTTCAAAGTTTTTTGGTAGCGAACCCTCAAAGTAATGCTATCCTTAAGTTGCTTTATGCTAACGGACA
Organism: Stomoxys calcitrans; assembly: GCF_963082655.1. NCBI lineage: Eukaryota > Metazoa > Arthropoda > Insecta > Diptera > Muscidae > Stomoxys > Stomoxys calcitrans. Next base: position 160,730,518 of record NC_081556.1, on the reverse strand, counting down.
CAGTCTTCCATTTGAAATTTTGATCTGATCTGACTGATTATCATTTTACGTTGAGAATGTTGCAAAAGGCCTTCAGTTATAGGTGATTTCATTTATATTTAGGTACAAATCATTCAAAGAGGGTCGATAACCATTTCCACGAACCACGGCCGTCATCATCAACTCATGACCAACATGTCAATAAAATCAAGGAATTGGTGTGCGAGAATCGACGATTAATAGTTGGACCTTACTGATATCGTTGGAATATCGGAGGGAAGTAAAATAACGATTGGCTCCAAAATCACTCAATTTTCTTGAAGAACAGCGTCGTATGCCGTATTGATTCTTGTGAGTTCTTGGCCAAAATATCACTCCACAACCGAATACACTCGCCTGATTTATCCCCGTGGGACCTCTGGCTGTTCATCAGACTCAAGCGACCACTTCGGGGAAACCGTTTTGAGTCCACTGAATACATGAATCGCTACGCGCATTGGAGGTTATTCTGGAAATTCGATTTAACAACAGTTGGGGGAATTGGAAAAAATCTTGGCATAAGTGTATTTCGGCTGGGGTGATTACTTCGAGGAGGACGAATAAATGAAGAATTTTATAATTAAAAACAATTTAACTAGTTTTTGCAGAAAGCTTACTCTTTTTAGAGAGCTATTAAGTTGGCATTAAGTATTCCTGTTAGGGGTCTTAAGTGTTGAAGTTTACATCTCAAGACTTTGGCTTATCTTGACAAAAAGTTTAAACCAAGACACTATTTAAACCCTACATGCAAAATTTCACTCAAATCAGCCAAGAAGTTAGGTTTGTTTTGGCTCAAGAAGTCAAAGGGAAGTATCGATTCATATGGGAGCTTCATCAAAATTTTAATCGATATGGCTCATTTGTAATCTTAAATAATTCATATCACATAAGAAGTAAAAAACGAGATAATTTTAGAGCGAATTTTTTTTGCGGCTTTTATTGACTGATTTATAAATGTTTCCTATCTGTAGTTCTCTCAATGATGGAACTATCGTTCAAACCAGACTCTACCTAATAGCAGCCATAAAGTCACTCTTATACTATATTCAGGCCTAAGCTGTTTTGAGCAAACGACTCGTTTTCCCTTTATAATGCTCTGTAAACGACTCCTTTTTCCTTTGCAATTTATAAGGGCAAAACGAGTCTTTACCACAAAAACGAGTCATTGAAAGCATGTCAGCCCAAATAAATGCCAAAATTGTGCTAAATAAACACTGCCCTGAATAATGTCAAAAAATAAAACACAAATTTCTTCAAAGAAAGAAAAAAAATTATAAAATGGACAACATTTTACAGATAAAATAAGAAAAAATAACAACAGATGTATCAGGTTATGGACCCATTTGAACCACACATAACACAGTTGTTGGAAATCATAACAAAACATCTCATGCAAAATTTCAGCCAAATCGGAAGAGAATTGCGCCCTCTAAAGGCTCAAGAAGTCAAGATCAAAGATCGGTTTATAGGGCAGCTATATCAAAACATGGACCGATATGGCCCATTTACCGACCGCCACTGATAAAAAGTATTCGTGCAAAATTTCAAGCGGCTAGCTTTACTCCCTCGAAAGTTAGCGTGCTTTTGACAGACAGATGGACGGACGGACATGGCTAGATCGACGTTAAATCACATAACGATCAAGAATATTTATACTTTATGGGTTCTCAGAAGAATATTTCGAGGAGTTACAAACAGAATGGCGAAATTAGTATAACCCCATCCCATGATGAAGGGTATACAAATTGACAATAGTGCATCATAACATTTACGTCGGAGTGTGAAAAAATGTAATTTCCATAACATCTCAATATTAGCATAACATAACATCTCGATATTAGCACAACGTGTCAAGGTAGACATAGCTTTAAAACCCCAAATCCATAATAATGCCATGCCGACATTGATTTATGTCGTTTTTAAAAACATCTCAACCGTTCACACTGATTGAGATGTTTTGGAAATTAAACATTTTCACACTGCAACGCAAATGTTATGATGCATCATTGTTAAGTTTTTTTTTTCTTGTAAAATTTTGAATATTTTATAATTATTTTTCTATTTTTTGACATTATTTAAGGCTGTGTTTTGAGTTTGTGGCATAATTAAAGCATTTATGTGGCAAACGAATCGTTTTGCCCTTATAAATTGTAAAGAAAAAATGAGCCGTTTTCAGAGCATTATAAAGGGACAACGAGTCGTTTCAGCTTTGGTCTGAATATGGTATAACCTTTTCTATATGAATTATTTTTGCCAACATAAAAACAGTGTCTGGAAGTTTATAATTTGCCAAAAATAAAGAAACGTCGAAAACCGTCCAAATATATTTTCCAACTGCAAATAAAAACAAGTACTCGCCACCTAATAACGATGAAATTTAAACTCTTTATACCGGAGATATGTCGCTCAAAATAAAAAAAAAAAAAAACATATATATATTTGTCTTTTTAGCCGTCCCTTAGCTTAGACAGTACCATCGAAACGTTATTGATTAAAAGTGAGAATGATTTCATTAGTGTTGAGCAAGATAAGGATCCACAAACGTCCTCGTTGTCGGTGCGTAAGCGTAATTCGCAGCAGTTGAACCAAGCGCCAACCATTACCCAACTCTATCAGCAGAAGCGTGATGACAATATCAGACAATTGTTAGATGTTACAAATACATTGACCTTTGAGGAATTGAGAGATTTTGAAATGAGGTAAGGGGAGCAAGGACTCATGTCCAAATAATCGACAAATAAATAAATATTTGTTCATTTCAGATATGGCTCGCCCCATCACAGTCGATCACAGTCAGTGAAGACTCCTGGTAGTCGTGCCTCGGGAAGACCAAATCAACTGTGTTTGCCACAACAACGTTCCAGGTAATACTGTGAATACCAACATTTTGTTTAAAACAATAAGTTTTATTTCCTAAAAAATATTGGAACAAAACAATATTAAACAAATTCAAATTTCATAAAAAAAAAATAAATTAAACTTTTGTCTATTACGGAAAACAAACTTATTTTCATATATAAATACATTTTTAAATGAATTTTCGTAAATTTCACTCTTTGTCTAATGTTGTTTATGAGGTGCTGCTCTCAAGAAGCATCAGCAGGAAATAATTTTATGAAAATTCTTTAAATTTGTTTTTTGCATTACCCTGTGTATGGAGGAAAAGTTCAATTTTACTAATGCATTTCATTATCCTTTTCTTACTTAGAGTGGCGTCAATGCCAAACACTGGCGTTGAAGAAGAATACTACAGGTTGAGACATTTCTCCATAACAGGGAAAGGCGTCATAAATCGTGGTGATTCATTAAAGAGTCGTCGCAGTAAATCAAATAACAGTGTGGCAAGTTCAAATTCCAGGTAGGTGTGCCCATACGAACCAACACCCACATGTTGCAGTTTTTAATTGCAAATCGTTGTTGCCTTTTTTGTTTTTTGTTGAACCATCAGTAATGAACATTTAACCGCGCCTCAAGCACCGCAGGCTACTCGTAGCTCCGCAAATCACAGTTTGGCTTCAAGTCGCGAGAGCAGCACATCAAATCCCGGCAACGGGCCATACAGGTTGGTAAATGTGCCTTAAACGATGCATCCGATAACTTATTGCAATGTTCAACTATTCACCTTTTCAGAGTGCTCATGATGGGAGCTCCCGCTGTGGGCAAAAGTTCATTGGTTTCTCAATTCATGACATCGGAATATCTGCATGCCTATGACACCAGCATTGGTAAGTCAAACAAGTCTTCCTCCAGAGTTCATTGTGGTATTCATTTAGAGGAGCAAAAAGTGTGTGTCTGTCTTATTATTTCTATTATTGATTTTTTTATTTTGAAATCGTTTCATTTCTGTTAACCTCGATGCTTACGTTTTTATGTTTTTGTACTTTATTTTTTGTTTTCAGTTTTCAATTTTGTGGTTTTTGTTTTATTTTTTTAATTTCATTCGTGTAGCAAAACAAAAAAATTAAAGTGCAACTGGGTGTGTTTGTGATGTATGATGTCTTTGTGAAGAATAGGATATTCTCCATACGTTTGTTTGTAGTTGATGGCTAGCCATGGCAAGAGTGATGCAATCTGATAACATCAACACATTCACGAATGTATGGCTTTTTGCACTTTCTACGAACTATCCCAGAGGCTCATATTAAATAATAGCCTGGATATAATTTTTTGTCAACCGTTGAGGAAAAACGGTGGATGTCAATAAGCCTTGAAGGGCACAATGGCAAGTGAAATGCAATTAATCTCACAAAGCTCAAACTTAAGCAGATAAATAGTCTCTTTATAGCGATTTACTTTTAATGTTGGGCATGACAATTGTCAGTGATTCATCGATAAAATCGTTTGACAAATTAAATTCCCAAAAGTTTTGATCATCTTAATTCTAAAGGCTGAATCTGAATGACAGCGTTTTGCTATGTACATGAGCGTTGCGCTAAACAAATGCAACTCTGCAAAAAAATGTCGAAAAAACAACGAAATGAAATTTTCTTTACTTAACAGGGTGTCAAACAGGCATTAGAGAATTTTTCCTTCCAACTACGAACTACAAAATTTTAAATTTATGAAATTTCGAAGCTATTGCTCAATAAGTCCATTTTCGAAAAATAAAAGTCCAAACTCCTTTTAATTTTTTCTTCAAAACGGGAAATCTGAAATTATTTCCCTGTAAATTTTATTTAATTTATCTTCATTATCTAATAACTAATTTGTGTTCTGCTCTCCCATTGATGAATACACAAACATTCCTCTATTGTAATCAGCCGGTTTTAAACTCTTTGTGTCTAACGGATACAATGTGCACCAAATTGCAATCTCATTGAATGGTCATTGCTCATTTTCAATATTCGTAGCTTTCATGACTTATCAATTGCACCGCCATCTATTAGCCATGCATTCATGATGCAAGTTATCTTTGTGATCTCTTTCCGTTCCTCTCACTCTCTTCCTTGAGTTGCCAATAAACTCCCACACTATTCGATCATTGGCTAGTTGTTGGCTTTGCTTTTCCTTTGTTTGTTGGATTTTAGATTGCGTTTCGTTTTTTTTTTTTTTTGAATTAAGTTAATTTCTTTTTCCGTTTTCATTGGGTAATGATGTGGTTGTGACACAAACATACTGTGTATCGATGTGTGTATGTCTGTTACTAAAAACAACTCTTATTTTTTAAATGTCCTGAAATCTATTTCATCACATCCAAACTGACCACCACCACAACCACCAAATATCGATCAAATGTGGACAACGTGCAGGCAATTGTAACATTCAAATACATATCGAAAGACCCGCTGACGGTAAACAAAGCAAACAAAAAATAACAACTAGGCACAATGCTAATACAACAAATTAATACATAGTATAATAAAATACACCCACAACACACACACTTGCATTTGTCAAACATAGAACATGTACATGTCATCCATCCATGCATTCAATTCACTACACCTACTACTAAAATGCAAAAGGGTTTTACAAAATCAATCACCGTTGCCAGATCATTTAACGAAACTGTAAATACTAAAAAAAAATTATAATTTTATATGTAAAATTAAAAACCACAAAAATACTAGTAGGAATAAATAAAAATATAAAATGTTGCTTAAAACTAGAAATTTTACGTTAAGATAAAAAGTCTTCAAATTTTAGATCGATTATGATTGTCTGTCCCTCTGTCGGGAATCTATATTCAAAACTCCAAGGTTTACAAAATTATAAACCCCCTAATGTAAATTGAGATTTTAGGAATGTCTTTTTTCATTCTTTAACAAAATATGTATACCAAATAGCTGTCTAACCCTATTGCATTTCAGTACAATTCAAAGTCCATCTCGTTAAGAACACAAGTTGATTAATACAATGCATTAAATTCTACGCCCCTGAAGAGATTTTCTTGGCAGATTTCACAAATTTTGGTACCTTGGTAGAAAAGGGAATCTATGATGTGTATGCCTGGGAGACACTCCAAAAACTATGTTATTTGAATGCAAAGCTTCTTAGGCGGTACCTTACCCCTCCCAAAAAACTCCCAGCGAAAATTAGGTAATTAATCCTAGAGTTTTCCCATTCTATCTAATCTACGTAATATCTTCGATCCATTTTGGTTCATCCACGCTTGCTGCTCACATCTCCTCTGTCCATCTCCAGCTATTTGCAGGTCTGTCGCTTCTGTGATTCTTGGAGTTTTCCAGTCCAAAGCCTGCCTGATGACATCATCCTAAGGCTTTCCCTATGAATAGGCCATAATTTCACTTAGGCTCTCTTATTTCCTCTCTCACTGGTTTCTTTATTGAATAGTAGAACAGTAGTAGAAATATGCAAACCATTTTGTTTGTCTCGAGCATTGCATCATTATTTATTTAAAATCAAAAACCTAAATAATCACAGCGCAATTAGGTAACAAGTGCACGGGCCAGATTTTCGAGATTATCCCGACTTTCTGTGGCTATCGCAACTATTCTACAAAAAATATGGGAAAAATCCCGACTTTTGGAGCCAACACAAATATTGAACAAATCGAAAGTATATATACGAAGTGCCTTTTTTGTACAATCAACTTTATATATTCCAAGCATTTGAGTCTCTTCTATTTGTCCATGCCTGTGTATGTATGTTTGCTCTTAGAACACTACTGTTTTCACAAATAGTCCTTGGGACTGAAACTTGGTGCAGTTCTGTTTGGACCCCTATTATTTTGTTTATGGTGGTTGTATTTTTCATTCGTTTCCGATGAAGTTTAGACCCAAATCAGTGCCAAATATTGGTCATATAGGTCCAACTTTCGGTACGGCAACCATACAGACCGTTTTCCGGTATTACCCCTTGATAAGAGTATGTTATTTATCCGATTTCCTATTTGCACTTCTATCGAAATTATGATAGCGTTTGTACGAATATCTGCTTGAAAGATTCCAATTTTTTATTGCTGTACGTCGCTGGGAAGTGCAAAAGGGCCATATGGGTTCAGATATGGATATAGCTCCCGTATAAAATGAACTTGACTTTATGAGTATCTAAAAGCCTCAATTATACCCAACACCACTGCCGTGGTACTGAGCATTATAACTTCTTTAAAACATCGACAAGACCCATTGATGAGTATTCGGATCGACTCAGTATACTGGTCTAATTTTTTATAGATTTGGATATAGCTCCAATATATATTTACGTCCAGTTTCGACTAAAACTGTAACAATTTTGTCATTTTTGCGGATCATTACATTAAAATTTGGCGCGAAAGTTTCTCTTATAACACTTTAAATTACTCTTGTATTTCATAGAATTGGTTCAGATTTAGATATAGCTTTCAAATATATGTATATTCCGATCTCCACTTTTAAGATCTTTGCAAACGCATTTATCAACAGACCTTCTCAAAATTTTGCACTATTTCCAATTGAACTGGATTGGTAGAAATTCTTCACTTCAAATTTAAGCAAATTTTAATTTTGGTTACACTTTGGTTTAGTATCAAAAGATCGGCTTTGGCCAACTTTAGCCGGTCCTTACTTGCTTTTATCCAATTTGGTTGAATTTTGGTATGTAAAGTATTGGGTTGCCCAAAAAGTAATTGCGGATTTTTAAAAGAAAGTAAATGCATTTTTAATAAAACTTAGAATGAACTTTAATCAAATATACTTTTTCACACTTTTTTCTAAAGCAAGCTAAAAGTAACAGCTGATAACTGACAGAAGAAAGAATGCAATTACAGAGTCACAAGCTGTGAAAAAATTTGTCAACGCCGACTATATGAAAAATCCGCAATTACTTTTTGGGCAACCCAATATTTTTATGCCCTCCAAGCCCGCACAGCATACCATCTAGATAAGACTGGTTGTTGTTGTTATTGTTGTGTTGTGTTCTATCTTCCGTCTGCTCGATTCCGTTGAATATCCAGATCCAGGAACTCCGCGACTAGAGTGGGGTGCGTCTAGAAGGATCTAGCTCTGAGTCGAGTGGGTCTGGCTGAGCAGTTAAGCGGGTTACGTGAGTCGTGTGGCCAAGGTCACAATCGGGACACACATCCTGCACGTTGGCATTAATCCTTGCTCTGTAGGAGTTGAGCAGTTGCTATACTATCAACTGTTATAGCCCACTTATAAACCGATCCTCAGGTTTTACGTGCTGAGCCGCTTGAAGCCCCAACTTTTAATCGATTTGGCTAAAATTAGGTACGTGATGTTTACTTAAACCTTACAATAAACATACCACACATTTTAATAAGGAGGGGAATGGAGCAGAATTTTTGGAGGAGCGAAGCAGTTTCCAATCTCCAAATCCGCTCCGCTCCGAAAACGAGCAAAGTGCGGTATGGCATTGATCGCATTTGTCAAGTTCTTTGCGCGGTTTCTCTTTATAGGCAGAAAAAAGGGTCAAGCAACAAACACCATGGATTTTTATACCCACCACCATAGGATAGGGGAATATTCACCTGATTTTGTTGAAATTGAGAACTATGATATCCTGTCGACATCCGCAACCAGTTTGGTCCAGATCGAACTATATTTAGATATATGTGACATATAGATTGATCTACCAATTATGGGTCTTGAAACCATATAACCGATTTTGGTGAAATTTGAAACAGTGAGTTGCACTACCCTCCGGACTGAACATAGTCCAGATCGGACCAAATTTGGATAAAGCTGCCATATAGGCCGATCTGCCGATTTAAGGTCTTAAGCCCATAAAAAGCCACATTTTGTTATTCTGTTAAAATTAAGAGCAATGAGTTGGACTAGATTTCCCGTTGTCCGAACCAAATTTGGAACTTAATGCGGGTTTACTTTTTTTTATTTCGTTAGAATTGCTTCCGATATACGCTTAAGAAGTATAGTCGGATGATCTGTTTATATAGGAGCAATAGACACTGATTCAGACCAAACTTGGCATGGATGTTGGAGGTTATTATAAACGTAATGACAAAATTAATGTATCACTTCATTGGGGTAGGGTTTGTATAAGAAAATTAAAAAAAAATAATCAATTTAAATGTAAAGGAGCGGAAGCTGAGCGTAGGGCGGAGCGAAAAAAATGCCGGAGTGGAGCCGAAAGAAGGTACCCGCTCCGGATCCCTGGTTCAGATTATCAGATAAGACAACACTGCTCTGACACACTTTTCTGAGTTGGCTAAGCTCTTATCATCATGGTTTCGTCTCGTTTACGCAATTGCACACTAATTTTCTATGCATGAAATCAGTAAAACTGTTTAATTTTTAAGTGGAGATTTATCTCTTTGCAATTCTGGCTTGTACAACCGATCGTAGTCAACTTGACCCCACACGATATGGACTTAAATCTTCTTTTGTTTTAATATTCCGCACATACAATAGCATACATGCTACTTCCTTCTTTAAGTTCAGTTCATCCACAATATTACCTGTTTTAAAGCTTTTTATTCCCTTCAATGAATTCAATGTATGTAAATACCATTTAATCATTTAATGTATGTCTATTAATGTATATTTAAACCACAGAATATACATATATGTATATTCTGTGTGTGGGTACTATAACAAAATATTACCGTACAAAATAATAAACACACACACACACATACACCTCCACGGACGCCATAACCATCGCGAAAGAAGTTCTTCAGAAATTGTAATTTGTCTTCGTGATGTAAATTTCCTGGTGCAATTCTGTTGACCGGAGATACCAGCATAGCATTTACCGAATCTTCTTCTTATATTTAAAAATCAATACGTGTTTGTTGGTTTTTGTAATTGTCTTGAAATTTTCACAGATGGTGCATAATGATGCCATGGTGAAAATAGGGTACTTCATTTTTTGATATCTGAAGGGACCACCCCCCGGACCCTCCCCCGTACCCCCATTTTCAGAAACGGCAGATCTCCGAAATTTTGTGGGCTCTCTTTTAGTAACCTAAAACCAAAAATTTAGTACCGAAATTTCGGATGGGTAAAATGGGGGGCCGCCCCACCCACCAAATATATTTATATGTATACCAATCACGACAATATGGGACTCAAATGAAATTTATTTGAGAGTGAAAAACGAATTTGGTATTCAAATATGAAGTCAAGCGTTTGAGGGCCGCCCCACACCTAAAATACCCCTAAATCGAACATATTTACCGACCATGGCAATATGAGGCTCAAATAAAAGGTATTTGGGAATAGAGCACGAAATTGATATCCACTATCGGGACCAAGTTTCTGGACTTATTTAATGGTCGTGACAATATTGGGCTCAAATAAGAAGAAATTTAGGAGTAGTATACGAATCTGATATCCAAATGAGCGACCAAGTGTTTGGGGGACGCCTAATCCCATATACTTCCCTCAATGACAATATAGGGTTTAAATAAGTGGTATATGAGCGTAGGCAACGATGACGATAGTTTTTCAGAGCTGGAAGTAGAGCACGAAAATGATACCCATTTTCGGAACCAAGTTTCTGGGTCACCTTCACCCCCTAACCCAAAAACCACAACCCTGGGGGCCTTCCCACTCCCAAAACTCCCATGAGTGTATCGGGCTCAAATAAAATATTTTTTTTTGTTTTTTTTTTTCAATGGAGTACATCTTACATCCCAACTTAGATGAACTTTAATTGTCGAAAATAAATGTTCAAGAGATAATTTTGTTCTATATAATGTTAAAGAAGGCGCAGTGGAGTGAGTCCGGTTCGGCTTGTATGTATATGAATGTAAGGCAGGGTGAAGAGTGCTCTCGTGGATAGTTAAGAAACGATGAACAAAAAATGTTGGTGCAAGAGAACAGTTTATACTGCCTGAATTCACCGAAATTTTTTGTCTACATGAGTTCACCACATCTATGCTAATTTGATTCCACATTTTGAGAGCCGATATAAGTGAAGTATTTTAATTTTGACAAAAAGAACAAATATACCTAGAATAACGGATTGTTTTAACTTTGTGATAACTGAAGAGTAATTAACTGATAACAGCCCATAGGTAACACATCATTAGTAAATGTTTCATGATCTGCTTATATACCTTCATCAGTTTTATCAAGTCTTTCAACTACCAGAATGACAGGTATGCAAATCATGGTTTGTTAATTTGTGCTTTAGGTCCGAGTACATACGCATGTGACCATAAGTTAGTTCCTGAAAAGGAAACGTATACACTCGTAGAAAAAAGTTTGCTGAAAATAGCAAACACTATCTGCTGAATATTAGTAGTTGGTTTTGCTGCTATTGTAGCAAACAGCATTAGTACTGCAATTATGAAGGGGTTGTTAGAAGAAAAAATAAAATACAAATGTAAATATGTATCTCAGTGGATGTTTATAATCACCACTGAATGTATACTTTCCACAACCTTTTTTTCTTTAAATTTAGATACAAAAGGCCAGTCATGTGCACATTAGTAGAGCAATAACAAAAAATGCGAGCTAGCTCAGCCACATTTCGAAATGTATACCAATGGATGTATCAGGTAGCTTCTTGACCGTAATATTTCACACATTAAAAACATCTCTTCTAACAAAATTTCTACAAAAATTTCTTAAAAAATGCAGAAAGCAATCAAAACAAGTAAATGTCAAACATAAAAAATAGTATAACATTTTGGTTCAGCAGATTTTTGTGCATAAAACAGATGATTTGGTTTGCTGATTTAGCTGACCGAAATGCTAATACAGCAGCCCCATGTTTGCTGAAACAGCAGTAATGTCTGCTTTCCCATATTGAGCAGACAAAAACTGATGTCTTAGCAAACATTTTTGCTGTTTGAGTGTGTACTTATAACAATTTGCTCAAAAAATTCTAACAGATGCGAGAAATGTCAAATTCTTAGTCGTTTGTATGTATGTGAGTGCGCTAGGAACCCGGGCGACATTGAACGGCGAACTCTCGAGTTATTTTATTAACCAGTTTCAAAGTTCAAACCTTTCCTTTGGTCTATGATCATATCTTCCTGCAGTTACAGGTTCAGCTGTTCTACTAATCAGTAAAGTTGACACACTAGAACTCGCAGTAACGGATTCCAGGTAATCCAAATAATCAGCAGAGTAGATAAGCCACGTTGGACAACCCAAGGTTCATTAGTTTACAATACTCGAACAAAGAAGAAATTCGTTTAATACAAGGCAAGGCAATTAAAATGTGAATAGACCGAATTAAAATTTCTACAGAGCATGTTAATAGGATTGAAAAGTTCGTAATTAAGTTTTCAAAAACTTATTTTTAATGGTACATAATTTCTAGTGCGACCTGTAGGGACATTGAAACATAATTCTGTAATTTAATAGTACACGCAAAAAAATAATTCATTTCACATAATAGAAATTTTCGCCACGTAAACTTCTTTTCTGAAAAAAGTTGAATTTTGTTTACGATAAAAGTAAATGTTTTTTTATAAAATGTTATAAATTATTATTCGGAGTTTCAACTAGTTTTGTGCATTTTGAAAAGGATTTATTGTTTGTAACACAAATTTTTACTAATAATAAGCAGATCTTTCAGAGAGTATTTGGATTTATTTCGACGTTATGATACACAATTATATTAAAAGCCTTCCATGTTGCCCTAATTATTTTTGTTTTTTTGACGTACCTATGGCGAGTCTTTAAAAATTGTCAATTTCCGAGTTTACCATCCGCCCATCACATTTTATCCATAACGGGGATATACGTTTTAATCTCACCCTCTTCCTAGTTGAAGAGGCACAAGAGAATCGGTATTGGTCCGGTAAACAAATAATCGTTTGCAGCTATCGAAACACTTTTGTCATTAAAGAGTTTTTGGTTTTACAACAAAAGAAATGTGAATTTGCTCAGGGGTTTACAATAAACAAAGTTAGTAATATTCAATAATGCTACGATTATGGCTGCCGTTTGATATGTAAAGCCTTAACGTTATTTTGTTTTTTGTTTCTCATAAAAATGTCTCATACGTTTTATTTTTTTGCGTGTACGAATTGATTTCTCCATTAATAATCTTAATAATAAAAACTGAGCGTAACATAAAACGTCTTCGTTCAAGTGTGGGAACATCAATTAGTTTGAGACGATCAATATATGGGGAAAATCATACAGGCTTCTCCATCCAAGACCTCTAAGCGCAAAGATTAAGAACTGTTTCTGAACCGACTCAATTCTATCAATGTGGTGTCTGTAACAGGGCGACCAAACAGCCGATGCATATTCCAACGTGGGTCTTACTAAAGAAGTGCAATGCCTTTTTGTTTGGAAATTCCTTAAACCACATTTTTATAAAACCCAATAAACCTCTATCCTTATTCACACATTCGTCAATATGAGAAACGAAATCAAGCCTACAAGCAAGTAGAACACCCCAATCATTAAATTTTACAACATTTTTCATATGCAATCTCCAACTTTATACGAAGGCGAATGAAAAAACCCACGCGAGAAACCCACATTTTCCGATATTAAGGGTCATGCAGTTGACAAAACACCAATCAAACAATTTTTTAAGGTCATTCTGCAGGAGTTGATATATATTTATACAATGAAGAGATAAGAAAAGCATCACATCATCAGCTTAAGTTAAATATTAGATGACGATATAACAGAAAAGAGATTGTTTAAGTATAAATTAAACAGAACAGGGCCAAGACGACTGCCCTGAGGTACGCGAGTTGTCACCCGCATTTTGTTAGACAGGATACCATGAGAGAGAACTTTCTGCATTCTGCCACATAAATAGGAGCTAAACCAGCTTATTAACGTTGGAGGAAATCCCAGCGCGTCAAGCTTATACAAGAGAAGACCGCGTAACTTTACTGAAGTCCGTGTAAATAACATCAGTTGGAAGCCTATTGGAAAAATGATTTAAATACATGATCAACAAATACCAACAAGTTGGTTGCCGAAGATCTACCCTTCATAAATCTATGTTGGGAGGTAGAGACAATATTTCCCAGAATAGACGCAAGTCTTTCCTTAATCAATAATTCAAAGAGTTTGGGGATTACATGATAATGTCTAGATTGGCGATGGCTTATGGGCTTGTGATAAATCCCAGAAAGACTGAGCTAAGAAGGCACAGATTGCACACATTTTTTTCTGTCTGGGTTCACTACAGTCACTTAGTGCATTCGCCGTTCTTGACTACTGTGTAGGCTTGATATGGCAAGCCCCATGCCACTTAGCCAGTAATCGGCTAGTTGTGTGCTCTAAAAAGTAACCTTGAAAAAGAAAATTTTGAATTTTTAGTGTACACCCTAAGCCAATTGATTTCAAATAGGAACTCAAATGCTTATCATGTGCAGAGCAGCCAATCAAAGAAAGCTTTTTCCTGTGTTTATAAAAATAGTTGAACCCCAACATAAAAGTATTAACGACAAATTGAAATGTATCTCAATTAAATATAATTACACATACCGGCAGCACCATTCTACTTCGCATACGAATTGATGCAATCATACCCCCTCCTATTCACGCACATTTCTTATACTCACACCTATGTTCGCACAGGAGTATTTCCTTGTACTGATTATGCATCTCTGGTGTTTGAATTTTACCTTACAAATTAAATGTTTGCACGTCGCTTTCTTCATTTATCATTCTTATCTAAAAAAAAAGTTTAGTATAACAAAAAATCCACACGACTAAAACTTGTATTTTTCAATTCTTCCTCTTACTTTAAATGACACACAGACGATGATTCCGGGGAAAAATCAGTATCAGTATTATTAAGTGGTGAGGAATCGGAGCTAATATTCATCGATCATCCCTATGCTGAAATGACGGTAAGTAAATATGAAAACAATAAAATATAATAACAATAATCCAAATGAGATAAAAGAACGCTGATTTTAAGATCTTCAGTATTTTGTTAAAAATACAAGTTGAAATTTTGCAAAATGCTAATTGATTTTTCTCGACCACTTACAGCCGGATGATTGCTTGACCTGCTATGATCCTCACGGTTATTGTGTTATATACTCAGCATCGGATCGAGAAAGTTTCAGCGTAGCCGAACATATATTACAAGTTCTATGGACCAACCAAAATATTGCCCAAAAAGCAGTGATATTAGTGGCAAATAAGGCGGACTTGGCTAGAAGTCGTTCAATAAGTGCTGATGGTAAACTGAAAAGATGTTGTAAACATCTGAAAGCTTATAATTAAACCTCTTTTGTATTCCTCCTATTTGCCAACAGAGGGAAAAGCAATGGCAACCGCCTATGATTGCAAATTTATCGAGACCTCGGTGGGAATTAATCACAACGTAGACGAATTGCTGGTCGGTTTATTGTCACAAATTCGTTTGAAATTGGAGAATCCGGAAAAATCAAGGTGAGTCCAAGGGCAACATTTATTTGATTAAATAAAAATTAAGTTGAATGGAAAAACTGGCTTCAACAACAGGTACGTCGGTGGCCTGGCTACGCTTGGGCATTGCTGAACATTCAAAGTTGGTCAACTCAGCCCAAAAAAATGTTGTTCGGGCTGCCAAAAATGCATAAAAAAATATGATTTTGTGTGTGAAATACCAAGGATATTCGACTAACATTTGTTTCTGCAATTTTTCTCGAGGCTGTCCCCTTGTTGTTCTTTGCAAAGACATTCAATTTCTTTAACTAATTTGGCAATATTTTAACAGATTTGACAATATTTATGGGGCTTAAGAAGCAACAAATAAAGGAGTTTGGAACTCAGAACACAAATGAATATTTGGCAGCGCAAACAACAATTGATAGGGGATGCTTTAATCTGAGGGCCCAATGTATGGAAACAATTATTTTCAGTTTGATAAAGAAACTTATTTTTGTCAGCTTCGTTCAGAAATTAATATTATGATATATATCTCATTTGCCATCAAAATATAATGGTTGTAATAAGTATAATATTTTAAATTTTGTACGAAAAAATTTTTGTCTTCGCTTTTTTTACGAAAAATTAAAGCCTAACCATACCATATTATTATGTAGAGTCAGTGCAATCCGTAAAAATAGTTTGTTTCAATATAAATTGGTAACATACAGTCACTCTAAAATGGGTTGAAACTCGGAATTATAAACTTGCACTTTATTACGATGGGTATATTTGGGCCGAACATTGGACTCCAACTTGGCTTTAAGATCGGTACGCAGCTCTACAAAATTTGCGGTTGCAGCCACGGCATTTATGTCTCCACTGAAAGATAGTTGTGTTGACTATAAGATGGCGTTAAACATTTAATTAGATTCATTAGTTTGCACGATTTTTACTAGTATATATATACTGAAATTAGCCGTGCATTTTTTATGGAAACGAAAATTTCGTAAGAGCTGCGTACCGGCCTTTACTAGCAATATATTCACCATTAGAATTTTTACGAATTATGGAAATTCAGTTAGAGAAGTAAGTGAAAACGACCCTTATGCTCTTTTTATAACCTCGATTAGAGCTGGCAAACTATGCAACAATCGAAAGTGTGTTTGTTTAATTTTTGCGTCAGTATCGAAAGTTTGTAACACTATCAGTAAAAATTTAAGTTTTTGTTGAAATGTACCCGTTTTTGATAGATATTATTGGATTAACCAATAATTCCATAACTCATAAGCTAAACGTTAGTTTTTTTCATTAGAAAACTTTCAAAATAAAACCAAATTACCAAAAATGTATGAGTTTATCTTAAACATATTTAATAGTTATGTGGCATCCGTCAAAATTTCCACTTTAAAGCCGGTACGTAGCTCAAACGAAATTTTCGCTGACATAAGAAATGCATTCGCTTTCCTAAGCGAATGGGTCAAGGTCTCAGATGTGGGAATTTCCAACTTTTGGTGATAGTTAATATGTTTTATTTTAGTCCAATCCAGTGCAACTCAATGTTATGGATGAAATATCAGTGCAAAGTTGCACTGGTAAATTATCGGTATCATGCGATAACAGATCATAAGAACCGATTAATCGTGATTTGCACTATATAGTACTAAAATAAAACTCAGCAAGTGTTAGTGCTTTGAATATTTCTTGATCGAAGACGAATCTAGCTTATTGGCTGTTGTAGTGGGGATTCACATTCAAAACGAAAGAATTTTCACGTTTTTAAGTGTTTTCTTTGAAAATATGCAGGTTTAACAATATATTTTTCAAATTTATCGTTACTATCGATAGTTAAGAAGAAGAATAATATCGAAACTATCGAATGTTTGCCAGCTCTACCCTTGACCCTAAGATGGGAGCATACTAATCTCTTTATTCCGTTTCTAAAGTCTTATAATATATTTTTATGTGGCTCTTCAAAGTTTATATGTATGTTCTTGATCTTGAAGAAAGATATCCGCTTGAAATTGTGGACAGATACTTGTTGTTGGTCATTGTAGATGATGGCACCAAAACTTTTAACCCAATTTCGCCAAAGTTCATAATAGATATTGCCTCATAAATAAGGCTCGAAGGCTTAGAAGCCAATTTCCAAAATAATCCATAAATATGAACATAATTCATTTGTGTAAACTCTTAGCAGGTTTATCATGTTGATACATGTTTCTACTTGTTTCTACTTGTTTTATATATACTTATTTTGATTTTCTTCATTCACAGAGACATGTTCCGGAAACGTTCTATCAGAAAATCAAAACGACGCGCATGCTCTCCTTTAAGTGGAGCTTGTTTAACCGGCAATGTTAATGCAAATACACCCCTGGGACCCATGGCTAACATCATATCCGAAGCAAATACTCCACCTGGAAGTGCACACAGCAGGTAAAATGAAAATTGAACGTTCTTTCGATGAAAACATTTAACGAGAAACTCCCCAAATTTATGTCGTTTTAGCCCAAGGAAGTATCGCGGATCCCGCACCTCCACCAGTCTAAAAGTAAAAGGTCTTTTGGGACGAGTATGGGCAAGAGATTCCAAATCGAAAAGCTGTGAAAATTTGCATGTTTTGTAAAACACATAGAAACACCAAGCCAGCAGAAGAATATGCATTAATGACAAAACATCGTTTAAATTTATAAAAAAAAATCGGTAGAAATAGATAAATGTGTAAGTAGGTATACATTACACACGTAACAATACCACAATGCATACATATTTTGAAAAAAAATTAATACACTTTAGGCAGTATTGAAATTACATATTCAATGCAAGGGGTCTCACATCATTTATTAAGAGTTGTATGTACGCTTCAGCCATAAGTATATTCACAAAGCATTTTTAGTTTCGAACTTAAGGCGCTATTACACGGCATGTAGATGTCTTATGACATGTCACTTTTTGTATTCACATGTAATTGAAAATGTTTGTCAAAACTGTCAATTTACATACGACTCATCATGTTTGCTATCACACCTGTATGATATTTTCGTATGACATAACCTAAAAATTGGAGCAAAAGCTGATTTTTTTAGGCTTAAAAATTGTTAAAGTTGTGAGAAAGCTGTTTAAATCATAAATTTTATGAAAACAATTTAATTTAGGGTTACTTTTATTCGACTGATAACTAAAACAGCTGATTTCTTTAGAGCACGCTCTAATCGAAAAAATTTACATGTGCTATTTTGAAAAGTGATTTTCATATAAATTTGTGAAAACAATTTAATGTAGGGTTACTGTTATTCGACTGATAACAAAAAAAGCGATTTTCTTTAGAGCACGCTCTTATCGAAAAAATTTACATGTACTATTTATTTTGAAAAGTGATTTTCATATAAATTTGTGAAAACAATTTAATGTAGGGTTACTTTTATTCGACTGATAACAAAAAAAGCGATTTTCTTTAGAGCACGCTCTAATCGAAAAAATTTACATGTACTATTTATTTTGAAAAGTGATTTTCATATGTTAGTTTCGTTTGTATCACACGATACGTACATCTCAACATGTGCTAAATTTGACATGTCATAAGACAACTGCATGCCGTGTAATAGAGCCTTTACATGTCAGTAACCATGCTAGAGGGCAATCTCTCGTTAGAGTTGTTGTTTAAGGAGTAAAATAGCTGAATTGTATCAAACGAGCTGACTGGGAATTTGGCCAATGGTTTAGGTTTTGAGGAAAACCACTAAACTTTATTAAATGTCCTTATGGCCTTCCTGTAAAGTGTAAGTGTAAGAAAATCGTTTTCCATTATGATCTCATGCTTGGTATCAAACGAAGCTTCAATTGAGACCCCTTGTGACTTCGAATAGTTTTTGTTTTTGTATAAACATAATTTGTGTTATTATTTTTTATAGAACTTTATATGTTATATTCTAAGGCAAATACTCTCGCTGATTAAAATCAGATTTTTTACCATCTGCCATTTTGAAAATCGTAAAAAGGTTAGCAAAAAAATTAACAACATTTTACTCCAAATGACGATTTGTCCTAGTACATCCGGCCTTAACACTTAATTTACCAGTGTATAAAAATGGTTACTAACGTTTAATTAAGTCGGGAAATCATCCTTAAAATGGGTCCACATCTACATACTCGAACATACATAATAGGCACTAGGCACTAGGAAATACACACACACATGGATACAAACACTGCAACACTTGCAAATTGTCAATGAATAAACAGAGAGAATACCATTTATCGCATTATTTTACTACTTGTACCCATAGGTGTTTCCAATGAAAATTGATTCAATGAATATTACAACAAATTTCCCCCTCCTTCCCATAAATGTTATTCTCAAATCTGATTGTTGTATATGCAAGTTTTTAATAAAAAAAAACACACAATTGTCCCATTATAAGCGAAAAATCTATTTGTATCTATACAAAAAAAAACACAAGAAGCGAAATGCTAAATACAAAAACATATGAAAAAGACATTGATGGAATCGTCAAGAAAAACACATATTTCTTAAATACTTAACTCCTAGCAAGTATTGTACTCTCGATATTTCCCTAAACTATAAGCAATATTAGAAAACGCATACACAACACAAAAAAAAACAAAAAAATACATTTGAATTCCACAATATAATTGTTGTTAGACTTTTTTAACGCAACCATTATTAGGTGTTATTAAGTGTTGCCAGTTGCAAATGAGTTGTTTCTCAATCCAATTCCAAATTTGATACATTGAAATTATTTTACAATTGGCTATTCATATATCTTCCGAAACTCCTCCCAGAAATCCCACATTTACGCAATTATATTTAAGCATTTATATGGTACGTGCGTACGCGCATATGTGCGTATGTATACTTACAAGTAAAGTATGTATTACGACAATTATTATTGTTATTATTTGTACGTTAGCCCTAATTTTTTAAGGTTAATTATTGTTAGAATTATTTTAGGATTTTTTATTAAATTAAACCAAAAAAAAAAACAAAACATAATTGCAAACTACATTATTTATGCAGCAACCGTTAGTACTTGACATGCTTTTCATGCTATTGTACCTGGTGAAAATTGCACACGAAGGAGCAAGGTATTGTTAGCAAAAAAAAAACCGCGGACATTCTTACATATTTCCCTTCATAGTTGACATATTTTCTAAGGTAAACGCATCTACGTCTAATTTCAATGGAAACGTCGAAGTGTGCAGCCGTTACAGATTTTATGATTCCCACAGCAAACTAAACAAATATTTTTCGAAAGCATCTGCTATTCTCATAGCATGAAACAGTCAACGCTGGCGAGTATGGTCACAATCGAACAATATTTGGATATAGCTATACCAATCTCCCGATTTGTTGTCTAGGGCCCATAAAATGCGCATTTATCTCCCGGTTTCGCTGAAATCTACTACAGTGAGTTGGGTTAAAAACCCTTATATACGTACCAAATTTGGTCAAGATCGAACGAGTTTTAGATATAGCTGTCTGATCTCCCTATAAAAACGCATTTATTACCAGATTTCGCTGAAACTTTACACAATGAGGTAAGTTGGGCACCTCGAAATCTCTGCTCAATATGATCCACAACGGTCTCTTTTAAGATATAGCTGCCATATATACCGATTCCCAATTTAAGGGTTTAGGACCATAAAAGGCACTTAAACAGTCAACGCTGGCGAATATGTCATAAAGTTAATGTTTTCTATGAAAAGCATAATAGTAAGTTAGGTAAGATAGATATTCGACTTCGACTTCTGCTAATTCAAATTTTCTTACTTCATCACGATTGGATAGGGGAAAATTATTCGTTAGCCATAAACGAACTTTTCGATAAGTTAACATCTTTTAAAATACAAAGGATTGATATTGTTTGATATTGAGATGTTGAAATTTATGTTTGTTCCAACCTGGGGCCATTTGGTGTGAGTATTTTTGCATATTCGAGCATTTGATTTAAAGTAAAATTTGAAAAATTGTTATATTCCTCACACGATCGCGAACACCTCAAACTGAGCTTCACCCAATGGAAAAAATCCAAAATGGCACTCCCAATAAAAAAAAACTAAAAATTAGTCTCTTTTTCAGCTACACTCTCTACCAAATGAAAGAGAACCAAGATGTCATGTATTCAAAAGAATCATCTTTTCGTGTAACAAACTCTCTTTTGCTGTATACAAAGCAAAATTGCAAATTTTGCCCATGAACATTCCACTAAGGAGAGTGCAGTCCGATTCAAGTTAAAGCTCAATGACAAGGAGCCTCCTTTTTATAGCCGAGTCCGAACGGCGTGCCGCAGTGCGACACCTCTTTGGAGAGAAGTCTTACATGGCATAGTACCTCACAAATGTGGCCAGCATTAGGAGGGAAAACCACCGCTGAAAATTTTTTTTGATGTTTTCGCCAGGATTCGAACCCTGGCGTTTAGCGTCATAGGCGGACATGCTAACCTCTGCGCTACGGTGGCCTCCGTGGCTGTATACAAAGCACTTTGGCTTAAAAGAAGTTTTGCATTTTTGCATAAAAGAGCCATACTGTAAGCTATGTTAAGCCGCTGAAGGTCACCGTAGAGCAGAGGTGACGCTAAACGCCTGGGCTATAAAAAGGAGGCACCTTTATGATAAAATTGCATGAATATGTGAAGAATTTAAGGGATGAGCGTTTCTTCATGGCGCAAAATATTGTCAAACAATGTATACACTGTAGAAATTCTGTTGCCTCCAGCCTGGGCCCGTTTGGTGTCATGTATTTGGTTTGTAGTATTGTAAATGCGAGCATTTTTTTCACTTAAAGTAAAATTTGAAAAATTTATCATTTCAAAGTTTACATTCGTACCCGATCGGGAACCTCCCAATACTTAGTGCTGCATGTCTGAGCTTTCCCAAATGAAAACAACAAAAAATTTTTTTTTTACGCTCTCTTCACTACACTCTCTGCCAAGTGGAAGAGACACAAGATGCACACCAAAAGAATTATCTTTTCATGTAACTAAGTGTCTTTTGCTGTAAACGACGAATTTTACATCAAAATGTAGCAAATTCACGACTAACATTCAGCAGAGAAGAAAAATGTTGCAGTTAGTATTAAAATAGTAAATAAAACAGAGTGGATTGCCGCAAAGATATTCCAAACGTTTTATTTTTTTGCGTGTACACATCCTTTCCTAAGATGATACAGGGGATACATGTAATTGCTATATATGTACGGTCTTAAACCCACATAAGGATCATTTATTTCCCAATTTCGTTCAAATAAAGAATCCCGAGTAAAAAAAAGTTGGTATAATATCTGGCGTCATATAAAATTCAATCCGCAAAATGGCCTAGATCTAATTTGATACAATTTTATCTCAAATTTGGCCAGATACAATCTGATCCAATTGCACATCACATTATCTAATTGGATCAGTTATAACGGCCGGTATCTCACGAATAAATGCTTCAATGTTGTCTTCCAATGTGTTTATTGAAGCCGTCTTGTCTTTATAGACATGAACATAGCCCCACAAAAAAATAGTCTATAGGCGTTAAATCGCACGATCTAGGCGGTCAATTGACCTGTCCCGAACGTGAAATATTCCAAAATTTTATTACAAAGACAGCAGAAAATGCTACTGAACACTGCAAGGGTTTACAGAATTTCTCTTACGAAAACTTGCAAAGCCACTTTTGTTGACTTTTTAAAATTGTGTAAAATTATTGATTTTTGACTAGTCAATTTTTTCCCAAAAAAAATTTAATTGTCTTTATCGAATGAAAATAAAAACATTTTAGAAATTCTCTTAAATGTATAAAATGATAAAATATAATATAAAAAGATACATAGTTTTAGAAATATGTACTCCATATTTCTCACTTCCATGCAACCGTTTGCTGAGCTCACTCACGAACGAAATAGGCCATGGCAACAAATTACGCTTGACAGCATCCTGTTTTGTTTTTGATTTGCCTGAGATGATTGAGACCTACCTGTCGCTGTTAAAAATGTCATGTCGCTCTAGCGCTTGGCTGCATGTATTAATGAGTATGCTGGCAAATTTTGTGAAAAATTAAATTCCTCTGTTATTTCAATGCTCTTTGAGCATAATAAAGCGGATTATGCTCTCAAAATTTGACAGCAAATGTCAAGCTTATAGGTGCGCGGTACTTATTTCTTTTCTTCACAGCAACCAGCGCTGCCGAAAAACATTAAAAATAATTTCGTGGATAGTTCGGCTTGAGGTCATGTACAATTAGTAAAAACAGATTTTATATATTTTTTAAAATAAATATTTTAAAATAAAACCATTAATAAAAAACACCGACATCTGTTTTGAATAATTGTACATGACCTCAAGCCGAACTATCCGCGAAATTATAATCAAAAAAAATTCAACAATACTCAATATAATAAAAATTAAAAATGTCAAATTTACAGCAAAAAAGAAAAGAAAGAAGATTGGAAGCCAAGACTGCCGAAACATGAAACGGAAATGGCACGCAATTGAGAGCAGAATTCTGCTTGCGGCATGTTCTCAAATAATTTTCATTTATCTATATTCACAAGCGCCACCAACCAGTCTATGCGCGAATTTAAAATTCTTTATCTTTATATAATTTATCAATGAGCACAATTTATTTCGAAACTAAGGGGAATTAACATATACATAAGCATGGCATTAAATTAAAATTAGAAAAACTTGTTGAAATCCCGAATAGCATGTTCTTTATATCATGAAAATGAAAGGTACTGTCAGGGTAAACAAAATTTTTGTAAAAAAATATTTTTGTCACAAACTCTTGCAATAATTTATCGCAAAAAACATGTTCTTTTATAGTAAACACAGTCCAACGTTTTTCAAAAAAAAAATTTCAGATGAGTATTACAACATTTCATACCGAATTTCAGGCAAATCCGTTGCAATAAGTGCAAATCGGGTGAATTATATGTATGGGAGCTATATCTATCTAAATCTGAAACGATTTTGATCAAAATTAATATCGCCTGTCTTTAGGCTAAAAAAGTGACATATGATGATTGGATAACAAATGCAAGCTCCACCTTACTTACAAAAAAACGACAGACAGACTATCAGCAAAGAAAGGTTATGCGGACAGACGGACATGGCTAGGCCGAATCAGCAGGGATTTGGGTTGCCCAAAAAGTAATTGCGGATTTTTTAAAAGAAAGTAAATTCATTTTTCATAAAACTTAGAATGAACTTTAATCAAATATACTTTTTTCACACTTTTTTTCTAAAGCAAGCTAAAAGTAACAGCTGATAACTGACAGAAGAAAGAATGCAATTACAGAGTCACAAGCTGTGAAAAAATTTGTCAACGCCGACTATATGAAAAATTACGTTTTGGGCAACCCAATATAAAGTAACCTCCACTTTGCATTTAGAATTCGTCTGAAGTGGACGCTTCGGGATTCGGTGCATAGTCATCGTTATACTCAGTACAGTTATAACTGTACATTGTTTTTAAATCTGTAATTTTATTACACGTGTTTTTATATACAGTTGGAGGGGACACCAACTTCGGAAGTACAACCTGGCATATAGAGTCGTACTCTGCCATTTCAATTAAAGTCCAAAAAAAAAAAAAAAAAAAAAAAAATTAGAAACATCATCTATAAAGTAACCTCTAAAAAGAAAATTTTTAAGTAAGGAATTCCGTGCTACATACAATATCCTTAATTGTTTTTAATACTACTCCCCTAAGTTGGTTCATGTCTGGTATTGTGTCTCCACCTAAGAGTCGGTATGTATTAGACGCGAAAGTCGGGCGGGCAATGACAAAGGAAATGCTCCAAAGTCTCATCATCTTCCCCGCATGCCCATACATAAGTGAGCTCGTAGTCCTATGTGTCCCGTTATGATACCAATAGCTATGCTGACCTCCTTCTTACTTCCTTTCAGTAATAGCCTCGTCTTTTCACGATCTGGATCCCCCCATAGGATTTTCGTCGTCCTACCCACCGTTTCGCTGTTCCACAATGTTGCATGCGCATTCGTCGCCCACTCCCTTAACTCAGACTGTGTCGACCCGAAAGACTTCGGGTTAACCAAGTTTATTGACAGCCTCTGGCCTTCACCGCCAAATCGTCTGCCCTTTAATTTCCCTGTACTCCGTTATAGGCCGGCACCCAAATGATGCGGATTTTGCCATCCTCAGAGAAGGCGTTAATCTCCTTCTTGCACGGCAAGACTGTTCGTGACCTTACCGTCCTGGTTGTTATTGCCTTTATGGCAATTTTACTGTCGGTAAAGATGTTCACACTCGACGTCCTCGCGTTTACACCACACCACTTCACGCATTACGTGATCGTCCGGATCTTCGCCTGCAGGACCGTTTATGGTCAGGCAGTCTAAAACAGATTTCAGTCCCTGGGTTCTCAATGTAAACCCCCAGGCCCACTCTGTCCTCCAGCTTTGATCCTAGCTAGTCTGCAACATGATCTTCCAGATGACAATACTAGGGTTCCGTCAATCCAAGACTGTGATGATGACAGCAGTGCCTCGCACTCGACTTGATTTAAATTAAATAAATATATCAATTTCTTCACCTGCTTTTGATTTTGACACTAGCATAGCATTTAAAGTATTTTTTGCAAATATTGCAACTTCACCTCCACGACTTTCCCTGTCATATCTGTAAACGGAGTAACCCATTAAATTTATAAGTGCATCGGGGATAGCAGAAAAGAGCCATGTTTCCGATACACAAATAAAGTCAATATTCGATTTCAAAAAATGTAAATGTAAACTCCACCTTTTATATGTAGCTCTGAGAAATTAAATGGCATATGTTTAAGCCACTTCTTTGCTTGGACAAAATATTGACCAGATTCTGGGTAAAGTTCTGGGAATCTCTGTCTGGACTAGCCATAAAAGTCAAGATTGAGGTTATACGGATTAGAGAAAAATGCATCGGCAGCGTTCATAAAGGAGTGGGGTGATACTATCTTCAATTTTGCTTATTGTATGCTTAATGTATTTGCCTTATAAATTCCTGTTGTGTTTTCTTGTACCCAGCTACCATTTGGCCGTTGTACTAATGATTTTCGTCATTGGACATACCAGCATTTTTGTACCTATGGCGGAACTTTAAAAGATGTCACTTTCCAAGTTTACCAACCGCACTCGACCGAGCTGCTCCAAATACTCATTACTCTTTGCTCAGTCACAAAAGGAAACAATGTTGTGAGGATGTGTCTATGATAGTGACGAAAAGACAATTGCTATTATTTCCATGCCCATAGGCTAGCTTGATATTATTTTCTTGTGTCCATACACAGCAACTGAGTATTTTTGCCCTCCACTGGTCTATTGGCTCAAATACTCACCTTTTCTCTCTAGTGGGAGAGACAAAAGAAAATAATTATTGGTCCGGTAAAAGAATAATCGTTTATGTCTATCGAAACACTTATGCCATTAAAAAGTTTTTTGTTTTATAACAAAAGAAAGGTTCTTTCGAAAGGTTCGGCGAAGCTACTAAAGGTTATACAATAAACAAAGTTAGTTACGTTCACTAATGCTATTTTTATGACTAACGTTTGAAACGAAACATTACACAGTTTTAATAAAAAAAATGTCCCAAACGTTTCATTTGTTTGCGTGTAAGACGGTCAATTGTGAATGGTTCACCACAATTTGTTTGCGAATCATTGTTCACCATGACATTGCGAGCACTCATACATCGATTCAACCAACCAACGCCTTTTTGAACGGCCAAAATTTGGAATTAATGGGTCGTCTGCCGAACAGACGAACGATTTTCGTCGCCAAAAGATGCAGTTGGAGCGTTCAATAACCACGTTTTGGAGGTGTCTTAATCGAAGTCAAAAAATGCTTCGACCATTGCTTTGAGCACATGCAAAAGTGTATAAATCATGCTGGAAAACAATAAAAAAAATTTTGATGAGAAATATTTGCATTTTCATTATTAGGCCAAATGTATATAATGCAACCCTCGTATGTACATTCAGACAAATCGAACAATATTAATGTAGCTCCACACGCAAAAAAATTGTTTCACATAAAAGAAATATTCGCCAAGTAAACTTCTTTTCTGAAAAACGTTGAATTTTGCTTACGATAAAAGTACATGTTTTTTTTGGTAATTTCTTGCAAGAATTTGGGACAGATATAACGTTTTTTTTACTCTAACAATACATTTCATTCTTGATATATAAAATGTTATTCAGTGTTTCAACTTGTTTTCGTTACTTAAAAATGAATTTAACATCATGCTTATGCATACAAAACATTCTCTTTAAATATAGATTGAGCATATTGAAAAGATTGCCAAGATCAACTTATTGTTGTAACATAGTTCTAACTCAAATTTTTACCTATCCAAGTTGGTAATTTAAACTCTTTCTGAGTATATTTGGATTTATTTCGATGTTATACATACATGTGATACACAATTATATTAAAAACCTTCAATGTTGCTCTAATGCTCAATGATGTCATTGGACGATCTCCCCATTTGACTTTCTGAACCTTTGCCCGAAATTTTTCTATGATTTGTAACAGCCATGACAAGTACGGTCCATTTAGGTCAATAACTTGATATAGCTCATATACATATATTTGAAAAGTCGTTCAATGAACTGAACAAATGCGATCCAGGGTGGAGGGTATATAAGATTCGGCTCGGCCGAACTTTGGACGCTTTTACCTGTTTTATGTTAGATTCTTCTGAATTAGCTTGGTCTGGGTACAATGGTCATACACTACTCTTAACACAACACATGGGCACATTCCATGTTTGTACAAAAAATTTGATGCAAAAGATTTTGAAAAAAAAGAAAGAAAATCGCACCTTAAATTTCACATAATGAAAATATATGTATGTATATACAAAAGATGCTAACATAAAACATAAATATGTACATCGGGGTTTTTCGTTTCGATTAAGTAACGCTAGTGACGCCTTCCCAGAGTTCGAATGTTTAGCAACAAAACTAGTGGATATTGCCTAGCCATTACAGAAGGCAGTTAACTCAGATGATCAACTGACTGACATTCTGAAGGAAGTAGGCCTACTGGTAGTTGCTACGATTATAGTTGTAGTTAGGAGAAGATGCAGTATTTCTTACCAATAAACGTAAATATTGTGCATATGCAAACATAAGATTTGCCTTTGCAAAAAAAAAATTGTGGAAATAAGTCTGCCATTTGTGAACGGTTACAGATATCTTCACGAATCTTCTAACTAATGTGCAATTCAGACTGCAACATTCCAGGACCTTACAAGACCCGGGGCCCATCATGGCCCTTCAAATTTGGTCACCTCGGCCCCACAATTTGTTCGATTTTCAATATGAATAATGATTTAAATAGACTAAAAAATTACAATTTGCTGCATTGTATTACAATAGCCCAATCGGAGGGCCCACGAATACACCTAGATTCTCTAGGGCCGTAAAATGTTGCATATAGTCCAACAACACCTTCTCTATACATTTCAAACTTCATAAGCATATATCAATTCATTCAAAAATGGCAGAAAGATTTTCACTTTTTTAAAGCCGTCCGATTGCGTGATTTGTAGAGAATGTATTGCAAAAAACCCCGATTTTAGAAAGGTCAGGCTCATCATAATATTAAATGTTGGCGGACTATTAAGGTGTAATACAAAATGAGACCAAAATGTACATATTTTTGAAAACCAAAATTCGAATCAATGTTCGTCATTATACAAAAACTAATAAAGTTATCGTTTTAGTTTTTCAATATTTTGTAGAGGAATATCTCCCCAAAAATAAAAGTATAAATTTTGGCCACATTTATTGACGAAAACTCTCAAAAATGCTCATACTGGCGAAAGATGTTTGCAAAGTTGGCATTTTTCAGTAAAATAACCGTAGAGACCTCAATTTTTGGATGGCACAAACATTTTTTGCATGCATTTATATACCTCTTTGGGTAACAAAAATATGTTATCAAGTTTCCACTTTGCGTTTTGAGAACTCGCAGGGTTTTTACGGATTTTTCGTAAACAATTCCAATATTGTACTCCACATAGCTCCTACTAGAGTCAACACAAATTATAAAACGCATCTACGTTACGTCCTCTTATTACACCTAAGCTGAACAATGAAATTATCTTTTTTGAGCAAAAAATTCTAAAAATTGCCTTTTTCCACTTTTTTGATTTGTTACTCACATAACTTTTGACTGAAGAATCAATCCATAGCATAATTTTGTCAGCTATCAAAATCAATTGAAAAATTGAAAGTTGGTTTAGAAATGCCTTCACAAGAAACAAAATTAAATGACCAGCATCTGCGAAAATTTCAAAAAAAAATATATTGCCGAATTTCTGGGATATTATAAAAGATATCTTGCACACAAAATCACTTTCCCGCACTTGCCAGCAAATAAGAGATTTTTAAAATCACACCATAAATGCGTTTTTGGCAGCCCGAACAAAATTTTTTGGGCCTAAGTGATTCGTGAAGATATCTTTATCCGCTCACAAATGCTGGACTTATTTCCACTCATTTTTTTCCCCATCCCACTGTGCAACGCATAAATATGCCTTCCCATGACATTTCCTTAACATAAATACCAATCAACTTATAATAGCGAAATACAACTTCAAAAAAGAATTTCAACAAATAAGCGATATATACATATGTAACTCACAGAAGGTCAGCCACAGGCGACCTGACTGCATAAGTTCATTTACAGTTAAATTTATTTATACAAGATAATCGAGTAAGAAAAAAACAACATACATATTAGTATAGCATTTTTATAACATTTTTCATTACATTTATAGATATTGTATAACGTTAACAAACTAAGAGATCCATGAACACTCAGTTTTGAAACTGAATTCGATGAATTCCAAGAATAATAAATTCCGATGTATGTAAAAATGTTTATTACACCAAATAAAAAAGACTAAACCAAAAACAAAAGAAAAATATAAACCTTATGTCGCGTCGAGAGATTTATGAGAAACAGTGATTTTTAATTCATGTGCAAAACGAGAAAAACGAATTTATGCATAAAGTCAAGTTACTACTCGTGTACGAGTATTTAAAATGACAGCAAACTTTGAGTTCGAGTTATTATAACGAGTATAAGGGCCGAGAGGCCGATTTGTATTCGGCTGGCTATACATTGAACCGCCTTCTTATGTTTATTTAAATGTCACTTAATACTATAATGAAAGAAACAAAGCACACCAATCACTCATTTTTCTCACATCTTGCACAATGGAATTCGTCAAAACAAAAAAAAAACCCACACCTATAGCCTAATAATAATGATAATAACATTTTTAAGTATAACAAACACATATAAAATTCATATTTCGATTTAAACTAGATTCGCAGCAAAGGGAAGCAAATGTTATTAATTCAAAAACAAAAAAATCTATATTTTCAATTTTGTAAAACGAACCAAAAGCTATTATCGATCTGTAAACCAAGTTTGTAGGTTCAATTAAATCGTTTTTCTTCTCTAGAACAATGTTTCCATAAGTCCAATCAAATATGTATTTATAAAAAATATCTAATTGTCGTTAATTGAGAAAAGAACATATTTTTTGGTATACATACTTGTAGAAATATACACAAATAAACATTATTTACATACCCGTTTAAAAAATTTGCGAATTTTCATTTATATCTAAGTGAACGATTAATAGGATGACTGATTTGCAAGCTTGAGAAAAGTGAGACATCTCGAAACTGAGTTTCAGAGATTGCAGAAGGAACAAATTTTCTGTAATGGCCACCTAACTAAGTAGGTTAGGTTTGGTTAGGTTAACCAAGGTTAGGTTAGGCTATGGACATACACCTAAGCCAGTAATCGGCTTATTGTGCGCTCTAAAAACTATAAAGTAACCTCTAAAAAGAACATTTTAAGTTAGAAATTCCGTGCCACTTACAAAATCCTTGTTTTCAATACCACT
Source organism: Stomoxys calcitrans (assembly GCF_963082655.1). Taxonomy (NCBI): domain Eukaryota; kingdom Metazoa; phylum Arthropoda; class Insecta; order Diptera; family Muscidae; genus Stomoxys; species Stomoxys calcitrans. The sequence continues at coordinate 160,699,352 of NC_081556.1, read as the reverse complement.
TCCCTAAGTTGGTTGGTTGTCTGGTATTGTGTATTCACCTAAGTACCGGTATCTGTTAGGCGGGAAAGTCTGGCAATGTCAAAGGAAATGCTCCAACATCTCATCATTTTTCCCGCATGCCCTACACTTGCTATCAATTGCTGCACCGATTTTACACAAGTGAGCTCGAAGTCCTATGTGCCCGTTGATACCATTAGCTATACTGACCTCCTTCTTGCTTCCTTTCAGTAATAGCCTCGTCTTCTCATGATCTGGTTCCCCCCATAGGATTTTCGTCGTCCTACCGACCGTTTCGCTGTTCCACAATGTTGCATGCGCATTCGTCGCCCACTCCCTTAACTCGGACTGCGTCGACCCGAAAGGCTTCGCGTTAACCAAGTTTATTGACGGCAGTCCTCTGGCCTTCACCGCCAAATCGTCTGCCCTTTAATTTCCCCTTACTCCGTTATGGCCCGGCACCCAAACGATACCATCAGCGTAAAAATAACCCCTCTCTACTCGCAGCTCATCATTCGTATAGGTGGAGCCTCTCCAGGGTTCCATGGTTCCTCCACTTGGGACCGATGATCCTTTGGAATCCTACCGGATGTACTGCCGATGTCGATGACTGCATAACTCAGTTCACGTTCGTCGTCAATTCCATGGCAGCCGGTTGTACGTATCGGATTGACCCGATGAAGTCCTTCATAGACAAGGGCTGCCGCCCCAGTGTACAACACACTGCTACAACAACAACAACAAAAACTCCTTCGTCGTGCCTCGGATTGCCTCCGTCATCCCGCTGTTCTCATCTTTCGATTGACTGTTTCATGGACACTGTCGCTGTCTGGATCTGAATCGGAAACATCACCTTTACTTAAAGGCTGGGGTTTTCGTCTCTTCCTCATGTAATGCTTGAAGCATTACTATCGACTACAGGTGCCAAGGCACCCACACCTTTGGGATAAGCAGACAATATACTAAGGTCCGATGCCACCACCCCAACTGTTAGGTGGTTGCTGTTGTAGCAGTGTGTTGGGTTCTATCTTTCGTCTGCTTGTTTCTGTTGAGTGTCTAGAGGGTGTCAGAGGGATCTGGGTCTGAGACAAGTGGGTCTGGCTGGGCAGATAAACAGGTGACGTGTGGTCCCTGGTCACAATCAGGACATGCTTCCTGCACGTTGGCATCTATCCTTGCTCTGTAGGAATTGAGGCGGCTCCATCTGCCATATCGTAATAGAGCCAGAACTACTCTAATTTGCTGAAGGAGTTCAATTTCTTCAGGTGCAATGGAAGGCGGTCGATCCAAGGACCACATTCATCCGATAGCTATTTACCGCATCTGCTTCCGTGTCTGCATGACACGGCCCGCTTGTTACGCGGCCCCAACTGTTAAATCCTTCATTTGTGTTAGTTCATAATAAATTTGTATTAGTTCATAAAGGCAAGTCTCGACGGCATGCCGCATAGTTGTAACTCTTGTAAATTCAATTGATGTCCTGATGCCAATGACTAAAACAACAGAAAATGCGTAATATACACATACATATAGATGTGTGAATTTATTCATGTTAGTAGCAAGTTCATTATTTCTTTTTTTATATTTCGTTTCTTATCTTCACTCATACCTTTTAACATAGCTGTTACCAACTCTCCAAATATTACATCTTCGGAACGTTCTAATGGAGACACAACATGATCTTTGATTTCTTTCTCAACACTCATGTTATTTTTCGGTGATTTTTGAGACGATTTTTTATCTGTTTGTTTGATTACGGGAACTATGATTTCTTCTTGGTTAAGGTTGTAATTTTCTTTGGTTTTTTCGTGGTGTTTGTTCGCACTTTCGCTTTTCGTTGCAAATCCTTGCGAAGATTCATCTTCTGTGCATTCTGTTGGTACACTATCAGTCTTTTCATGCTTTACGGCTGCAAATTTATCATGCGCAATAGCAGCTTCATCAAATTCATCAACTTCCAAAAACATATACTCTTCTGAATTTCTTTGATGGCCTGCTGTATCGTCTGCATTTATTTCAAATTCCGGCCACTTATCAGTACTTTTAGCTTTAATGGTGCGTTGAATGAATTGTAATTTATCAGCATATTTATAGAACTTATCGGAATTGTACCGTTTTAAAATAGAATGCCACCGAAGTTTCAATGTTTGTTCTGAAATTGAAAAAAAAGACCATAAATTTTAATATTTATGAAGGAATGTTCTGTAGAATGGTCTGCTCCAGGCTTGATGATGTGGTTGACGCTAAGCAATTCCACACGCACATAACAAACGGGACAGTCGGATATGGTGGAAGTGTTTATCAGAAAGTTTAGGCGTGCGGATTAAGACGAGTGGTTACCGAACCAAGAACCATTCTTTTATTTTAAATAAAATGAATTGTCGGCGCCATGACAGGTGCACCGAAGTATGCAAATGCACCCCAAAAGATAAAGGCAATTTTCGCTCCAATATAATTTACAGTGAATACTTGGGGTGTAAAAGTAGGGATGTAATTTCATCAATGGTTTTAACCAAAATTGCAAGAATTTGAGTAATTTTTTTTCCAATGGTAAATATTCAAACCAGTTTTTTAAACCCTTAAATGTTATCCTTTTTTGTCATTTTGAGTACGAGCTACTTCTAGGCGCTGTAAATAGCATCGTGAGCAAAAACGAGAACCAAAATTTAGTTAATTTTTCTATTTAGTTCAATTCATAATAATTATCAAATAAAAAAAATGCCACAAACGAAATGGCAATAAACGAAATGGCAATGAGTATAAAAACCACAACCATCACAAACACTCAGTATTTAAGTAAAAGCCGGTGGCGCTCCGCCTCTCACTAAGCCTCTAAACTCAATACCGCTGTTTGTCCGCGACTGGATTTGCAGCTACTCCGTATGGAGCATACCACGATCCTAACCTAACTATGAGCACCACATCGGACGGAACTTCGAGCTCCGTTATTTGTGGTGTTGATTGTTTTCATAAGAAGGATAGCTGGAAGCTCACGGGCGCGTCCATAGGTTAGGGATAGTGGAATGTCCCATACGAAGTAGCTCTCAGAAAACGAAAATTTTTCAATTAAAGTTGAGCAACCAGCTTCTCTTTCCTTGCTCTTTAAGAGAAAATAAACGTTTGTGCATATTTTGGTATTAAAAGGAACTGAAAACTACCATTTCTTCTCATTTTACCTCCTTTTACTTCTGGGCAATACCTTCACTATTTAACTTATTATTCCTCATTTCATGGGGAATAATATGTTGAAGCCTCCGCATAGAATACAGTCCACTACTTCATATAGGGAATTGTTAGAGTGACGTCAAATCAACACCCCATCAACCAGCATCATAATTTTTCCATCTCCACATATTTCTACCCTTGCGTCTAACGAAGAGTTCCCCAAATTTGTACATGGTGCGCTCATCTTTAGGAGCTTGACGAGAATCGCTACCTCCAAATGCAAATGTGGCTACAAAAACAATCAATTGCCCAAGATGGACTTGGTTGATATGTGATTGCAACAAGATGGTGTCATATGGATATATTGAAGGATGAATTTAATGAGCTATGTATCTCTCTCAAAACACGATTGAAGTATGGTGTAAAATTTGAGCTTACAAGGGGACCATTTGAATCGGATCCGCAGCAACATTTACCTTTAATTATTATTCAAAATTAATTGGCAAATAGCAATTTATCGATTATGATGCAAATTTGAGTGATTCACTAGAAAAAAAATACTAAAAACAAATCAAAAATTTTACCTCCAATGCCCAAATCATCTGCCAATTTTTTCCACTGTTTGTTTCTTTCCTCCAATTTACTGCTACAATATAAGCATGGTGATTTTCGAACAGCCTCAATAATTTTTATATTTATGTCCATCGTAGGCCAATCTGCCAATTTTAATTTTTTTAGATTATTATGCCCTGTGAAGCCAATACATGTTTGTAAACAAGCCAACTGACACGATAGTTTCTAAATTTTAAATTGCGAATGCGACGTCTGTCGAAATACAGTAACGTCTGTCAAAATAAGGTTTATAACAGGGATGGAAAATATACTTTCAATAGTACTAAAATTAATCCCATTCACAAGAATTGATAACTCTAACCCGAGAAAATATGGATAAGACAAAATATATTTCCCTCTCATTCACACATAAGAAAAAGTTTTCTGCTTGCTACTTTTTAAATGTTCCTTCTTGCAGAGTCATGGCTGCCAAGAAATGCCTTGTTGCAGCGTTTTAAATTAAAATGATGCTTGAATCCTTTGAATTGCTGTTCTAAAATCCAATAGGAACATCCCGGAATGCCTTCTCCGCAAGAACCCCGGAACTGTTCGGTTTGTCAGAACCGCCTCCATCAAGATCGGTGTCGGTGAGGCATAACCGGTGCATGGAGTGAGTAAATTTCCGATCTTGCTCTGGCATGACATCACTACGGGAATACAGTCATAATGAATATGTTGCAAGGTGCTGTGCAAACATAAACAGCAGTGAGTCACAGTCGTCGTTTCCTTCTGCGTCCTCGTCGTCTGTTTACACCATTTCAATCCCATGGCAGCCGGTTGTACGAACCAGATTGACCCGATTTCTTCATCGGCAAGGGCTGCCGTCTCAGTATTTAACACACTGCTGCATCAACAACAACCATTTCAATAGCTTTGTAGTGCTTCGTTAAAAAAAAAAACAATTATTTTTGTACTACATATAGCGTAGAAGCGGATTACCAACATATTTACTATTTATAATGTATATGTGTATAATGTGTGTTAATGGTGATTTCACTTGTTATGGAATAGACAAAGTAAAATTCATTTGCATTTTTCAATCATATTGCAAATGCAAAGTTTTCTATATATAATTAATTTATAGATATTCCTGCAAAGGACACTTCTAGACCGGCATCAGTTGAATCCATTCGACTCTTTATATGAGCTAGGGTGTTTTTGTAGTGCATCTCAATTTGCTTAATCTCCTCACTGGGCTCTAAGTTTGGTAGTTCTTCATTAATTTTGGCAATTAACTAGTTTAAGGGAAAAAAGTAAACCAAATTTCATATGTGTATACAACTTAGGAAAAGCTACATGGCCTTTGTGCCCATATAACCTACTTGATTAAGCATAGCCACTGTTATAAGTGAATTGCCTCGTTCAAAGTAGAATAGATAATGGTTTAGGAGTTCGACATACAATTGCACTTGCACGCCATTATCCAAACATTGCGAAGCAATTCGCGCTCCCTTTTTCAGGCAATCCAATGTCTTCTTTTCATCCCGCATTTCTTCACCATTTTTTCTGAAATAATTATTTTACGAAATTTACTGTTATTTTAAATTCATTGTCATTTACTTTCCACTCCAGAAGAGAGCGGCGCATGCTACCACTCCTCTACATTGATCCGGCTTCTTCAACAACTTTGATGCTGCTAAGGCGCAATTAGTTCGCAAAGGATCTGCATTTTCTTCGCCAAAGCATGACATCTGTTCAAAGGTGGACATTATCAGTGTAATGGCTGCTAGTTGAGCCTTCGAATCTGAAATTTCATCTTCATAGAGGGAGAACGCTTGTGTCATGAATTCATATGCCACAGTTTCATGATTGGTGTAACCGATTTCACCAATTACTAATGCTCCCTGCAGATATAAGCGTAGAGCCAATTCGGCCAAGTCAGCTTTGGCCAGTGCGGAAATGGTACTATGACAATATTGAATAATTTTCTGACATTTTTTATCCCAATTTTCGTCATGGTCTGCTTCCTGGTCTTTGTATTTGTAAGCTAACTGATATGCCGAAAATACCAAAGGAGGTAATACAAACTTAATGCGCAGGGGTCCTCCGGCAGCAAGATGTTTACGAGCAGTTTGCAAAATCTTGTACTGCATATCGGCATCGTCAGATTTCAACAAATGTATAAATCTAAAATGAAAATATAATTGCTCAAACAAATTTTCTGTTGTATAAAATGTGCCATTTAATGTATCCCAGTTACCGTGCTACAATTCCTTGTTCCTCAGCAAATTCATCCATGTCTACCTGTTGTTCCAGTCCCTTTGAGCCGTTGCCTGAATCGTCGTCTTTTATTAAAGGTGTGATTATATTAAGAACAGCGTCTGCCTGATCTGCTGTTGGTATTAAGGTCTCATATTCGAGTATATTCATTACCAAATATAGTGCCAGCGTTTTCCGGGATGTGTAGTCGAACTTGTCCAGTAAAGGGCAAAAATTTTTTAGTTGTATAACAGTAAGCACATTATTGTAAAAATCGATACAGATGCGTAACAACCGCGACAATTCTTGATTTACCGACAGCAAATGAGATATACTGTAAAGTGTTATAGTATTTGCGAACATGAGTAGAACTTTGCTTTCCAAACGAATTCATACTTATTCATATCCAGACTTTCTAGAATTTGCGCTGTTGTTCCTAGCACTTTGTCTACATAGTCCACACGGTCTGGATAAACCTTTTGCGCCAAGCTTAATAAAGCAACTTGAAGTGAGATAGTGTCTTCCAGAGGCATATCCGAACGGGTCTACAAGAAACGTGAGTAAATAATTATAATGTGCAATGAATGAAAAATATTTAGAGATTTGCGCGGCGTCAATCGGGAATTAAATTAAGGAACAAGAAAAATTTCCAAGTTGAAAGATAACAAAACAAAAAGATAATTAAAGCCACAACAAAGGCTATTCGAAATATGTTCAATTAAATTCAATTTCAATTAATAAAATACTATATTTTATATATAGTATTAACGCGTAATATCTTCTTACTTGCACAATATTTGCCACCTGCACACTAAAGACCTCAAAGAGTTTCACCTCGGGTGGTATAATAGACTCGATATCCATACCATTGTTCTGTAAAAATACAACTTTTATATTATACAAAATTGAGAAAACGACGAAATAACTCACTTTACCACTGCGCTGATTGTACGTGGCCAGACGATCTATTAAACAGATGATAATATTTTTTACATTGACACCTGTTTGCAATTGGGCGCATGACTTTAGAAATGGGTCTAATGTTTGTAAATGGAACTCATCTGGGAACACTTGAATGATACATTCCATGAGGTATTCCTGTGCAATAGCATCGCGGCAGCTGACCACCTGCTCCAATATCCCAGGTAATATTAATCGCTGGTATATTTCCAACGAAGCAGATTCCAACTGTGACAAGCGCACTAAATTTGTCCCAACCAGTATTTTTAACTCTTCTCTCTCCTTCTCTCTTCTTGTCTTTTCGCTCGAGTGTCCTTGATGTTGCATGCGCACCCACAGCTTGTTCATTTCAGCAAAATTCGTCAGGACAAAGTCTATAGCATCATAGACATTACCTTCGTGCTCATTTTCCGACTCCAGAACATCTGGCAAAATGTTTCTGGTACATTGCAAGAGATAGTTACGTAGGAAAAGACCTCTCAAAGGATGTTGAACACCACGACACATCTCCACCAAGTCCTTAAGTATGCTCCTTTTTAAAGATGGATCGTTTTTAATATATACTATGCCGACTGTTATTAGCAAATATAAACGTGGAACAATCGTATGGGAATATTGGACGAGCTCATAATGATCCGTTGTTTCTTTTTCCCTTTCTTTCTCGATTTTCACCTTTTCGCTTAGATACAATTCAAGACGGCACAGTTCATCCGTTATGACCATGTCTAACAAAATACGTTTTTTAACATAAAACTTAATAAAGACCTTTAATAAAAAAAAAAACTACGTACACAATTCGTAATAGCTTTTTGGCGAAAGCATCGATGTGCGCAGTTCACTTAACATTGCACTTGCACATTTCATAGCGTCCAACATGCGGTCTTTATCCAAAAAATGGTTCATTTGAAAGGCTTGCTTACGAACAGTGCTTGTGGCTTCTGCCAACAGCTTTTCTTGGTCATCCATGCTGTTTGGCATTGTCTGTAAAAAAACGATAAAAAGAATTTTTTAGATTAACAACAAATTCCTTAATCGAATCTAACTGGAATGAACTTGTTTCTTCCAAATAGAAAGAAAATATGATGACGTTATTTCACTTAGCTTTTAAAATTGAGTTTTCTACAACCATTATATTTGGATGGCTCTATGCCATCGAACAAATATTAGTTAAAAGTTGTGTTGTTGTTTATTTATTCGTTCTAAAATTAATTATGCATCAAAGTTCAGCCGCAGATACTTGGATGCTTTAAAGTTACAGTTTGAAGCGCAATCCAATTTTATTCAAACTCATGATGTTGTTTCCCTGCACATTGCAAAATTAGGGAGGCCTTGGCTGGAGCTAAACAATGGACTAAGGACAAGGGTAGAAAATGTTCTACCTGATTTACTCCTTGTGTGCAAAATTTTACAAATTTTACCAAGCCAATTTGTAACATGTAAATCCAGTTGGATGTTGCTATCGAAGATGAAAAAAGCCTTTCGATGAGATGACCGCCCAGCTGTATAAGTGCCAGCGTAATTTTGGAAAATCCGAAGATAAGAATGTAAGCGAAGAAGCTTTAATGGCAAGGAATTCAAGGCTCAAGGCTCAAGAAGCCAGAAGAACACAGAAACGCAAACAGGAAATCAGATACGTGTAATTATTGCAAAAAGAGGGGTCACTGGTTTCGCGACTGTTGTAAATGGAATAATGATGGCAAACCGAACAAGTCAAGAAATGGCGAAGCAAAATCAATGATCCACGAAAGTTTGTAAATATTATTTGAAGAAGTAAACTTCATTCAGGATAGCACTGCAGAAGATTAGTGGATAATAATATAAATATCCAACATTTTTCAGGAACATTTAAAAATTCAAAAAGCCATGTTACATAAGAGCAGTCGGAAAAGAAATATTAGAAGCCATTGGCAAAGGAAGAGTTGAAATAGAATCTTAAGTTGCGGACATAAATTTTATAATGGATTTGACGGACGTCTGGTATGTATATTCAGTTCTTGCGGCACATGATAGGCGGAGAAACAGCCAGTTCAAGTCATCGCCATCAAAATGTGAATTTCTAGTTAATAAGAAGTTGTTAATAGGCACACGAGAAGTTGAAGGGAATTTACACAAACCCAATACATCAGAATAATAATGAGGTTAACGCTGCACATGCTGATGATTCGTTATTGCAGTTATACCATCAACGTTGGGTTCATCAAGACAATTTATTATTATTGCAATCAGAACAAAATATAAAGGTAAAGATGGACAACCATTTGTGTGAGCCTTGGAGAATTAGTTTCATCTGATATATGTGGACTGTTTGTTGAATCTTTTGAAATATTTACTATTATTTAAGGATGCATTTACAAAGTATCGATTTGGCCACTTGCTGAAACATAAATCCGAAGTTAAAGATGCGCTTAAGATAGTATTAAATTTAGCAAAATCGCAAGGTCATCCCATTAAGTGAAAGAGAACGCGAAAATCGAAAGGTAGTGGAAATGGATGAAGACTTTGAGCCATCGATGGTTAAAGAAATTTTTTTAAAGAAAATAATACCTTCATTTTCCAAGAGATGTGAAGTTTAACGAGTATATTGATATTTGTCCAAGTAATAAGATAGAAGATAGCTTCGCAGAAGAAGATAGCTTTGCAGAAGAAGAAAGCTTTGCAGAAGAAAAGAAGATACTGATGACGACGAGCCGATTTCAAAACGTTTAAAAGATAGAACATTAATATCAAATTCGAAATAAGAGGATTTTGTTACGTTATCTCACCATTTTGTGAAGAGTTAGTTGAGAGAAAGCTAGTTGTAAAACAAATTACAACCTTTGCAAACCTCCAGGCTCAAGTATCTCCGCGACAAATTGGGAATGTAGGCATTTGTCATTTGTTTTTATGTTTCAAATATCTACAATTTTGTATTGCTTTACTTCAATAAAAACTTTTATTGTTATATATACAAGATATTTACACTGCGCGAAATACTGGTAGGACAAATCAACACCTACTATCTCTTTGTTGACTACAAAACCGTTTTCGATAGCCCTATACGTTCAAAGGGGTTTCAAGCCATGTCTGAGTTTGGTATCCTTGCAAAATTAATAAGATTCTGCAGAATGACACTTGCTGAAACACGTTCCCCTGTAAGAATAGGAAATTATCTCTCCTAACCATTCAATACCAAACGAGGTTTCAGACAAGCTTATCGTGTGATCTCTTGAATATCTTGCTGGAGAAGATATGCGAGATGCAGATGTGAATACATATGGCATACTACTCACAAGACAACATATGATACTTGCCTGTGCAGACGACATCGATATCATGGGTCGGTTGCCGGAAGTAGTAACTGCAGCCTTTGATGGAATTGAAAGGGAATCAGTGAAAATGGCAGCAAATGGAGCAGCAGCAACTCCCAAAACGCCTTGTACAACCGATCTGATAAAGAAAATCGAGAAAGTTGGGTACCACAACTTTGAGATAGTCCTCAATTTTATCTAGTTAACGTAACGGAAACAAATGACACCAGTTTTGAAATAAAACGAAGAATAATACTGGAAAACAGATGCAACTTTGGATTGAGTAAGGAGCTTAGAAACATGGCCACCTATCAACAGACGAAATAAAAGCCGACGATGATGCATTGCTTGGAGTGTATAAGAGAAATGTTCTTCGTAAAATTTATGTACCAGTTTGCATTGATGGAGAGTATTGGCGTCGTATGAACCACGAACTGTATGACGACGTTAGCATAGTTAAACGTATCAATATACAATGGTTACATTGGTCATGTTGTCAGAATGAATGAAGACGCTCCAGCTAAGATGTCTTTTAAAGGCGACCACGATGGTACACGCGAACCTGGACGGTCAAGAGCCCGATGGAAAGATCAAGTGCTGAGAGACGCCTCGAACGAGGCGCTTGGAACGCTATTCTACGTTCGGCTAATGGGACAAATGTTCTGTCATAGCCAATTAAAGTAGAAAAGAAAAGTAAAAGATATAATTGGATATGAGTCCAGATATAATTATATCTACCATATATAATTGTATCCATAGAGATATGCTGTATATAACTATATCAGGCCTTGGATATAATTATATCTGCCCTTAGATATTATTATATCTTGGATACATATGTATATCTTGCGCTGCAATTAACTGAATTTTGTTCTTTCAGTGTTTTAAAGTAGAAATGCTTGTATTTAATTTTAAATTATATAGCAAATAGTATATTTACATTACGAGGGTTGCCTTTTATATTTCGGGATTGGCCAACCCTTGTGTTGCAATCTGCCAACTGACAGTTCTATCGTAAAACTTGACATTTTTGAAGTTATACGCACTCAGAACGTTTTGTCATACGAGCGCTATTTGTGTTGTTAACAGTAACTTGAATGATTGATCACTCTGCCCATTTTCCAGGCATATAGATAAATGTTCAAATCAAACGTTTAATTGAATATGCAATTTTTTTAATCACCTTTTTCAAAAACTGTGATATTGATATTATCATCTTCGTGATTGAAAGAGTTTCAATTAAAACATTAATTGGATCAATTAATTTCGTGATTGAAACCAATTTTTTCTGTGCACGAAATGATAATTTTGGTATTGATTACGAAATTTTTGAATAAAAAATTAATTTCTGTTTTTATATACTTTCTAATCACCTTTTTTAAAAACTGCGATTGATATTATCATCTTCGTAATTGAAGCAGTTTCAATTAAAAAATTAATTTTATCAATTAATTTCGTGATTGGAACCGATTTATATTTTTTCTGTGTACAAAATGTAAGGTTGGTATTGATTACGAAATTTTTCAATAAAAAACAGAGATAGTATGGCGATGAAAATTTTTTACGACGTAACTTAAATAGCCAAGTGAACGACATACAGTCCAATACCTTTGATAATATTACACATACCTACGCATATTGCACTTTAAATGACTTTGGTTTGAAGACTCATTGACAGATGTAAAAAATGCAATCACGTTTGAAAAATTTGAATTATATTTTTTCACCTTCATGCACAATTAAAAACTAGGTTCAATTAAGAAATTTGTACATTCAATTTAAAAATTTGCTGAAAACGGCCCTATAAATGAAATTGTGTTATTGATTAACAACTTAACAATTTGGATTTATGAGATTTATTGGATGTTTAAATTTGAAAAGTCTTCCAAACCAAACACGAATCGCGACCCATAGTGGTTGGTGCGTGTTGATATCTCTGGCTTTCCTTTTCCACTTACAAAGAAAATCTCCGATCATTGAGCATGTCTCGAAAGAGAAACAAACAAAAATTGTCAAATTTAATGATCCTCGCCAGGCAACAAACTTAAACAGGCAAAAAAAACTAGAAAATGAAAAAAAATTCGGCAAAGCCGGCCAGGATTCGAAACTGGACACTCGGAGCAATAGCGAGAGCCGTTGCCGTTGTCTAGCGTTCAAAGCCATCAATACAACTTCCAACAAATGCGAAGATTCATCTGTACCACGGAAGTAGTATAATCGTCACAGAAAAAAGTCTGTGATTACACAAAAAAACATGCGTTGGGAAAAAGTACAGCTCATAGACAGGGTTGTAGAGCGTGCGAGCAGCACTTGAAGCCATCGCACCTAATATGGTTCAAAAGTCTTCTAATCAAAGAGGAAACGTGTCCCATAGTTGTTGTTGCTGTAGCAGTGTGTTGTACACTGAGGCGGCAGCCCTTGCCGATGAGGATTACATCAGGTCAATCCGGTACGTACAACCGGCTGCCTTGGGTGCATAATTAATTTACTTCATAGATCCTTGCGTGTTTTAAATTTTGCCAAGGATACATATCGAAAAAAAACTTCTTCCACTCTTTGATAAGATACAATAGGATTTCTCTTATTTTTTTTTTTTTTTGTTTTTCATGTTTTCCTTTCGTTTTTCCTTTTTGGTTTTAATTATCGTTATTTTCATAAAAAAAGCAAATAAATAAAATAAATAATAAATCATAATAATAAAATTAAATAACTCCTTGTTGAAAATTAGTAGATTTGATAAAAATTTACACAATTGTTGTTGAAAACTAGTAGATTTTATAGAAATTTACACACTGCAAATTAACTTATAATTTAGCTATAGTAACCAATTTTTATATTTTATATAATTAATTTGAGTCGTTTTATGTTTGAGAGTAGTGCTTACTGCAATTTTATTGAATGGACTCTTATAGGGCTTTAAAATTACAAAATTCAGAAAATAAAATAAAAAGGTCCTTGACTTCAAGATAGCTTGTTTGGTATGTTGTACTTACATCGTTTGTTGCGAAAACGCTTCTATGATAAAAATACCGCAACCCAAGCTGGACAGCCCTATCCGCTAGCTGTTTCTTTCCCAATGCATGTGTTTGTGTAATGGCAGATTTTTGTCTACACAATTACACTACTGCATAGTATACACATGATTCTATGCACCCTTTGGAAGATGTATCGATGGCTTTGAAATCTAGACAATGGCATATATTTGACACATTATCACTTCTTTTCGCAATAAATATGTGTGAAAGGGAACAAATATAATCTTGATCCATGTAAGATTAAATAACAAATTAATTCATACAATTAAAAATATGTTCGGCGTAGGCCTTGTTTACCAATCACTTGCCGTGATACAAAAGAAAATCGAATGTCTGTCATAAATTATTAATGCAATTGACACTTTGAAAAGTGGTTTATAAGTCGAAACCATATTTAATCCCCGGCACGGGATAGCTGCTAGCACCATACAGGCTGGAACAGTGGGGTCCGATCTGTGTGGTATTCATTGATGACAGGAGAAGCTTAGCTGCAGGCTATCGGGCGCTTCCACAGCGTATCACTTGACGTGATACAAAGTAAAATCGAATTTCTATGCCAAAAATTATTAAAGCAATTAACATCTTGTTTGAGAACTTTTTATAAGTCAATGTCATATTAAATCGGTCACATTTAGGTCAATATTATTTCTGTGTACTATTTGGAATACTCGCCGTCAAATATAAATGTATTCATATCCTAATTAATTATCCGATTCATGACCATGAAAGTAGTGATGACTTTGCTATTGAATTTGCATAATTTACTTGGAAGAATTTTTGGGAATTGAAATGGTGCGAAACAAGCATAAAACATCAGCACCAAACAAAAATTATCGTAATACCGACAAAACCAAAAGATGCAGAATTCCAAGAAAACATGCACGACCTCAGTTATGGTGTACACGAAAAGTACGAAGGAATTCATGTAATAAATTGCTAAATGTAACTGGTCAAAGTTCTTCCAGATCCGACACTTTACGGGGGAACCGTGTAAAACTACTTACCATTAAAGTAACAGTTTAAGCTTTTTATAATTACTGTGTGCACTTACGAAAAAAAGGCGTTTTTTCTTATCTGTATTTTTTAGTTTTTATTTTGTCTCGGTAATTGTCAACAACAGTGACATTAGAAATGTTGCAATCTAAATTAAGACGTACGACGTTGGATAATTTTTGTCACATTCGAAAAGATACAGTAAGCCCGTTCATATCTAATGAAGAGTTCACATGGTACATCATAATACGGGTCATCGTAAAAGTTGCTGCTTTTTATTTCAGTGCAAGTCAGATGTTCTGCATAAAATATAAGTGCAATATTGTACTGGTCAGTCATCGATAACTTACAGTAACAGACAATAGGAAACGATTAATCGTGATTGGCACTATACAGTCAGTGCTATCCAGTGCAAGTAAGATGATCTGGATAAAATATCATGTTATCGATAACTTACAAAAACAGATAATATGAAACGATTAATCGTGATTTGCACTATATAGTACTAAAATAAAGCAAAGCAAGTATTGGTGAAAAAAGATATATACGCCATATATACAAGGCCATTAGTCAAGATATATTCATTTACAGGTTGTGACAGTTGCCCTACAAAAAATTTTGAGTGCACTATCTGTCAAAATCAGTGATTAGTGCAACTCTGATTTGTGTATGTTACAAGTTCGCGCCATTTTTCGTTGTTTGTGTCTGGGTTCTTGACTATAATACACACACAACCAAAACTTCGTGAGAAAAAATGGTACTCAGCTGTTTACGGTACACTAACAGGTAATAATGTCATGGTTTGTACTGTGTGAGTTATACAACAATTGCACCAACGCATCTGAAGAAATAAGTTAATCAACTCTCAGGATGCACAGCTGAGTAAAATTTTTTATATTTGTTTTGATTTACCACAGCTGTGATTGTTTTCTAAAATCTTAAAAAGATTTTATATTTGATCCGACCATAACGCACACAAACAACTTACAACATATTCACATATCTGATTCTGACAGATAGTTGCATTTTTCAACGCAACGCTCAAAACTAAGCTCCACGCACTGATTCTGCTATGGCCTTTAACCTTCTTTAGTGAACTCTGGATTTTGCTTGTGCGTATATCATAGGTATATCATACCGATTACCGAATCTACGGTCGGTATTCACAAAGTTAATAAAATCAAGCAAAAAAAAAATTAAAACCAAAATAAGCTAATTCTTTGATACTGCATTGGCATACTTTTGCATTTCAATACGTCGATCAATAGTGAAAAGTTTTTGCTAGGGTTCGTTATATTCTTGACATTTTCGCTAGCTAATCCAATTAATAGGCTACCAGTTGGTCGTATTGGTTTTGGGTGAAAAGTGGTATACATTAGAAAAATGCATCTTAATGCAGATATCTCAAGTGCCCTTCAGCAAATCGAGGCCGTCAAACGTGTCATCGATGAAAGTGACCCAAAACTTCAATCTCAGACTGCAGAAAGTCTTAAAACCATTTTGGATATATTGCAGGATCCTGTATTTATTTCCATTGTTCACGTACAGGATTCGTTGTCAGAATTGAATGCGCAATTGACGCAGCATCCATCAATGTTGCCAAATGATTTTGATATCGACATGGCTGGAAATTTAGTCCTTAGCATCAACGGAGGGGGCGATGTTATGTATGAATTCGACGAGAGACTGTCGACCCCTTTGAATAGCGCATCGGGTCCAAATAGTCCTGGAAGTAGTAAAACTACGGAAATTGCCGACACATTATTGATGGAACAGCATTCGAAAATGCCATCACTTTCCGGAGTTGAGCTCTTTCCCACTGACTATGTTCAAATACAAGCTATAGAATTGGTAAATGATGGTACTGGACTTGGATTCGGTATAATAGGAGCACGCACTTCTGGGGTCATTGTAAAAACTATTCTGTCCGGTGGAGTCGCGGACAGAGATGGTCGATTGAGATCTGGAGACCATATCCTGCAAATTGGGGATGTTAATTTGCAAGAGATGGTGTCAGAACAAGTTGCGGCAGTTCTACGACAGTCAGGGACCCATGTACGCTTAGTTGTCGGACGTGCTATAGAACATCCGTCACCCCTTGGTCTGAATTTAGAGCCAGGAAGTGCTGTAGTTCCAGCTCGAGTTTTAGTAGACCGATCAGAGCTGGAGAGGTACTTAATATCTACCGGTTATCCCGAAATATTTGGCGAAAGTTCAAATGCCTCTACACCACAAACAACAACAGAGGACGAACGGTTTGTGTATAGAGGAGGTTCCAAACCAATAATTGATCTATTAGAACTGCCGGAAACTGAAAAATTGCAAGTCGAGTTAACAAAAGACGCGAATGGCCTGGGAATAACAATAGCTGGCTACGTATGCGAAAAAGAAGAATTATCTGGAATATTTGTTAAAAGTGTGTCACCCGGATCGGCTGCAGATCTTAATGGACGCATACGCGTTAACGATCGAATCATAGAAGTTGATGGACAGTCTCTGCAAGGATTTACTAATCATCAAGCCGTTGAGCTTCTGAAACAGTCGGGTCAAGTTGTTAATTTGCGCTTGGAGCGTTATCTAAGAGGCCCAAAATATGAACAACTGCAACAGGCAATTGCCGCAAACGATAAGTTGCCATCTAGTATGCCATCTACTCCTTCTCGCATTAACACGCATAACAATGCGACTACAGCAGGTACATCTTTTCCTATTGGCGCAATTAATGTATTTGGAACTGAACCTGAAGGTTTTAATGTGCCAAATGTACATATGTCTAACGCTAATATAAATCAGTCTACAAATATGACCACATTTGGATTTGACAAAAATGTCGTTTCCACAAAAGTTCAAAATCAAGAAGAACTTCCCAAAATAGTTGCGACAGATGTTACAGAATCTACGGAATTGGATCTTCGTGTCTTTGAAGTAAGTATTACAATTTTTTTTAACAGTAATTACAGAATTATTAATAAGTAACTATAATGTATATATATATGCAGGAACCACTTCATGCTAAAAATAGTATTCTAGTTACACGGCAAAAATACTATACTGATCCTGAACTTACGGCTGATGTTGAACAAGAAATAATTCGTAAATGGAAGAAAATTATCGGTACGGATGTTGATGTCGTTGTAGCTCAAATAAAAAAGTTTCCTGTCGGAGGCCTAGGAATTTCACTTGAAGGAACTGTAGATGTCGAAGGTGGCCGCGAAGTTCGGCCACATCATTATATACGTTCCATACTGGCAGACGGACCGGTTGGACAAAATGGAAAATTGAGAGCTGGTGATGAATTACTCGAGGTAAATGGTGAACGTCTATTCGGCATGAACCATTTGGAAGTTGTGGCTATACTTAAAGAACTTCCAGTCGATGTGCGCATGGTTTGCGGACGTAGCAAAGCGGAATTAATGTCATTCTCCGACGATACATTAAAAAAATTAGGAAGTAATTTTGAAAAATTAGTTCCAGCATCCGATAGATTGGTTAAAGCAAAATCTGATGGAAATTTGGCTACATCATCGCCCACAAATGACTCCTTCAAATTAAAGTCACGTTCTTTAGAACCGCTAACTGGTTTGGCAATGTGGTCTGAAGAACCTCAAATAATAGAATTGATAAAGGGTGATCGAGGCTTGGGATTCTCCATACTCGATTATCAAGATCCTATGGACTCAAATGATTGTTTGATTGTTATACGCTCACTAGTACCCGGCGGAGTGGCACAGCTTGATGGACGATTAATACCTGGAGATCGTTTGCTCTTTGTCAACAATATCAATTTGGAAAATGCTACACTCGATCAAGCAGTTCAGGCTCTAAAAGGAGCCCCAAAAGGTATAGTGCGTATCGGCGTTGCCAAGCCTTTACCTATGACAGACACGTCATTAAAAACAAATGTTTCATCAAGTGTAATTGAGGATAATAATGACAATTTACTGCCTCAGAGAGTACCGGATTACCAGAGTCTGCCACCTTCAGCCATAGAGTCATCTGAGCCCGATTTGATTTCCAATTGGCGGAAATAAATGATTGTCCACTCATTATATAGAATCATTCAATTATATTTATTAAACCCTTTACTTTTATTTTATATTCGAAATTTTTAAAAACGAACATGACGATTATGTGCATTTTTTAAACACATTCTAGCTCGGCGTCTCTGAATTTTCAATTCCCCAAACCATATGACTTGTCTCCATATTGTATTTTGTTATAAAAACATTCCATTTTATTTATAATTTGTCTGCATTACTTAATAACACAATTAAATGTATAAATTGATTAACTGAAGGTTATTTTAATAAAATATATAACCGTTTCACAAGATTGTTCTCATGTCGCACGATTTAATTGTCGCTCCAACCTCTGGTGTGTCTTTCTTGATAATATTCTGTCCCTGGCATATGACACTAAGTAGCTTAAAAGACCAAAAACAAAGCACCAAACTTCGAAATGTATAAAGTTCTTTTGGTCTATTAGAGCTATTCTATCGCAACTCTTTATTACAATTTCACCACTTTGACACCGCAATATCTCCTTATACTTGGTGTGGACACAGACGCCTAGACTTCGACTTACGATATCGAATTCGGAACATTTATGACATTCTTGAACCACGGTAACAGGTTCGCGCAACCAGCAAGTAGAATTATTTTCTATAACAAATTGATCTTTTCCTTTTCGTGTTGGGCCGCTAATATCTAAACGGGACTCCAGTATGAGAACAAATATTGTTACAGCGACCAAGAGGCCCAAACCGAGAAACATGTGCTTTTTTTGGCAAACTTCCAACATCTCAACTCTGTGCATAAAACAATACTTTGAACTATTCAAACATTTAACTTTGCCTTAAAAAGTATGCCTTCGTAGAATCTTTTTATCATAAATGCAACTCCATAGTCCGAAAACTGGCATACAAGTTGAAATCCAAGCCCAATTTCAGTTAAATAGTGTCCTGGCTGAGCAGTACAAGCTAGAAATATAAAAAATTAAAGTATTTTGTTAATTGAGATACGAAAAATAGGAATAAATGATCTAATATAAACAAACGTTTCTGTGCTTTTGTAAATTATATAGAACAAGCAATATAATGACACCTGTTCTGGTTTTGGAAACATTGCCACATAAAAGTTCGAATGCATACTTTGTTGTTGTTGTGGTTGTTGCAGTGTGTTGTACACTGAGGCATGCCTTAATCCTCTTCAGTAAGAGGAACATAAAGGAAACTTCAAATCTTAAAAGTATTGGCTTTGGAAAATAAACCTAAAACAATTTTTTGCGTTTACGATTGCAATTGGATAGATACATAAAATTTCAATCGAATAGTTACATGTATTATTCATTTATTTAAATTATACCAAATTTATAGTAAAATATTAGATAGTAGGTAGAAAAAATAACATTGGGTACTGTGGCCAACAGCAAAATGTTTAATTGCTGTTATTGTACATCACTAGACAATTACGTTTAATAGGGACATGGAGTTAAAAACTATTGATATAGTCTTTGTTATGATGTTATAATATAGCTGGTCTTCAGAATAATATTTTCTTGAGGAGATAGCCGCAGCAGTATAGGAGTTACAAAGTGAGGGTACTCCCGCATTTGCGACATGAATTCATAATATTTCAAGTTGTAATGGTGTTGCTGATAATCGTTCCTAATACTCAGGAAAATTTGATTATACTTAACATTTAATAATGTCTTCGTTTTTTTTATTAGAGCACCGACTAGTTGGGGAGTTGAGCAAGTCCATTTCGCGTCGAGGTCCGCAAACACGTTTCCTTTTGTACCAACATGTCAAGAGGTATCCAACACAGTGTCATGAATTTTGTTAGTTAAATTCCAACAAGAGTTGGATATAATCCCAGCGCTCTTAAGTACAGATGAAATGTCTGAAAAATTCAGTCTTCTTTTTCGATTGAATCGCGATGTCAAAGGCCGGGATGATGCCAGCGGCTTCAGCAATAAACATCAAGGAATAGAAAAATGCTGCATGTATACTTCATTTTTGCACCTTTTTTGAGGGGCATTGCCAGAGAAATGTTACAGTGCCCATCAGAAAACATTCAAGAGTGATAGTAAAAATGCAATCCAAATGAACATACCATTAAGGAACAGGGGCAAACTTCTCACATATTAATGAGTGCCGATTCGGGTTTAAGTTAAATGATAAGGGGCCTTTTTTTATAGTCGAGTCCGAACGGCGTGCCGCAGTGCGACACCTCAAGGGGAGACATTTTTACATGACTGCCATACCATTTTTTCAAATGACATAGTTCCTCACAAATGTGGCCAGCACTAGGTCATAGGCAGACAGGCTAATTTCTAGGGTCCTCACCTTCTGATATTATAAAATCGGAACTTAGTTATATATAGCCGCTTTATAGGTCGATATCCCGATATAGGTTATTAAGGCCATAAAAGATCCATTTATAACACGATTTCGATGGAAAATTGGCACAGTGAGTTCAGGTAGACCTCTATTCCCGTCAAATGTGATACAGATCGGAACATATTTGGATATAGCTCTCATATAGACCGATCTTCCGATATAATGTATTCAGCCAAAAATAAGGAACATTTTTCATCCGATTTCAATGAAATTTGGCACATTGAGTTCTGGTAGACCCCTAACCATTCCTGTCAAATGTGGTCCAGATCGGACAATATTTGGATATAGCTGCCATATTGACCGATCTTTCGATATAAAGATTTGAAATCATAAAAATAGCCTTTTTTTATCCGATTTCGATGAAATTTGGCACAGTGAGTTTTGATAGACCCCTACTCATTCTTGTTAAAAAGCGTCTAGATCGGATCATATTTGGATAAAGCTGCCATACAGACCGATCTCCCAAAATTGAGTACTGACACCATAGATCATATCTCATTCGATTTTGATGAAATTTGAAACAGTGAGTTTTGATAGACGTCTACAAGTTTGAATACCGTCCAAGTCGGACCGACAGTTTCAAAAAGAAATTTGGGATTTATATTCAATTCAACATTAACCTAGTCCAATCATATCAGAAATATGACGAACACCTACGCTCAGAAAAATGGCGTGCATAAAATTAAGTAAAGCACTTATTGCAAATAAGTTAGCAAATTTTAATATAGCTGCCATAAAGACCGATCTCCCAGAATTGAGTACTGACACCATAGAGCATATCTCATTCGATTATGATGAAATTTGAAACAGTGAGTTTTGATAGACGCCTTCAAGTTTGAATATCGTCCAAGTCGGACCAACAGTTTCAAAAAGAAATTTGGGATTTATATTCAATTCAACATTAACCTAGTCCAATCATATCAGAAATATGACGAACACCTACGCTCAGAAAAAATAAAATTAAGTAAAGCACTTACTGCAAATAAGTAAGCAAATTTTAATCTATTGTAATTTGGTTAAATTTTGATTAAGACAAGGAAAAATGCATTTTTTGTGTTTTACTCATCTGTAATAAGTTGCAAATTAATTATAAGCTTGGGTTAGGGAAGTCATTGTACTTAACCAAATTTCTTCTCAAGATAAATATTCCTATAGCAAACAACGTTTTTATTTACCCAATATAAACTATATTCTTCACTTTGAATAATTTGAATTCGTACAAAATAGTTGACGAATTTCCCAAATTTGGGTATTATTGAATAAATTTAATTCAATTACAAGTTTTAATTTAAAATGTTTTAAAATTTACTTAGGTTGGCAGATTTGGTAACAGATATGATTTAATCCATTAACTTCTCAGTAATACCAGACATATCTTTAATGCAATTATAAAGGGGATTTTAAAAAAGTTGTTTGTCAATCATACAACAAGCACATGATTAAAAACTTAGAATATCATAATACAAGAATGTTTGATTTGTGACTTCACTTTGTGTAGGATAAATAGATCCATAGGATAAATAGATCCTAAATAAAATGCCCTTAGAAACCTTTAATGGTTTATTACTCACACAAATACTTATTTAAAAAGGAAAATCTGCCAAAAATGAAAAAATGCAAAATGCGCACGGTAATAAACCATTCAGAGCATGTGCCGCAGACCTATAGTATTACAACGATCAGTCTAATGTACCCATATTCTAAGAAAAGTCGCGAACGGTAGCAAGAAAAAAATATGAAATAAAATAACCTAGGCAAATTTGGTGTTACGATATCCAGTTCTTCTTTCTGTGCAAATAATGTTTTCCATTCTCGTCTCAGAATATAATTACAGAAAGAAATGTAATATGCAGCAGTGGTATATCAGAAATTATTTCTCATCGCTTCTGCTCAGAATAGGCCGATCATACAGCGTGACACGGCCTGAAATTCGGGTAAGGATAAGCAATGAAAATGGTAGATGCAGTCTGCCGAAATATTGGAAAAAATAAATGAAAAACCCTTAAATATTTGTGCTTTAATGGACCTATAGCCCATACAATACAACAAATTTGCAGTAATTTGAAAAGAGGTGATCCAAACCAAACAGAATATATTAATTCCTTTAAAATAATATTTGGAGTCAATTAAACCTGTTTAAAATTTAAATTTTTGTACTGTAATTATAAGATTTATAGGTTGTTGTGCTTAAAAACAAAAAATAAACATCCAAAAGGAGATTATATTAACTTGGAAAACGGCGCTGAGAACGGAAGATAATTTATGTAGATCTAGATTTCGTGGTATTGTGAGCAAAATGTTATGATTGGTATCTATTAAAAAACATTTTAAACATGTATATAGATTAATTTGTTTATAACACACTTTACAGACCCTGTCCCCGATAATGAAGGGGGAGAGGCTCATAATGGAAACGAAATTGTTTTCTTTTTTTCGAAGCCTGGGATCAAGGCGTATTTAACAAGGTGGCCGCATCGGCGAATTGTTACAACAAAGCATCTTTTTTTGGGAACTTGATATGTCAATATTTGTAAGCAAAGCGAGTAAAATTCTATTCGTCGTGACATTTCAAATTTGTTTCGACCAATCAGTGCAAGAAGTTTATTTATTTTTGAGTGTCAAGCTAGAAAAAAACTTAAAAATATTTGGGTTGCCCAAAAAGTAATTGCGGATTTTTCATATAGTCGACGTTGACAAATTTTTTCACAGCTTGTGACTCTGTAATTGCATTCTTTCTTCTGTCAGTTATCAGCTGTTACTTTTAGCTTGCTTTAGAAAAAAAGTGTAAAAAAAGTATATTTGATTAAAGTTCATTCTAAGTTTTATTAAAAATGCATTTACTTTCTTTTAAATAATCCGCAATTACTTTTTGGGCAACCCAATATATTTTTAAGTTTTTTTTTTCTATCTTGACACTCAAAAATAAATAAACTTCTTGCACTGACTGGTCGAAACAAATTTGACGAAAAATTTAAATGTCAATTATCTCCAAAGACACAAAACCATCAAGAAGGCATCGTTTTCACAAAGTTATTATTGTGGAAGATAGCTTACAAGTGAAGCTGATGTTGAATACTGCAGAATAATTAGCATACTACTAGAAAAGGGCTCAAAAAGGAAGATTTTGACTTTTTGAATCTCTTGGATATTCGTGGGATTTTCAGGTCATTTGAAGAGGACAGTTAAAATATGTTGGCTACGAGGATGACGTTGTCATAATGGTGTGTGGCCGTGTGGCAAGATTGGCAAATGTGCTTGATGTATACTCCGAAAGATAAAGTTTGTGCTATTCACCAATATGAGATAATTTGGGTGTTCAGGGCATCTTTCCTAGATGGGATGAAGCTATCGTACTCATTGCAATGTCAGGACTTTGACGTTGCGCTGGACATATGACGGACATACTTTTGATTTGTGGGGATGAGAATGAGCTATATACGGCTGACCACCTATTGTGGCATTGCACAGAAATTGCGGGGGTAGGTGCAGGATTTTGGCTAAACAAACATCTTTTTTAGGTTTAAATTATCTTCAGACACATAGTCCTTTCACATTTCTTGACAACTATAACCTTAAATGGCAGATTAGAGAAAACTCTCCAGTCCGCCTGGCCGCCGCTTTGTCATGCATGTTGGCTTCTTATTCTAATGTCTGACATTGTATTGACTTAAATTATATCTGGGTTCTTCTGCGCTTTTTCAATCTTTTTTGGGGTGACACTAGGGACCTAAGTTCCCTGAGTGACGATATCGATTAAGGCTGTTAGACGCGTGCCATCATATAATCTTAGTTTAAGAATCACAACAGCATAAACACAAAAATCTACTTAAAAAATATTTATTTTAAAGCTTATATTTTTGTAAGGCGAATTCAAAAATTAATTGAAATAAAAGGTTCTATCGGCTGGGTTGATGCGGCCACCATATAAATACGCCTTGGTGGGATCATTAAATAAGAAATATATCCTTTTTTAAGCAATATATTTTATACGCAATTTAATCCAATGAAATAACATTTTTTTCATTGATTTGAAAAATATCAAGAATTTTTTTATTAAAACTGTAAAAAGTTGCTTAAAAGAAAGAGAAAATTTTAAAAAAAGAATTGGTTTATAGGGTTAATAATCACTTTATTTGGATTTTTGTTCTTATAATAAATCCATATTGTAAAATTGTTAATCAATAATACAAATCCCTTTTTATGGCCGATTTCAGCAAATTTTTTATTCGTATGTACACATTTTTTAATTAAACAGTTTTTAATTTTTTCTATGCATTTGTTTTTATTGTAGCCACATTTGCATATGGAGGTGGCGATCCTTGTCAAGCACTCATAGGTGAGCAGACTCGTTCCGTTCTTTACGACTGCAAAGGCAGAATATTGACTTCAATTTGGCCGATTAAACATGGTATTGACTTATAAAAATCTTTTCAAACAATGTTTTTGTTGCTTTACTTTTTTTTGATATTGAAAATCGATATTTTTTGTATCACGGCAAGTGGTCGGTAAATAAGGCATACGCTGCACATATTTTTAATTGTACGAATTAAATTCTTATTTAATAGTATAAATTGTTCATTGATCAAGATCATATTGTGTTCCCTTTCACACATATGTAATGCAAAAGAAGTGCGAATGAGTCAAATATATGTCTAGCTTCTTTGGCATACAGACACAAAGTGGCGTGGCTAGACAAAAAAAAGTTCAAGAAAATTAGAAGTGCTGTTTTTATCGCTACATAAGATGATTTTTTTTTGTTGTAACATTAAAGTTAAACAAATTTACTGTGCAAAATGTTGCGCTGAAATAGTGTGATGCAGAAAAATGCCATATGTAAACAAATCAAATGGATAAATGCCAAAACCAACAAATTGGAGAATGTAGAATCTTAACATGGTATTTATAAACACATATTATTAATATTATCTTATTTTAACATTTTACATTCATATATTGGCTTGGGCGCTGGAGATCTAAAATAACACATGTCGATCTAGACTTCGTGGTGATCCACGCAAAATGCTAAAATTTTTTATTTATTATGATTCATTTGAAATATGAATGCATATAATTTATATTGTTTATAATACTCTTTACACAGAAAAAATTTAAAACATGGTTCCATTTTAGAAATTTGTACATTCAATTAAAAATTTCGCTGAAATCGGACCTATAAACGAACTTGTATAATTGATTAACAATTTTGTAATTTGAATTTATGACAAGCTCAAAAATCCAATTAAAGTGGTTATTAACTCAATAAACTATTCATATGAAATTTGCCATTTCTTTTAAAGCACGTTTTCACTATTTTAATAAGACATATTGGAGCCCAAAGTTCCATCCGTTGTGATGCTCATAGTTATCCCGTGCCGGGGTACATTTGGAAATGTAATAAAAATTAATAATTCACACATACACATTAATAAAAAAATGGATGAAGGAGCTTTAGCAAAAGAAGTCTTTTGAAGGCGAACATAAAAGAAATGCAAAAGGGGAAGGCCAAAACTCCGATGGAGTGAAAAAGTGGAGCGACATCTCGAAAATTTTTCACAATAAATTTGTTTCGTTTCAAAATTATAAAAAATATAAATATATATAAATTATAAAAAAAATACATTTTATGCAGAGATTGCCACGCCACTTTTTGTCTGCGTCTAGATTTGACATATTCTCATTTCTTTTCGCAATAGATATATGTGAAAGGGAGCACAACATAATTATCAATGCACAATTTATACTATTAAATAACAATTTAATTCGTACAATTGAAAATATGTTCAACGAATGCCTTGCCGTGACACAAAAGAAATTCGAAATCGATACGAAAAAAATCGAAAATGTAAAGAACTATAAAAGCAATTAAATTGAAAAATTTTTTATAAGTCAATACCATATTTTGTCGGTCAAATTTAGGTCTGCATTTTATTTGTGAACCCGCAAAAATTTCTTATGACGAAGAGTTTAATAGAAAATAATACTTGGGAAATTGTTGATTTGACGTATAAAGAATATTTGCATACAACAAAATGGATTTTTAAGCTAAAAGAGGTGATAACGGTATTGGGCTAAAGGAAGTTCTGCTGATTATAATGATATATATTCTCCAGTTATGCGATGAAGTTCACTCGGGTATTTATTTTCAATAGCCGATGAGTTTAATCTTCGGATGAATCACGTAGATGTAGAGCCGCCTATTTAAATTTTATAAATATTGTATATAAAATTTCCTGAAGTTTTAAAGTTAAACAGACCAATATATTTCCTAAAACAAATGTTAAGAACATAGAAACAATTTTCTATACAACTGCAATTAAGTTTTGTGAATATAATATTCAATTTCATCGCGGACTCAAAATTATTAATTTAAAATAAAATTGTTTACCTGATGGCCTTTGCAGCCAAAACTTCTATTTTAATTAGGTACTAACTTTTATTTATTATAAGCTCAGTATTTGTATAAATAAAAAAAATACTTAATTTTTAGAGAGCGTCCTTTATGGAAGACATTATGCACTGAGAGCGCTTAACATTAGTCAATCTGCTTCATTTTTATTCATCGAATTGCAATTACACTTATTATTTATAAAATTACAAGACCATATTGTTAGGATTTGTTTCGACGAGCCGAAAAAATAAAAAAAAAATATTGGTCCTCTTGACGGACCATTTATTGTAAGTTAGTTTCTCTTTCTATTGTTTACCCGCCACGCTTATTTTTTTAAGGTTTTTTCATTTTTCCCCATTTTTGTTAGTAAAGCAGAATTTTAAATTTTGAACTTGATCAAAATTATAGAATAACTTGAAGATGTGATAGGGCCTTACTTCTCTCCTATATGGTTTTTCAAATAATAATATAAATGAACACGTAGCGTAAGAAATAAAAACGTCAGATAAAACGGACACCGCAATAATGGGTTAAACTCCAAGGGTTAATGGGTCAAAAATAAATTAGTTGACCTCCAAAACGCCATTGCTGCATCCCCATTTTAATCTTATCCAAATAATTGCATAAAAAATCAAAATGTCGAAATAATTATTCTCCCGGAATTGTTCCAAATTTGATGCGATCTATGGATCTTGAATGTTATATTTGATTAATTCGAAAATGTTGTGCCTTGTTGTATGCGCTAAAATATATTTTTTCCAATTCTATAATGCTATTTAAAATCTAGCTAGACGCTAAACAAAACTCTGCTGATTGTTGTACTTCTCTTCATTTCTACTTACTTAGTTGGCTATGATAAAACTCTGAATAAAATTCCAAGCGCAGATCTATTAAAATTGACTTTTTCTGCGATCTTTCCGAAGGCTGCAGTTATTGCTTCCAATAAAGTCATAATATTGTTTTCTGCATAGGCAAGCACGATGTGTTCCCTTGTGAGTAGTCTGCCAACCTTTGTTACCTCTCACCACATCTCGTATAATCTTCTCCAGGTGGATATTAAAGGAAATCAAAAGATTAGCTCTCTTCCTGTCTGAAACCTCGTTTAGTATTGTATCTGAGGAACGTGTGTTAGCATGCGAAGCGAAGAAGTTGGTATTTATTGTCTTGTCTCCTTTTTTGTATATGGGACACACTACGCTATCCAATCCAATCGTCCAGCGTCCGTGCAATGTCAGAACACTTTGCCGCAATAAGGTAATAAACCGATTCGTGCGTCCACCACGCAAGATGAATGGCTGCCATCTATCAAAACGTGGATTAAAAAAAAAAAGAACATGTGGTTCAGCTTTCTACATTTACCGGGTGTTAAAGACAGCTACCCCGGCCCCGGGTGACACTGCGGGGAGGTGAGTTCACAAGATAGGCTGGCACTGAATATGATGGGAATATCCTAAAGAACACAGCAATGAATTGTTACCAGAAACTTGTATTTTGTAGCCCTATCATTTTTGTTGATCGCCTTATAACACTTTATGCACACATGACACCTAAATCGGCAGTCTGCACACTTCGACGTAGATCATTGGGTCTGATGCCCACATGTCAGCCAAGTTCTAAATTCCCTTAAAACAGCGTGGGTTGTAAGACTAGTTATTATATTTCAAATCCTATCAAATCAGGCATAAAATTCATGTAATGGATCTAACTTATTTAAATCCATTTTTTCACTAGGTAACTCGTAATTTTTGATGAAACGACTACAATATTTGTTTAATTTATTTGATTTGTTGCGTGATATCTTATACTGTATATTTATATTCATTCTACCTTTATTCTTGTTTTATATTAACTCCATCAAACTCTGTATGGAGAAGTTATGTCGAAATAAATAAGTCTCACGAATCGTATTTATTTATTAATCATGTTGTATTACAAAGGCTAATTGAATATATATAAAAAGTCGACTTTATAAGTGCAAAAAGTCTCGACAGTCGACTTTTATAGGACGATTTTACCGCACATCACGGGGTTCACTAAAGAAGTTCACTAAATTATGTTTGCATTGGCCACTAAATCCGGATCTATGGTCTTTTCGAGATTTAAAAGCTAAATCCTGTATTTTTTGCGGGTTTTATCATACTTGCAGGATTTATTTTATTTTTAATTTTACATGGTTGAATTAACAATGTTGGCTCACTTGGCCAACAACAACGATACAACCCTGTGGTACAAGGCAGATTTAAAAAGGTGGTCGGACGCGAACAGCTGTTAAATAACCGGCGGATTTGACGGTTTTAAGATGTCAGATTTTTGTTTGCATTCTCTTTGTGGTTATCTTCTTCCACTCATATTCTCTGCTCATGTACGCACACGTTTACACATACACACACAAATTTGTTTGCGTGTGTAGACAAAACGGCGATCAGCTTGATGACAAGATGGCGGATTGCACCATATGATTTGTGGTTGTTGTACAAATGAGACCACCCTTATACATGTGCGTATATGATCAGAGAACACGCGAGAGAGAAAATAACAAAAAAGAGAATGTAAAAAATATCTGTCATCTTAATATCGTCAAATCTGGCCGGCTGTTAACATCTGTTCGCGTGAGACTTACCATTATTTGGCTAACATTTGTTATACTAGCCGAAAGTGGAATAACGTTCCAAGCGCCTCGATCCTTTGCGCTCATTCTAAAATCTCTGACACCAAGTTTCGAGGTGTCTCCCACCACTTGATACTTCCATCGGGCTTTTGGTCTTCCCGGTTTGCGTGTACCACCGTGTTTGCCTTCAAAAGACTTCTTTGTTGGAGCTTCTTCATCCATTCTGACAGCTTGACCAAGCCAACGCAGGCGTTATATTTTGATGAATGTAACTATGCAATCGTCATCATACAGCTCGTGGTTCATACGTCGCCTATATTCTCCGTTAACGCAAACTGGTCCATATATTTCACGAAAAATCTTTCTCTCATATACTCCAAGCACTGCCTCATCTGCTCTCTCAAATACCCATGCCTCAGAACTATATAACACGGGTAGTATCAGTAACTTGTTTAGTATAATCTTCGTCCGTCGAGAGGTGGCCTTTGTTTTAGACTGCTTACTTAGTCCAAAGTAGCATCTGTTTGCCAGTATTATTCTTCGCTTTATATCAAAACTTGCGTCGTTCGTTTTGTTTGGGCTGTGCCGAGGTAGATAAAGTTACTGACTATCTCAACTTTCTCCATTTTCTTTATCTGCTTGGCAGGATTCACTGAATCCTGGTTGGTTGTACAAGGCGTTTTGGGAGTTGAAACAATTTCCCAGGTAGTGTACCGTAAACAGCCGAATACCATTTTTTCTCGCCAAGTGCACTATCTGTCAACGAGTCTTGGTTGTGTGTGTGTATTTTAACTAAGAACCTTGATCCAAAAAAGCTGGGAAAGTGAGCCAACCGTCTTAATTCGACTATGATACTGGGGCAATAGAAGCGACATGTCGCTGCTGTTGTATGTGTTTTTTTATTTTGTTAGAATAATTTAGAAAATTCCTGTTAAATTAGAATAATTTAACAGGCATTTTCGCTGCAAATGAAGTCAGGCTGCTGTTAAGAAAAAAAAGCAATATTGAAACTTATTGAATGACGCAGCGACATGGTAGTGGTCTAAACAAAGCAATCGACAAAAAAGATGCGCGTCAAAGAAGATTCATTCACTGGGAACGATAACGTCAAAACCATGGTGAGATATCTTGCACATCATCCCAGTGAATGACGGACCAAAACAAATCAACAAAAACAATTCCACCGTCTCCTAACCTAAAAAATCTTTTAACCAGCCAGCTCGATGGATCAA
Source organism: Stomoxys calcitrans (assembly GCF_963082655.1). Classification (NCBI taxonomy): domain Eukaryota; kingdom Metazoa; phylum Arthropoda; class Insecta; order Diptera; family Muscidae; genus Stomoxys; species Stomoxys calcitrans. The sequence continues at coordinate 160,668,476 of NC_081556.1, read as the reverse complement.
TCATAATCATCAGTAAGCCGGGTCGGTCGGAATTCTTCTAAAAAAATTAAATTCTTATTAAACAATTTAAAACGGACTAATTACGGTCTAGCCGAATATTGATACCTATCACCATGGATTGGTCAAAAAATGTATAGTACTTAAATTCGTTTATATTTGATATATTGTGAAAAAACAAGTTAGGCTATTGCTTGAGACCTCTGGCAGCTCAAGCAGCCATATCGAGGGATCGGCATATAAGGCATGTAGGCATGTTTTATGTAATGTTTATTGGAGGGTTTAAGTATTCAGGAACTACGCTGGGGACCGATTCGCTACTTAGAAATAAGTACAAGCATGGTACAATTAGGAGGTAGCGTCATTAGCGCATCAACAAAAATCTACCTCCAACGAAACAACATTGAGTCGCAAATATGTTTTATATATATTATATACAAAATAAAGGCGACAAAGTTCCCATAGAGTGGAGTGGAGTCCAAAGAAAATCGAGATCGATCTTTGAAAATTGATTTTTGGAAAATTCAAAAGCTCACCTTTTAACTAACTTGACCAGACCATCACTGACAATAGTGTTCTTACCACAAGCAGTTTCTCGCAGAATTTTGGCCTAATATCCAAAGCGGTTCTTAATGACCTTGACTTGCATGCACTTCGGTCGCCAGAATTGGATTTGGATATACGCTCACTATCGCAAGTTCACCTAGATAATTTGCTAACATCCTACCTTGGAAATTAAGAATAAAGTTGATTTTTTTTTAGATATTGATCCGTCAGTGTATACAGTGGCAGCAACTTCCCTTGAATGACGTTCTCATTGCTTGTCTGAAATGTTTAAGCAGTTTATCTCGTATTCAACAGATAGAATTGTTTGACGAAATCTGCAAGCAAATTAATCATCCCTTATCTGAAATGTACGTGGACTTGGCACTATTTAAAGCCATGGCACAATTTTGGCAATAACAACGTTGTTCGAAGGCTACGAAGTAAGCAATTCTAGTGAGGGTAAAATAATGATTCCTGCTGCCTTTCGAACTATTGCGGAGGAGGCCTTAGCCAAGAAGAATGAAGCGATGTTTGTCTTATGGAAGTGGCACAGTCGCTTTATGAGGAACATAAGGACACATTTGTCTTGGCTGTCGTATGGAAACAGTGTTTTATTAGTGATTGGTTTTGTGGCCAGAAGGCTTTTGGTTTGCTGTCTCAAATGTTTGTTAACGTTTACTTTTCGTTATATTTAGGTGAATGAATTGCGTGGCCTTGGTTGTGGACAACAGACAAAACTTTCCGTGGCGGTTCGAGTTTTTGAAGATCTAAAACTTGGTAATATCAACAAATTATTTTTTTTTTATTCTTTTTAAACCTTTTAATTATCATTGCAGGTAATGACTATCTAATCACAGCAAAACATGACAGAGATTTTGAGATTCTTTATCTACGAACTGAGGCGGAAGATTGTCAAGTCTCCATATATCTACCATTTTTGGATACGGAAAAAATTGATTTTGAACTAATAAACAAATTGAGTAATAAGCTTGGAAATGAAGAAAATTCCCAACATACACAGCAAAAGTCAGTTCGTTTAAGATTATTCTTGGCCATATGCGACACTTCCTCAAATGTTCTTTACTACAATGTAACACATTTTCTTAAAGAAAAACAGAACTAATGGCATTCAATCCAATTAAAATTAATCAAATAGAGCTCTGGGTATGAAGGGCACATTAATCAATTTGACAAAGGTGTTGATAAAGTTACATGAAGTAACAGAAATCATGATACACCAGTCAGTCAAAGAGTTTTGAATAACAACTCAAACTTGCTCAACTTTTACAAGTTCTTTGCTATGCCATTCTTTGAATAGAAAATATTGAATATGACCTCGAGCTGGAAGATATTCGAAAAATTACGAAAAGTATCTCTTGAATTTCAACCGAAAATAACTTTGTCATTCCGTTGGTTACAGAATATTTCCTTAATATCCCATGAAGAAAAAAAAAATTTTTGACTTGGATGATATTTAATATAGAAATCATACCCAAATTCTACCCTACCTTAGGTTCCATAATAATAGTTTAAAAAAATTTTAATTTTTTATGTGTTCGTATATTTTAGTAAAGCTTTACACAGATGAATCCAACTATTTAAATATGTTTATCCCCTTAATAGTCTTCAGTTGTAGTAAAAAAAAATAAGTTTACTATTTTAGAAACAAATATTAGACATTCAAACTCAGATCCATGCGTTGTAGCGTGCGCCACGAAAAAAGCGTTTATTTAATTTTTGAGTGCAAAATTTTTTTACAATGCACATATGGTTCGACATCACACTTCGAGTGCACTTTCAATAAACAAAATATGAAAATTTTACAATACACGGAAAAAAGGTATAGCAAATTAATTTCTGTAGGGTGCGTCACGAATTGACCTTTCACCAAAAATTTTCTTTTCGAAACTTAATTTTAATTTCTTTTCAATAATAGCAGCTTTAAAAACAATTTTAGTGTCAAATTTTGTTTCAATTTCATTAAAACTCAAAATTGCCATTTGACTTGTGGAGACCCCAGAGGTCTTAATATTGATTTGATTTAACTAGAAATTGGTAAACGAGTCACATTTATATTTTCGAATACCTGTACTTAATACGAACCGAATATGCATTCAGAAAAATATAGCTGCCATATAAGAACATTTTCTAATTTTTCTATAAATGTCAAAATTTTTATCCAATTTGGCTGAAAAATGGTATTCAAAGCACGCTGATGCCTTCCAATACCCATAGCTGTCATAAGGACCAATATCCGCTTTTACTTATAGAGACCATAAACTACTAATCAAAATATTAAATTCGTATATAATTAAATACTTATTCATAAATTGATCAATAAGCATAAAATCTCACATAACTGCTGTTAATAAACGTTAAATACAACTCTTTTCATTTATGAGCTAATGGAGAAAATGTAGCGCGTCATATATAGCTCTAACAAGAGCCGACGTTTACTAGGCAAAATTTGCTGAAAATTACGATTTTCAGCAAATTTTCTATGGTAAACATAGAAACATAGAAAAAATAAACATACTTCTTATTGGCAACTGCTCAATATTGGTAAAAGTTGTAAAATAGTAATAAATTCTGGAAGTCCACAAAATTCTTAACAGAACAATTAAAAAAGCGCTTCACAAAGCAAAATATGCGATCCCTTCCAAACCATAAAGCATTTGAGGCATTAATAAAGAATGGGCAAGAATTCGTCTAACCCGAAAAGGTAGACAAATTGCAGAAGAAAACATTTTACGGAGACAGGTCCAAACCCTTTCAGACAACCGTATCTACTCTAGTCCTGTCAAGATGAATGTGAAAAATTTCATTAGTACGACTAAGAGGCCCAAATAACTTAGCTTTACTTTTAGCAGTGTTCAAAACCTAATTTTTGCTCCATAACCAACAATTAACCCTCGCTAACGGCATTTGACAAACAAAAAAAATATCTCGATAATGTTTTCAATTAAAAATTAATTGAAAATAAAAATGTTTTAAATTAAAAAATTAATAGAATTAATCATTTTTTAATTGAATCCGGTTTTTTAATAATGATCGTGATTGAAATTTAGGCATTTTTCAAATAAAAATTAATTGATTCAATCATTTTATTAATTGAACCTGATTTTTTTTTTAAATTACGACTGTAATTGAAATTTTTTCATTTTCATTTCAGTTAGCTACTGAACTAGATAATGTTGCCAACTGATTACTGGTTTCACAACTGGGTGCGGTAAAAGGAATTTGTGTGCGATTTAGTGCTGTTGCCCATCTATGGTTTAGATCAACATGTAGTACAATACATGTTGTTTGTTTTGCATTTAATTTTTTTCTTTTCATTTAGGAAAAGTGCTCTGGTAGATATTTTACATATACACAGGTGAAAAAATGTCCATTTTGCTGTGCCAAACGAGAACTTTCTCACAAAGCAAATTTTTGACAAATCTGCCGGAGCAAAAACAAGCCACGCTATTTTAAATAATCAAATATTTCACACAGCGATTGCAAATGTCTCTAATAAAAATATTTTATTTTGTTTCTTAAGAATAAAATAACTAACGAGAGACTTGAATACTACTACTACTCGTTAATTTTTTTTTTCAAACATTTTTAATTTTTTGCTTGATAAATTTTACATTTGTTCATGAAAAAAACGAACAGAGTACCCACCAGGCATGGACTATGCCACATAAGCCGAAAATTTAAAACAAATACTTGAAGCCATCTTAAGAACACAAAAACTTACAGACTTTGATAGGTCCTATCAAAATGGTAACATATAGGTTTCCAAAAATGACCAGTGCTACCGTGGTCATAGGTGGACACGATGCTGCTGATTTCTCTTATACCAAACGGTCCATGGTCTGGCAAAGACCCATATAAATCAATCAATATATTTAGTTCGATTTAATTTAGATGTGACATGCGTACTAGGTTTGGTATTAACGCTTCCAAGATATGATCTTTTTTTCGAAATAGAACTAAATTTAATATGTGTACTTCCTAAGTTAACCGATCTTCGAATTAAACTCTTAGATACTTAAAAGGCAGTAAGGAGGTCGGTATAGCTATTGGTATCATGACGAGGCACATAGAAGTACGAGCTCACTGATGTAAAATCGGTGCAGCATGTGTACGGCATGCGGGGAAGATGATGAGACGTTGGAGCATTTCCTTTGTCATTGCCCGCCTTTCGCGTCTAACAGATACCGGCACTTAGGTGGGGACACTATACCAGACATGAACTAACTTAGGGGAGTGACATGGAAAATAATTAAGGATTTGGAAGCTGGCCGGAATTCCTATCTTAGATTTTCTTTTTCGTGGTTACTCTTTAGTATTTAGAGTGCACAACAAGCTGATAACTTGCTTAGGTGCATGTCTATAGTGGTATGGCGCGCATTAATATCTGCACCCTCTTTTCAACCCAACCCAACCTAACCTAGACGCTTGACCACATCTCTAGGATGCTTGCATGGATTTAAGCAATTTTTTTGTGAAGGTTTATACTAAGACAAAAAAACTCGATAACGTGGTCAAATAACCGCATACGTAGACGATTTTTCGTCTACGTATGCGTTCGAAATTTAGGGATTAATTTTGAAGTTAAAATATGCATATGTTAAAATTTAGCACAATTTGTAATTTTGTTGATACACGTTTCGCATAAAAACGATTTATTCGATACGAAAAACTAAGCACACTTGATAAGATGGTTCAATTATAAAAGTATCTTATTATTAAAATGCAAATTTGGCCATGAACATTCCATTAAGGAACTGGGGCAAACTTTCCACAAATGATATCAATGATAAGGGACCTCCTTTTTATAGCCGAGTCCGAACGGCGTGCCGCCGAGCGACCCCTCTTTGGGGAAAAGTTTTTACATGGCAAAGTTTTTTTCACGTAACCAACACGCATGGGATGTCCCCTATATATGCAGTGCATTGTGTTGGCAATTAGGAAAGTTAAGGGTTGGAGGGGGAAAGAGGGAGTGGTGTTTTATGATATTAGTCTTAAATTTCTGAACGTCAATGTCGGTGGGTTAGCCTGAAGTCGATTCCACATACGAATGGTTCGGGCGAAAAATGAATTTTCTGGGCAATGCATGGTTCGGTAGACTGACCAATCAATTACTAACGGTTGTGAGTTCCTGTTAAGTCTTGTATTCCTGGTGAACTTCCTAACGTCAGGGATAAGGAGACGAATATCCCTGGAACACACGCCATGAAAATAACGTTCGAGCAACACAACACTACCCACATTCCGACGATGTTCAAGAGAAGCAATAGAGTTGCATACCCTTCTGTCCCCAATCAACACCATCGGTCTCTGTTGAACCCGGTCAAGTAGCCCCAAGGATGATTTTGGAGCTCCTGCCCATATATGGGAGTTATATTCCATCCTCGGCCTGATGTAGGTAGTATAGATAATGAGAAGATCAGAAGAGGTGAAATATTTCTTGCACCGCTTAAGAAAGCCCGGAGATTTATTAACGTCGAGATCCGCATGGCCCCCTTTTAACTCCACGTGTTCGAAAGAATATCTGAGGCATCGAACTAGGTATCAATCACGGGGGTGGTTGATTGCTAAACGGCAAGGAAGAATTTCTTGCAAATATTTCAGCCAGTAAATTAGCCTTATCAATCGGGTCAGTGAATACCTGATCATCCTTAACAAGACTTGGGATAGCCGATGGGTTGCTCTTTACTCTTTTTACGAATGACCAAAAGCTGTTGCTTTCCCTCGCAAAGAAACTTTTCGTGTCTAAGTACTCTGGCACACGAAGTTCTTGCCTGTTTGCGCAGCATTTCGGTATTGGGATTTTTGTTCAGCCAAGTCCTAAATGCATCCTCTTTTGATCTGAAAGCATCTCTGCATGCCCGTTAAATAAAATTTTATCTTTTGATGTAACCGATAAATTCTTAGTTGGAATGAACGATCTCATTCCTATTAATATTACTTCCTGCACCGTTTCGTCAGCAGCATTTATGTCACCTTTAACAAAACAAAGTCTCCAATTAAAATGCTGAAAAAATTCGTTGAGCTCAGCCCAACGTGCTCTTTAGTATACAAAAATTGGGATTCGAACCCAGGCGTTCAGCGTCATAGGCGGACGTGCTACGGTGGCCTACGTATTATTAAAATCTTGACCAAAATGTCAAGAATGATTTTCGTACATATTTTTCTATATTATCCTTATATTTGAGATATATAAATAATTGGTTTAAATAAATAATTGGGCTTAACAAAAAAAGTTTTAGTTGAAAACCCCACTTTCGTACATATTTTTCGTAAATTTTCATTATTTTTTGAGATAAGTGAATAATTCTTTTAAATATATACAGAAATAAAAAGTAAAATACTGTAAATGAAAGCGTTCTGCAAATAAAGAAGAACCGGGAATTCTTAGGTCATAGAACGAAATTAGGAAAACAAAAAGTATACAAACATTACATAATTTAAGAAAATATTTGTAATACAACCCGGATTGTATGTACATATGTGCAACCAAATTTTAATTTAATATTTACAAATCGGATGCATTTGAAAGTGGAAATTCAATTAGAAAGATTCCCAGACACGTTTCTGACTTGTCTGTAGCAGTTTCCATTTTATCATTTATGGTAATCTTCAAAATAATTATCATTGGTATGTACTTGAAAATTGTGAAATAGGTACAATTTATAAAAAAAACTTTAAAGAAATTTTAGACATGAACATTGTACTGCGGTCACAATGCTTTTTGCTTTTTATAGCAATGTGGCCCCATTATGAGTATTGCTTTTCTGTACTATGCATTTGTATATATGATTCCAATGTATTTGGGACTATGCCTTGATATTTGATCCTGTTGATTGCAACGCAACGAGACGCAATACACATTAATGATATTGATGAATTTTCATGGTTGAGAATAATTGTTTTCAGAGCAGCTGTAAAAATAAAGCACCGTCAGCATAAACCAAAAATAATATATATTAAAATATTTTTCGTCTTACCGACATTAGCCATCTTTGCAGCCGTTAATCCATGAGCGTTAACAGCATCTAAGTGTGCTCCTGCAAACACAAGAAGTTCCGTTATTTGTTCGGCCTGTGGTAGTAGCTGAAGATTTTCTCTGGGAAACTAAAAAAAACAATGATCGTTGAGAGTGCATTTGCATTCTTACAGACCGAAAAAAATTAACTCACACTTGAGACCAGCGTATGTAGAGGAGTGTTACGCATATTATCTACTTCACAAGCAGAAGCACCGGCATGAACCAATAGAAGGGCAGTACGATAGCATGGAAACCTTACATATAATAGAATGAAATATTAAAATAGAAACGATATATAGGAATATAACGTAGATCATCCCAAATTATGAGGGCTTTTCTGTTGTGTTAAGTGGGTGAGAATAATAAGAATTTGTGTTAGGTTTGGGGTGGGAGTCTTTTCTATATATTCACTTAGACAATTTTACAATTTTAGGTCCCCTACACCTGCAATCCGAGCACGCTATCAACTCGGCTACCGGGTCGCCAAAATTTGTGTTACTCCATACATACATTTTTGTGTTAGTTTTTTATAGAAACAAGTCTTCATGAATAATAATAAAAGATTATGTTTGTAATTTTAACACCTCTCAATTAATTTAAAATGTCAAATAATGTAGACTTAATCAAAATCATATTCCCCTGAATTTAAAAATAGTTGTTTTCTAATAGTTTTCTGATTAAAGCCAAAGTTTTTGGTTTGTTTTCAAGTGCAGGTTGAACACTAACTTTCAACTTTATTTTTTTTTGTCGAATTTAAAGTCTCTTAATGTTTATTTTCTCAACATTTAATTAAGGAATAAGGTAAATTCGCTTATATAGCAATCAATTGATAGATAGAACTGGGCAACGCAAACCTATACGACATAGGTGAAAATTTAGTTTATAATGGAATACTAATCCACATGCCAAAAATGTGTTTACTTACTTGCATATATCATTTGTATAAAAGTCATCAACGGGAGTCACAGCGTTCACAGCCATATGTAGGAGTGTTTGGCCATCGCCCAGTCTTATATCACATTTTATGAGTTTCTTTATGGTGCAGTAAAGAGTGTTTTTTTGTTCCCCTGTTAAAGGCTGTTGAGCCACAAGCTTCGTTATAATTTTTATCAAATATAATGCGGTTGCAATGTTCTGTTCATTGTGATCCTACATAAAAGTTATTGTCTATATGGGTTAATAAGTAAAAAACAATTCAATATTTCCTTACTGATATCATTTGCGGAACATCCTTAGGGCCGGGATGTAAAATCCTGTATTTATTTCGTTCTATTTCCTGTTGACATTTGACTAAAATAGATAGAACCTCTGACAAATCTAAACGCACATTCTCCATACGAAGAATTTGAGAAAAAAGTTGTGCGAAACGCAGGAGGTCGCGATCAACTGATATATTATTCATTATCCTAAGGTCCATTGCATAGTTCCATAATATTTGACATTGCGAAAAACGCCCCTGATCTGCCATGACTGCACCTCTATAAACAATTGGTTGAGGCAAGTCAGGATTGTTTTTTCCAAGAATACGTTCCCGTATTGTAAGAGATTCCATATGTATCGAATGATGATTTTGACGTATTGCTCGTAATTCAGGAATATTTTCTGTCTCAAACCAATCATCGTACGCCACAATTGGGGGCATAACTCGTTTCCTTAAAATGTTCTCTTCATCTGAATAACGCATTTCCATTGCACGAAGCAAATATGTGTACGCTTTGTCAATATTATAATTGTCCTTGTCGTTTGCAAATGAAGCGCCCATTAATTCCAGAGAAATAATGATATCCTCTTTTTCCATTAACCCGGGCCTCTCGATAAATAGTTTTACAACGTCCTCTTGAGTTCGCTCGGCTGCATTAAGTACTGGATTCAGACCGAACTCATTATCTTGCAGTCTCGCTCCATGATCCAGTAATAGGCGGCATACATCATAATGACCACATTCGGCAGCATAGTGCAATGCGGTTGCGCCACACAAGGCTTGATCGTTGGGATTTGCTCCGTTCTTCAAGAGAGTGTCAACCTTTTGGACAAGTATATAGAGAAAATATTCTTTTAATCGATTCAAATAACAAAAACGCATCAAAGTTATATATTGGGTTGCCCAAAAAGTAATTGCGGATTTTTTAAAAGAAAGTAAATGCATTTTTAATAAAACTTAGAATGAACTTTAATCAAATATACTTATTTTACACTTTTTTTCTAAAGCAAGCTAAAAGTAACAGCTGATAACTTACAGAAGAAAGAATGCAATTACAGAGTCACAAGCTGTGAAAAAATTTGTCAACGCCGACTATATGAAAAATCCGCAATTACTTTTTGGGCAACCCAATAGTTTTGTGAACAATCAGTTTGATTCAGTTGATGATGCTGAGCCTTTTCAGAATTTAATTCTGTGTCAAATGATAACGTCGAACTGGTTGCTGCATTTTGTCAAAGTCAAATTCATCAGGTAATGATGACCTTCCTCTTAAATTCTATAAGAAGATATTTTTACTGCATGTAGTGAATACTATTATAATAACCTCCATATTTCCATGCGAATAGAAATTTGAAACGATAAACCCAATTTCTAAAAAATCGGTTTCACATTATCGGATAATTATACTCATCGCGTTGTTTCCCGTATTATCTAAGGTCACGGTATATATTCTAAACAAAACATTTAGAGCGAAAAGGATATTCTTCCGTAATCAGAGAAGTACTTCAATGTTATTGGTAGGATTGACTGATTCTATTAGGAGCAATATGTCCCATGACAAAATGGATACGCTACTTTCGCTAGACTTGGAGAAAGCCTTTTTCTGTTTACTAACAGAAACTTTTTACTGGTGGCATACACAACCTTGACGTTTTACAGGCTAAGATCGATTATGCCATGAAATCAGTGGATGAATGGATGGCGCAAACAGGCTGTCTATTGTCAATTGCAAATATGCCCACGAACATCGAGGAACAGTGGCAAACTTCTGACATATCAATGAGTGCTGTCCGATTCAAGTTTTAAGCTAAAAGATAAAAGGCCTCCTCTTTATAGCCTAGTATGGAGGGCGTGCCGCAGTGCATGGCATAGTATCTCACAGATGTTGCCAGCATTAGGAGGGAATAACCATCGATGAAAATTTGTTCATGTTTTCACCAGGATTCGAGCCAAAGCGTTCAGCGTCATAGACGGACATGCTAACCTCTGTCCATTAATACATATTTTTGGCTTTCACTGGAGCAGCTAGCTGCATTTTGCCTAAAGAATACAGAAAATTGAATTTTCCAAAGTGTTAAAGACCTAAGGGTCACTTTTGATGACAAATTATGTTTGCCATCCATATTTATAATGTAATCACATATGTTAATTTGGCGTTGCGTCAACTTAAAGTACTGTTCTAATGTCCTATTCCACGCGTTAGTAATACTAAAATTTTTTTTTATTGCATCGAGGTATACTCTGGCACAACTGGCGAAAAAATAAGAAAAATGGAGCTAACAGTTAAATGAAGCTTGTGAATACTTTTACATTTGGTCGTTCAAAGCGTAACCAAGTGATTTTCCCATGTGTCAGTGGTTATATGAACAAATCATTTCCTGTTAGGATTGCCAGGTTATACAAACTTCTTTCTAATACATTCAATTATTATTCGTTGCCCAACTACAAGTATCGTAAAAAACTTCCTCAACATTTTGAGTCAATCTCGCTCTTACAATTCTTAGATACTTCAGTAATTTCATTGTATTTCTTAAACTTTTTAAAGGTACGTCAAATTATTTCTTACAGTTAAATGAATATAACGGAAATTATTCAATCAAGCAAGTTCCTTAAAAGAAGAAGTTTTTGTTACTAATTGTAACTTCTTAAGTAATTTCTCAATGATTCTTTTACAATTTTATAGTTGGGATCCTTCAGTGTATTGATTTTTTTTTCTTCCTTTTAATTTATACTTTTTATTTTTTACATTTAAACAAAAAAAATTGGTCAAATCGGCGTCATGTGGCTTCGAATTACGTAATGCGTAATGCAAATAAATATCGAATGAATGGATTCTGAAATTCAGACAAACTTTTGTCATTTGAATCCCTAAAACGTGTTTTCACACAAACCAAAATTTAGTCGTTTTAATTAAAATTGAAAAAATTTACACTTACTACTTGTGTATGTCCTTTGTAAGCTGCAATCATAATACAAGTGTTATTGTATTTATTTCCTATGTTCACATCTGCTCCATGTTCTATAAGATATTTTACTATGTCCAATCGTCCTGCATAGCAAGCCGCTCTTAGTGGTGACGATTGGGCCTTTGTATTATGGTTAACATTTGCTCCATGTTGCACCAGCAATTTGACGACCTGCAAATGTCCTAATCCGGATGCAACCCACAATGCAGTGGCTCCATACACAACCAGACCATCAAATATGACATTGCATTCACATTCCATATCCACATTATATTGTCCAAGTAGTGTTTTAACATATATTAAGTTACCAGCTGTAGCCGCCAATGTAAGGGGTGTAATGGATTGCCCATCAATTTCATCGAATTTCTAAAAGTAAAAAAAAAATACATATGTAGATATTCGATATTGTCCATAATAATAGATTTTGTTTTTAAAAAGGAAATCTTAAAAGAATTTCTGAAAATTGTCATTGGTAGTGAACATTTGTATGATGCGTTTATAGTTTATAGGGAAATCCTTAAATTCACAAGAGTTTAATTCAGATCATATTTACATATATGCAGAAAATTTATACTTTGTGAATGTATTTGTAATAAGTGAGATATTAGGCCGGCACACTCACCGCGGGATATGTAATAAATGAAGATAAATCCATTGTTTTCGAACCCCTCCAAAATTGTGGACCGGGCCATGCTGAATTGAATGTCCTTTTATGCTTTCTAAATGAAAATTAGTTGATAAGTAAAAGCATAAGCAATGTATCCGCATATGTTTCAATTTGTTTTATTTACTCATTTTACTTAGTTTCCAATACCTACATTGACATTACAACACCAATAAAACGTATAAACCAGATGGAGGAAAGACGACTACTGCGCGAGACACTGACACGAGCTCTATTTTCGATGGCTGAACATTAACTATTGTTCTTTTTGTGTGTGTGTGTTGGAATACTGAATATGCACAGGACAATAGCAGCTGCTACCCTCCAAACATTTTCTATCGTGCGAGTCACTAAATCTGCACTCAAGGAAGTTGAAAACAATCTCAGGCGATATCATTTTTTACTCTAATTAGTGTCTCGGTACGGGAGAAAACGTGCCACTTGGCGATATATACCCATGAGTGACTAAATAGGGACTAAAAAAAGTTTAAAATTCGATTATCAACGTCATTAATAAAAAAATTTGTTTCCCTAATGTTTTTTTACCTTTAAGAGTGGCTTATTTTTATTTCTCTTTCTAATTTATTTCTTTTCCAAATTAAGATTAATAATCGAAGATTTTATTTCCAATGATTTTCCCTGACTGGGATTTGAACAGCCAACCTTACGATTGTGAGGCGTATGCTATCCCTCTGTGCTACCGGTCTTTCTTCATTACAGAAGGCTAAGTAAACATACATTCTCTGTGTGGGGTTTTTTGAGTTATCGTCCAAAACAACAACAAAAAATCTATTTTTAAATTTGTAGCAATAACAGTTGATTATGAGAAACTAATTAGGGAAGCGTGAATGATAGAATTTCGATAGTAATGTATTTTGTTGTTTTAAATCATGAAATTTCTACAAACTATCATACAAAAGAGCCTAAAAAGTGACAATTCTGGGAGGGAGTGAGAAAGTCACTTCGAAATGTTTGGAGGGTACTATCACGTATTTGTGCCGTACTCTTGTCCTACATGTGTGCGTTTGTTAAATTTAACCCTCAGTCTTACAACGCAGTGTATCGGCATGAATGTCCATATGATGACCATTATGTGTAACATTTCTGTTAAGGATCATATGTACTAAATTTCTTTTAAGGCAATTTGTAAATGTTGTAACATTCAATGTTAACGTGTTCTGAAATGTTCATCAAGGAAAATATGTTTTAGATGTGAAATCTTAAATATGGTTATCGTTGTTTAATTCATTTAACCCTCCATAGTAATGGATACATAGCACTAGCATGGGGAAGCAGGAAATTTTTCTGAATGAAATATTCTGAATTTTCAATGTAATATTCTGACTTTCAAATGAAATATATTACTTTCAAATGAAATTTCTGGATTTATTTTATTTATTTATTTATTTCTTGATAGTATGGAATATCTGAATTTCAAATGTAATTCTGGAAATGGAATTTCAATTTAAATATTTTTAGTTTCAAATGGAATATCCGAATTTCTAATGCAATTTTTGAATTACAAAGGTGTTTTCTGAATTACACTTAAATTTTGTAGTGCAATTCTTGGTTGGTTGAAGAATAATTACATATGTGATACTACTTTGGCAGCAGCACAAGGCGATACCAACACTTTTAGCATTTATTTATTTCTTAGGGATTGACATTATTCTTGATTAGAGTAGTTTTATTTAGAATAACAAATTACATTACAATTGCAAGCAAAGCCATAAAACAAAAAAATAATTCAAAGATTACTTGATTCCAAAATTCCCCCGTAATCGAGAATTATTGGGGAGCCTTCTTTGATTCCATTTTAATCTTTGGGAACATCAGCTCCTGCGTTCCGACATGGTGTAGGCTAATGGCATTTTCTTCAAGCTTTTCTCCCACAAAGTGATATCGGAGATGTCAATGTGTTTGCTACGAGGTGAATATCCCGCGTTCCTCTTCGCTAGAAGCTCTGCACTAAGATTATCACAATAAATTGGAATTGTGTTCATTGTGTGCGTAGTCCACGCCAGAACAAAGCTTCTTGAGTAGTAGATAACAACTCGACGAAACCGTAGCTTCTGAATGTTTAAAAATATATATCCTGTGCTTGATCGACGAGTCTCTAAATCATTTCCCCAATCAGCGTTGATACGTACGTGTATGCTTGCTTCCGATCCTCCGTCTTTTGTTAATTTGCTCCCAAGATAGGAGAAGTTGTCAACGTCTTTAATGACATGGTAGTTTATAGTGAGTGGCGTTAAATTTGATGTTCCTATCCTCATCAATTTCGTCTTTCCTGTTTTTCTTCAGGCCTACTTTGGCACCATTTTCATTCAATCGTTCCAATTTCGCCTTTATGTACCCAAAGCGGTGCGCAAAGAAGCATTTGTCATCCGCGTAGTCGATGTTTCCGAGGAACAAAATTAAAAATGGTGTCGGCAACTCTACTTCACCCCTTTATCGATCCCGAAAGGTCGACTCTCTTTTCGATTGAAGCGGACTGAAACTTCAGCATTTCTATACAACAGCGTGCTCCACATTGAAATTCACGAAACTGTGTCAAATGCATGCTCGAAGTCAATGAATAAAATGTATAGGTGTGTATTAAGTTCTGCAGACTGTTCAGTGATTATGCGCATGGAGTTAATGTGATCGAGACCAGAACGTCCTGGCCGAAAACCTATCTGTTCCTTCCATAATATGCTGTCAAGTGCAAGCGAAATATTGGGTTGGCCAAAAAGTAATTGCGGATTTTTCATATAGTCGGAGTTGACAAATTTTTCACAGCTTGTGAATCTATAATTGCATTCTTTCTTCTGTCAGTTATCAGCTGCTACTTTTAGCTTGCTTTAGAAAAAAAGTTTAAAAAAAAGTATTTTTGATTAAAGTTCATTCTAAGTTTTATTAAAAATGCGTTTACTTTCTTTTAAAAAATCCGCAATAACTTTTTGGGCAACCCAATACGCTGCCGAAGCATTGCCATCACATTATTTATTGAGTTTAGCAATGTAATCCCACTTCAGTTTTTACAATGGGTGAGTTCACCCTTCTCCGAGGCGCCACGTTTGCATCTCAGACGTCTCTGATTATTATGATGATCGCTTGAGCTATGGTTCAGCAGGTATATTGGATCGGAGCTTGAATCCATTTTTGCTGGTCGTTCGGAGCTGAAGCAACCGAGCCATCGCTCCAATTGCTGTTGAGGTGTTATTTATTCCGATCCGTCCTCATATTTTATTATATTGTGTCCGCTTTATTGTTTAATTGTCTCGTAAACACCACGCATGTTTCCAATGATAGTTGCATTTTCTGCTTGCTCTGCCAGCATATTAAAATATATTCGCTTGTCTTTGCGAACTAGGCGTTTGACCAGCGAGGCGGAGGCGCGATATTCAGCCCTGACTGCGGTTTTTGTTACACTTGATTTTGCCCGCAGCAGAACGTTGCGTCGACGTTTCCGGTGTTTTATTTCCTCTATAGTTTCGTTGCTTATCCATGGTTTTTGAGATCGTCGGAAAATCCCTAGGATAATCCCGTACATGCTGCTGTAATGTCGGCCCACGTATGGGTGATATTTTGCAGCTTCTCCGTTAATCGTGTCTTGAATTCGCGCACTGTTTCGCGGTCCTTTAGGTTTACGAGATTTAACTTTATGCTCACAATGGCTTCACAGAAAAATATAGACCTAAATTTTACCGATTAAACATGGTATTGACTCATAAAAATCTTTTCAAACTTTAATAATTCTTTAATTATTTTAGGTAGAGAAATTCGATATTTTTTGTATCACGGCCAGTGATTGGCAAATAAGGCATACGTTGGATACATTTTTAATTGTACGAATTAAATTGTTATTTAATAGTATAAATTGTGTATTGACCAAGATTATATTGTGTTCCCTAACACACATATGTAATGCGAAAAGAAGGGCGAATAGGTCAAATATTGTATATGTCTAGCTTCTATCACATAAAGACACATACATACATAAAATGAATATTTTTTTTGTTTTAATTTTAAAGTTAAACAATTTTTATGTGACAAATTTAGCACTGAAATAGAGTAATGCAGAAAAGTGCCGTATGCGAACAAATAGAATGGATAACTGTCAAATGCAACAAATTGGAGAACATTGTAGAATATAAGCGTGGTATTTATAAATACATATTATTAATTTTACTTTTTGTTAATATTTCATTATCCATATATAGATAATATTGACTTGGGCGCTAAGGATGAAAGAAAACATATGTGGATCTAGATTTGGTGGTAATTTGTAATTTGTAATTTGTAATTTATTTATTTACACCCGCACAACAAGAATATAAAATTCTTATAATTAAAGTGCGGGTAATATCTCCAACAATTGTACATACATAGTAAACACTTAAAACTAAGAATCTATAGCTATACAATACATCACAGATTTTGAATGAATAACTTACGGAAAAAACTAATAATTGTGGCTTTGTAGATTTGAATTTAAAAGAAAAAAAAAACAAAAGTGAATTTATCAATTAAAGAGGAATTAGTAGACTTAGTTGATCCGAAAAAAAAGAAATTAAGGTAAGTATAGAAGAATAAAAATAAATATATAAATGAGTCTTAACGTTCATCAACTTAATGCAGTAAAATGTTTCCAAAGTCTGGTTTTAAATGTTGCCAAGTTACTGAGTAATTGCAGATCGTTAGGAAGAGAATTCCAGAGACGTACAGCGAATATGAACATATGCCATTCAGAAACAAGCCTCCGATACATTTTGGGAATGATTTTTTTACCTCTAGTAGATCTGGCGAAATCAATAAATCCATACAGATATTGTGGTGCCTGCGTGTATATCAGTTTATGAAGGAAAGTAAGCGATCTTAGGAACAACAATTGCAGTAAGGAGACGCCATACAGAGATAAAGAGTATTCAGAGATGGAATCGCGCCGTCTCAAGCCAAATACATAACGAGTAACGCTATTAAAAAAAGTGTTTAGCTTACGTCTACTTACCGAGTCGCAATTAGCAAACAACTCACAGCCGTAGAGAATGTCAGGAACAAGATAAGTCTTTGCCAAGAGAGACCTAAGCCGCAGCGGAGTAACCGACTGAGTGGCCCAGAGAGCAAGGAATGATCCACAGTGTCAAATGCCTTAGAATGGTCAAGAAGAACAAGGAAATTTATCTTGTCATTCTCCAAATTGACCCTGATCCTCTCAGTGACCTCTGCCAAGGCAGTTACGCAGCTGTGGTTAGGTCGAAACCCGGACTGTCTCACATATAACAAAGAGTTCTCGTTGACAAAAGACGACATTTGCAAATACAACAATTTCTCAAAGACCTTTGACAAGTAACAAAGAATCGCAATTGGTCTATATTCCAGTGGGATGACTTTGGCATGTTTCCACGCTAATGGAAAGTAACTCGTGGTCAAAATCCTATTGAAAACATAGGTTACATGAGGAATAATAAGGGGGAACAAGAGTCTTACAAATCTAGGATCAATGCCATCAGATCCGACAGCGTTAGACTTTACAGTCGCGACGCTCTCAAGGACATCGGTGGGACCAATACAGCTGAAGCCAAAACCAGAGTCGTCATCGAGGGAGGGGGAGACATTGAAGCCATTGAAATTTGGATCAACTGGGATCTGTGGGAAATTAACAAAAGCATCGTTAAGCCCATTGATGTTCAAGTTTGTTGAATATCTAGTAGTATCTTTCCCAATTCCTATGTCTCGAATAACCTTCCACGTTCTCTTGGAGCCTATTGCAGAAGTAAAGCGTCTGTAATAGTAGTCTTTCTTGGCTATCTTAATCAACTTATTGACATGGTCTCTTGCTGAGCGAAAGGCATCATGTAACTCAGGCGTCCTGAAACGTCTCCACCTGCGATGCGACATATTCCTCACGTGAATAGCCGAACGAATATCCCGGGAGAACCACGAATTCCACCCAAAATGGTAAATTTGGTATTTAGTGCGATTCATTTAAATATGTATGTATATAAAATAAGTTATTAATAATACTCTTTACAGACGGTGTCTTTGACAACAAAGAAAGGCTCAAAATGGAATCGAAAATTTTTCTTCTCTTTAGAAGCCAAGGACGGTTGAATAAAAGAAATCTTTTAGCAAATTTTTTTTTATGCGCTATTTAATCAAATGAAATAAAAAGTTTTCTTTTAATGTGGAAATTATCAATTATTTATTTTTATTACAACAGTAAAATCGCTATTTAAATGGAAATGACAAATTTCAAATGAATAGTTAATTGAGATAATAACCAATTTAATTGGATTTTTGAGTTTTTCATAAATCCAAATTGCAAAATTGTTTATCAATAATACAATTTCCTTCATAAATCCTATTTCAGCAAATTTTACAATTGAATGAATTGAATTGATTCTCAAGTATATTTGTGAATATTTTTATGGGGGAATTTTGTACCTCCAATAAAGAGCCGGTTTCTTGGGCAGAAATCAACCAATCTGTCGCCATTGTCATTCCTGGTATCGCCAAGTCCTTGCATTCCTATGATTGATTGTAGATTATTCTTGTTATTGTCCACCTTGGCTTTAAATCTTCCATAGCAATTTTAATGTCTTGTTTTGGTAGAGAGCGTTCGTTCGTTGGCGCGTAGTATTGTACTATAGATATTTTGAATTTAATCTTGCCGTCACGATGCGTTCAGATATAATATTATACGATAGAATAGCTCGCTTTGCTTTCGGCAAAAAAAAAACTGACCCCATTCATTCGGTGGATTTCTTTGCCTGAAAAAATTAAGTTGTAGAAGATCCATAGTTCCGGATTTCGGTCATCGTACCTCACATAAACCGAGTACGTCTAAGTTGTAGTTTGACATCTCGTTCTGGACTTGGTAAACTCTCAATGCTTCTGAGAGAGTTCTGACGTTACATGTTCCAATCGTAAACCGTGTTCTGAATCCATAGATCGTCATCGGAGGGTTATCAGTTCCATTATCTCTTGTTAATAATGCTGGGGCTGCCAACGACCCTCTAGGCCGAGTTTTCTTGATGGTTAGGTTTCTGAAAATCTGCGAGCGACACCGTTGGCCATTTCTTTAGCCTCATCCACTGCCGACCCTATTGCACGGACCCATCCTGTTCATATTCGTATCCGTGCAAGCGCGACACCCCCTGCTTGTGCATCTTTTAAATAATTTAGTTTCATTGCTTTCGTTCCTTTAAGATGTCACAGAATCCTTTTCGCGGCAACCCAATGGTCCTTTCCTGGGTTCTCACAAAATTGGCTAATCATGTTGACCGAAAATCTTATGTCTGTGTCAAATTCTGCAAACAACTGACTAGTTCTCGGAATGGAATATTTTCCATGCAATTCCCATCTTCCCCTGTTTTAGGACACATATCCTTTGTTAGCTTTTGATTGGGATCTGCAATCTATTGCTACTTTATTGCTACTTTAGCCTCGCCTTTGGTTACTCGCATTCCAAGAATTTTGCCAGCTTCACCAAGATCTTTCATTTTAAATCTTGTCATTAGCTTTTTCTTCAGCTTCTTCACCAAATGAGGGTTATTTGAAAAAACAGTTATGCATAAGTCCATAGAGCGCCTTTTTCAAACGGCAAATTTTATAAGGTGAATTTTGATCGACAAACCCTTCCGGGTGCACCATATAAATTTCCTCTTTTCCTAGATCACCTTGCAGGAAAGCCGAGATTGCATCTATTTGATTTTCATAAGTCCCATCTTGGCAGCCATCGATAGCATATACCGAAATGTGGCATATCGATGCGCGCGTATACTTATCGTTATAATCTTCACCTTGTATATGGGAAAATTCTTTTATGACTAAGCGAGCTTTGTATTACTCCAGAGATCCATCTGAATTCTTCTTAATCTTGTAAACCCACACAGAGGTTTTTTGTTATTCGGCAAATATACCAATTCCCAAGTTTATGGCTTCCTTCCAATTGTTACCAACACTTCATGTAAAGCTTCACTGTGTGTAATAGGCTCGTCATTCGTTATAACGAGATGGACCTGTTCAGGATGGGAGTCATTTTCAGGAAAAATATTACAATTCATCATATCATATCATATATTAGACCTAGAATTATGTACCCCCTTGCACTTCGTCTTAATACCGATTGAATATTATCTGGTTGTGCACCAACTTTTCAGTTTCACTGTAGACTGTTTCATCCAGCACATTTTCTTCTTCTCCGCAATTTTCAGTGGCATTTGCTCACTCGTCTTCCCATGGAGACAGGAACTATCATAGGCATAGGCAGAATTACTTCTGTCTGCCGCAACTAGAGCTTCCTGAAGTATATCTCTAAGAGTACTGGAAAACTTTCCACTAACTGCAATACGCGACCACTTTTACACCTTTTTCTTCCAGTGACAATAATAAATTGTTAATGTCTATATTCAAAAGTGGAGGAGACAGTACACCTCCTTGAGGTATTCCGCTGCTGACCCATATTTTCAGATCTACAGATCCCAAACCTGCCGTAATGCATCCTTTAATGAATGTGTTATCGATAAACTTTCTTAGGGTAGTGTTGATGTCTAAAAACTCCAGCTCTTTCATGATTGTCGTCGTATGTACAATCCGTATGTACAACCGGCCAATCCGTATGTACAACCGGCTGCCATGGGATTGGTTTTTCTTAAATACTGAGTGCCGATGATACTCGATATGGCAAGGTGAGTTATTGGCGCCTTTAAATAACCAATGGCCATAACGTTGCCACGGAGATCGGTCCTATGGAGTAGGATCGTCACCTCTACTAATGTAGTAATACGTAGTACTATATGCAAATCACGAATTATCAGTTATTAATATCTGTTCTCGCTTGATATCGATTACTTTCCAGAATAACTTTGCACTGAAATTCTATCCCGAACATCCGACTTGCACTGGATAGAACTAAAATAAAACAGAGCACCTGGTTTATAGAACAAAAATAAAACAGAGCACCTGGTTTATAGAACTAAAATAAAACAGATCACCTGGTTTATGTCCCGCTTTTTTCAATAATACATTCCAAAGCACGTGTTAATAACTGTTATTGCAAGATATCGATAACTACCTATCCAGTCCAACTTGGCACTGGACACCTTTTCAGTTCCCCTGACTTGCATTGAATGTATGCTAAAAAAGCAGACACTATATCACTATCCATTTTTTACAACTTCAAAAATTATATATCCATCACGTGACCCAAATCCTAAGTGCGTTAGTAAAAATAATCAACCTCATTTCGCATTTCGATACTTCTAAAAAAACGGTATTATGGTTGTCGAAGACGAACAATCTATTACGTTTTTCGGTTACGTATGTTGAATTCGACTATCAAATTTGGCAAAAACTGTCGATCAGAATATTTCATTACGCCTGGTTTTAAAAAAAGGCATAGCACCAATTTCAAATCATGCCCTGGAGTAAGTAATTAATATGAGATGGACCCGCTGGCCTCATTTCTTTGAAATAAATAAAAAAGAAGTATATTTTTAATTTTACAAACAAAAACAAAAACTTCCTTCTGTTCACTGAAGGCAGTAATAAGTTGGGAAAAAGATATGATTTTATTAGCTTATGAAGTCCGCCCAATCCGCCTTTGTTAGCCGTAGTATTTTCAGCAAGGCTCAAATTAATATAAAATAATCAGAGAAGCTGTGGCCATCCAACACTTCTCAGTCGCATATCCTTCCGCTTATATCTTCCGATCCCATGGCAGCCGGTTGTATGTACCGGATTGACCCGATGAATTCCTTCATCGGCAAGGGCTGCCGCCTCAGTGTACCACACACTGCTACTGCCACAACAACATATCATCCGATACATATTTAACTCTCTTTTTCCCCGCAGAAGTGGTTTCAACCAACAACTCAATTGTGTGCTATTTATAGGGAAGCCAGCCAGCAATGAGACTTATTAATTGCAAGGCTGGCTATTTCTGAATCTTCAGTGTTTAGCGACGGAAGAAGAAAAAGATTGAGAATACACTTTGCAAGAATACAGGCTCTGTCTTCCATTCCCCTAACTTGTTGAGGTATGCGAGACAGCCGGAGTTTAGTAAGAATACTGCATGTCTCCGATCGCCATCAGCCTCTAGGTATGCAGCCCTGTTCTTTCCCCTTGTCGACAACTACCATCACCAAGCTGTTCTTAGCGACATTGGCAAAGATTCTTGGACCCATATTCGCCTTAGTTCTTTTGGGCAAGAGATGTCCTCGAGGTGACCGCAGTATTTTGGCTGATTTCGGTGCCGGAGACTCTCTCCTTATCGGGGAGAATTTTAAGATCATTCGCACCATGCCTCCCAATAAACATGAGAGGATGCGCCTTTTATTATTCCAACCGCTGTTGGTTTGCCAGAGAAGGCCGATGGCCTTATAGGCATGCGAAGATAAAATAGGTTCGGCCTTGTCCTTAAGATTCGAACAAGGTATCTTCGTCAAATGGCCCTGCTGACCAGTCGTCTTTCGGCTAATAGAAACTGGCGCAGCCACTTCACCTGTCGAGGTCTCAGTAGCAGACAACTTGCCATTGCCTGATACCACCACCGCAGCTGTCTAGATCTAACGTTCAACGGGAAACCGATGCAGATCATCGATCGCCAGGGATAACGCCTATACCTGTACCTATTACGAGTTACAGAATATTCTTGCGGAGCAAAAAAACAAAACGATCGCTCCACGCAACGGTTCAAACAGGAATCTTCTTAACAGTGATACAGATGCCTTTGCGGCAGCAGATGACGGCATATATGCATATATATTTTTAATATATAAAAGTACATACATTTTCTATGACCATTCCATTATGATCTGATTTTGTATGCTAAATTCGTAATCTACTCCTAAATACCTTTCATTTGAGCCCATATTGACATGAACGTCCAATATGTCAGTTTGGGGTTGGGGCGTATTCGTATTTGGAAGCATATATCTGAGTATGTTGTACGTTTCTTAGCAACATCCTTTGACAGTTTTGTAAATAGCAGAATTCTATATTTCTTTTATAAAGTCTTTAGAACTAGTGTGCCACTTTCCCTTTCGAGCATTTTCAATTTCCCCGTTTGAGTAGAAGCCCGCAGCTTAATATACCGAGAATTTATGGGACCATATTTGAAAGATCTTCCATTGTTCGTGTTGCTAGATGTCAAATGTTTTGCCGGCCGAGCTGCGAATTTTTTCCCATTCTAACAATATTCTTCGATTAAAACTTTTTAAGACATTTTGTGGTTGTGGAATCGGCATGATTGGTATCCTTTTGGGTTTTCATAATTTATTTATTTCATCTTTCACGTTATTACGCTAATTGGGAAATTCCTATTTTTCATGTTTATGTATTTGTGGCTGGGGAGCCAATAAATAAATGTTATAATGTGTTTTTGACTCTTTCATAACGTATGCTTTATTGTTATCGTATTTATTAGTTTGTTATACATTTACGTTAATTATACTGTGTAATGCGAATTGCAGGCCGAGTTGGCTTAGTATTACTGAATTTGTGACAAATAACTAATTGAAGCTATTATACGCGAAATGTTAAGGTGGGTATTCAGTATGATTTATTTCAATACAAAAATTGTTTCTTCATTTTACCTACTCTTTAGAGAGACGGCTTGCGTGAGGAAGCGAAAAGGAGGTAAGGTAATACCCAATGGAACAACAAATTCCATCTACCTACAGACATTGTTCATTTAATGAATTTGGTTTGAAGCATTTTCAAAAAAGAGA
Organism: Stomoxys calcitrans; assembly: GCF_963082655.1. Taxonomy (NCBI): domain Eukaryota; kingdom Metazoa; phylum Arthropoda; class Insecta; order Diptera; family Muscidae; genus Stomoxys; species Stomoxys calcitrans. The sequence continues at coordinate 160,644,346 of NC_081556.1, read as the reverse complement.
TTATTGACAGCAGCAAAACAATCCTTTCCTTTCCTTTTGTAAACTATTTATTTATTTTGAAATAAAAATAAGTATTTAGCTTTTACTAAAAAGACAAATTTTTTTTGCGATGCAAATACTTAATTTTTTATACCAATCATCTGAGGTAAACATTTTTTATTACCGGAAAAATAGTAATTATTAATTAAAATTAATTAGGTTAAATATTTTTTTGAAGGAATAAATGATTTTCATATATATTGGTTTATGGAGTTGGTAACCGCTAAATGGAAATATTCGGATTGAAATATCCAAATTGCAAAATCGTTTATTAATAATACAAATTTCTTTGTAGGACCGATTTCAGCAAAAGTTTTATTTGAATACACAAATTTCTTAATTAAGCCGGGATATCCATTTTTTCTGTGCTTGCCTTAACACAGAAAAAAGAAAGTCTTTTTTCTCCTGTGCGTGTTTTCTCCTCATAAAATATAAATTAATTTAACTACAATTTTTAAGTAAAACAAATTTATTGCAAAAAATGTTACCCTAAAATAATGTAAAACATAAAAAAATCAGAACATTATAGATTGTAAACGTTGTATTTATAATATTATTAAAATTGTTAAATTTTTAAGAGCTATAGGAAAGTTTTCAAAAAAAAAAAAAACACTTTAAATTCAGAAAAATTCATGAAAACTTTATTTGAATCGATAGTACGGTCCTTATAATTTGATGTTTGAAGATTATTTCATGCAAATGTTGACCATCAGCTTAGTCCAATTTTAGCAAACTCTTTCCAAGATTTTGCACGATCTAGGCGGCCAATTGTCCCGAACGTGAAGTAAAATGTTCAACGAAATCGCCTTTCAATAAGTTCATTGTTACCCGTGATGTGTGGGATGTGGCAATATCTTGTTGAAACCACATGTCATGCAATCAAGCTTTTGCATTTTGGGCAAAAAAATAGATATCATCTCAAGGTAGCACTCACCATTCACAGTTACGTTACGATTCGCATCATTTTTGAAGAAGTACGGTCCAATGATGCCACAAGCCTATAAACCGCTCCAAGCTGTGACTTCCTCGATGCATTGGTAGCTCTTGCAATGCTTCTGGCTGATCTTCACTCCAAAATCGACAATTCTATTTATTTATAGACCCATTGAACCAAAAATGAGCTTCGCCGAAGAAACGCGCGATGAACTTTCTTACGAAAGCACGCATTTTGATAATAAAATTCAATAATTTGCAAGCATTGTTCGTTTGTAAGACGATTCATTGTTAAATTATAGACCAAACTGATGATATTTGACAGTGAAACAAAGCACGAAGCGTGCATGAGCTTTTTAAACCAGTGTTGCCAAAAAGATAATAGCTAAAAAGTCAATTTACAAATTCATGTAGAGATTGTATTGACATTGGCAAAGACCGGAGTATAAAAATGTGGATTTAGTTATCGTGGTGTTGTACTCAAAATTACGAGATTGGTATTTGTTACGATATATTTTGAATATGTATGAAAATTATATTATTTTAAGTACTCTTTACAGATGGTATCGCCGACTACGAAAATAGCTCATAATATAAACGACAATTCTTCTTCTTTTTAGAAGCGTTGGATCATTAACAAAAAAATTTTCAGCAATATATTTCGTATTTTATCTGCAATTTAATCAAATGAAATAAAGTTTTTTTTTATTAATGTGAAGAAAATATATAATGGGCGGCGATCCAATAAAAATTCGTACATTTTGATACCAAAAAGTGCAAAATAGTTACTAAAACATACAAAATGGTGCTTTTTTTACAAATTGAGCTAAAGTGCTCAAAATTGCGATTCATTTAAACCTTGACAATATATATAGTGTCATTTAATGATTTTTCTGATGTATTGTTATTCTTGTTACTATTTGGTACTGTCATTACAGAAGGGGACCGATTTCTTTAATTCTATACGCAATTATTACAACACATCATAATCTTATAAACTTAGTGCCTACCTAGGCTTTTGGAAGTTATACACTAAAAAGGGGTAAACAAAACTGGGGTAGCGAAGCAGACCACCAGGATGCTAGTCTTACTTATAACCAGTACGGAAAGGGGAAAGTCGGGCAGAGCCGCTAGGTAATACCCTACACCTACCCTACAATTTTATAAATTCCGGCAATAGATAAATGTATTTGAGAACAGACTTTTTTCGAACAGATCTTTTGAAAATTGTTGTTGCTGCGGCCATATAAGTGCAAATCCGGCGATAAATATATATGAGAGCTAATCCAAATCTGAACCGATTTTGATGAAATTTTGCAGATATGCCAAGATCAGTAACAAAACAATCCATGCCAAATTTTATGCAGATCGGTTGAAAATTGTAGTTAGTACGGCCATTTAAGTGCAAATCGGTTGATACATATATATGGGAGCTATATCTAAATTTGAACCGATTTTTACCAAAATCAATCCTTGAGCCAAAAAAAAGCGACATGTGCAAAATTTCGTGACGCTTGAACAACAAATACGATTTGTACATGGATTCACAGACGGACATTGCTTAATCGAATCAGAAAGCGATTCTGCGTCGATCGGCATACTTATTAATGAGTCTAGCTCTTCTCTTTCTTAGCGTTACAAACAAATGCACAAGCTTATAATACCCTGTACCACAGTGGAGGTGTAAGGTACAAAAATCTATTTGTGTTTTTTGTTTGTTCCGTATAGAAATTTTCACAGATTGTGTAGGTTGGTCTGGAAGGAAACAAAAATGTACTACCCAAAAATAAAAGTAGACCGAAGAGGACAATATATAGGACTCAAATGAAAGTCATTCAGGAATGGAGTACGAATTTCATATTAAAAATTAGGTCCAAGTAACTGGGGGCCGCCCCAACACCAAAACTCCCTAAAATAGGTTTTTTGGAGGATCATGACAACATGGGAATCAAATGAAAGGCATTCTAGAGTAGATTACGAATATGGTAAGGAGCACTAGGCTTTATAATTTGTTGATATCGAAAGGGATGCGCACCCTCCCTCTTACCCCAAAAACACAACCCACAATCAAAAGTGGACCGATCGATATATATTAATTAAAGGTATTGGAGAGTAGAATACGAATATGGTATTATAATATGTGTCTTAGTACCCAACAGGCCGTCCCAACCCAAAACTCTCCCAAACAGACATATTGGACGTTCATGTCATAATGAAATGAAAGGAGTAGATAACGAGTATGGCAAACAAAATGAAGTTCATGAATGGAAGGTGTCCCCACCCTCAAAAACCCCCCAAATTGGCTTATTAGACTTTCATGGCTATATGGGACTTAAATGAAAGCAATTTGGGAGTATATTGAGAAAATGGCATTGAAATTTTTGTTACGGGTATTTAGGGGGCCGCTAACCTCCTTACACACCTCAAATAGGTTATTTGGCCCATCATGGCAATATGGGACTCACGTAAAAGGTATTTGAGAGTAGAAAAGGAATCCAGTTCATACCCAAGTGTTTGTGGGAAAGACCCAAATCACTTATTTCCCGAACATATCAATATGGGGCTCAAATGAAAGGTTTTTGGGAGTAAACAATTAATTTGGTAACTATTTTTAGAGCACAGTGGCGGAGTGCTAAACCCAGCCCCAAAATGCCCTCTTCAAACGACCTATCACTGAAACTCTCCGCTCGATACCGCTGATTGTTCGTGACTGCCGTTGCAGCTACTTCGTATGGAGCATTCCACTATTCGCAGCCTGTGGATAGTGGAATGCTCCATACAAAGCAAACTTTTTTTAAATGATTGTACCAAAAATTATTTATTTCGTAAAAAATCAATGCAATAGTCTTTGAAAAAAGGAAGCGGCTATTAATCCACCCCATGCCACCACGTACATACTCCTGAGCCGTTGATTCCTTGTTTAAAGAATGTTTTTTCCCGTTGATTTTTCTCTTTTTTGATTGTCAAGTATTTTTAATGGTTATCAACCAGTGAATTTACTGAGTACATTCCGTATTTATGTAGTTTTATTCAGAAGTTAATTTTTCTGTATTTTCCCCCTCTGTAGTATGAAAAAATGCTATTTTTTTTACCTACATTAGGTCTGGTTTGGCTTAGTTACAGAAATAGTTAACTCGATTCTTAAACAATATGGTATTGCGAACTGACGTATCTTCAAGAAGCTTAGAGATCGTCGCTTTCAACAAAAAATCTTAATTTTTGACTAAACAATGTAGGTAGTTTTTGCGTTGTCTTTCAATCTAATACGCACTATATTTATATCCCATATATATCCATATGTTCTGTTACAAAATAGATTTCTTAAAATTTTAATTTTAACATTTAACATTTTATCTTTATGTTTTGTGATTATAAGCCGTCCTATTATTGTAGCTTAAGAATGTGATTTTCAAAGAAAATGAAATATACACATGGCATTGTTTGCGAAGCAAGGAATCTTTATGTGTGTAAAAATTATACGTGTTAAGAAAAATCGTAATTATATTGTGACAAAAAAAACGGAAGGCACCAAAAACAAAGAGATCTTTTCTCACTGAAACAAGAAATAAAAACAAAGTACGCAAAACGACATGAATACAAAATTATTGTATATGTATGTATGTTTGACATACACATATATAACTGTATGGATGTAAAAGCGCTGATCAATATATCAATGTTCATATGTGTATGCGATGTGAATGGGTAATATATTGAATCACCATCACCCTTTGATGATTAATGTTCCAATCTTAACCATTTTCTTACCATATTAATCAAATGCGATTTTAAATCCTCATTTTGAATTTCATTCATGGTGGCGACCAATAGTTTAGCGTGATTGAATTTCGCAGTTGAATATAAAGTTGTTACCAGCGATCCTGAAATTTTCTCTTGGGGAAAAAGGTTCCGAAGTTCATCTGTTAATTCCTCCATCATAATTCTTTTAAGTTCTTTTTCACTGAGATCGTTTTCACTGTCAAATGCAACTGAATTGGAGCACATACGTAAATACTTGGCTTAAAACAAAATTTTGATTGAAATTTCTTCTATATATTTTATGCGCAACGTCTACCAGGATTTTATACAATATTATTTTTAATCTGTCATACTTGAATGCCAGATGTTGGCCAGCTGACGAAGATCGAAAAAATATTTAATGGCTGTTCGCACATAAGGATAAATAGCTTGATTTATTCGACATGTTTGCGTACGCAAAAGTACTGCCCAGGGTTCACACATGGCCATGGCGATACAAATATGATGGTCTCATTTGTTCAACAACCACAATTAATATGAGTTAACTGCCAACTTGTCATCAAGCTGTTCGACGTTTTTCCAACACATACAAAGAAATTTGTGTGCGTACGTGTGCGTACTTGAGCAGAGAATAAGCGAGAACAGGATTTACTCAAGAAAGTTAAGCCAAGTAACTTAACCTTATATTAGTGAATCCTGAAGCGAGAAAGAAGATAACAACATAGAGAATGTAACAGAAATCAGAATAGCACAGCAGCTACTTCATTGGACATAGCTTAAGCATTCGATTCCGTTAGCCACATCGGAATTGTTTACAAATTAATACAACTTAGAATTGATCTATATTTGGCGAAATTATTGCTATTGTTTTTTTGAGAATCGCAAATTTGTTGTGCAAATTAAAAACGATCTTTCTGTTGTTTTACAAGACATGGGGCATCAAATTAAAAGCCTTAAATTCGAAAGCCATATGTATTAGAAACGCCTCACGTAAATGCCCCAAAACTGTCGTACCTGAAAGTAAAATGTTACACTTATCGCTTGATGCTGTCGATATCCCCATTAAATCAATCATTAAGTACTTGGGGTTCCACTTTAATAAGCTGCTGAAGTTTAATAACCATGGCCGAACAACATCACAGAAGAAACAATGGATAGTAAGGATGTCCTCATACCTTTTAAACAACAAGCATTTACCAACAAATACAAAACTTCTTTTGTATAAAGTTGCCATTCGACCTATTTTCCGATCTGGTTTACTATTTCTCCAATAGTAGCCAAAGGATTGGAAATTTTTGAAAGGAAATTCCTACGAAAGTGCATAAACAAATATTATAAAAGTTCAACCAAGAAAAACTCCAATACTTACATATATAACACCGCAGGAGTCCAGCCTTTCAGTATGTATGTGATGCACGTCTTTATGTCCGAATTTTCTAACAAAGGAATTTCCAATGGTCCTGTTCCGCTTATCTCTCACCTTTTGGTGTAATTTATGAAAATATAAACAACGACTTAAAGCAGTTTATCACACTGCCATTCTACTTCAAAACGTCGCCTGGGATTCATAAAACTTAAATAGATAACAATAGAATTAAGATAGAAGTTAATTTGTAACTACTTACCGTTATTATTAAAAGAGCTCATATCGTATATTCAGCTAAATTTTCAAAAAAAAAAACAAATATTTATATATAATGTACCTGATAAACATTCGTTCTACTTACCAATTTAAAAAAAAAAGATTGTGATACAACTTTTTACACTTATCGATTCATACAATTAATATGAAACCAACATAATAGATTACTATTTTCGCTATTAACACTGACAGTTTTTTTTTCTGTTATCTAGTTTTTAAGTGTTAAGTTTTAGTTTTATTGTAGTTTTATTGTAGTTTATTTATAGTTGTTATTGTTTACAGACCATGCTCTGGGAGAGAAATCCCAAGGCCGTGAACAAGCTTTATTTTTTTGCATTCATTTTATTTTAAGCATTATGTTCAAATCATTGTAACGGAAAGAAGACTCAAATAAAGTATTTACTTACTTACTACTTCATCTTTTCAGGCGGGATGCTGTCAAACTCCATATAAAAAACGTCGGCGAGACATTGGCTGAAAATGGGCGGAAAAGTACTCTGCTTGTAGAGGGGGAAATGGCAAAAAATACTATAGTGGCAACACTTAAAACTATTGCCGGCATCATTTTTGTTTTTTTAATTGGTTTTGTAATGGCAGTTTTTTTTTTGTTTGGCAATTTGATTTGCTTTTATTTTTAATTTTTTTATCTTGATATTTTCATTTCTATTTATGAAAATACCAGTGCCGCTTCTTGTTTTGTAACAGTTGATGTAGGGATGCCATATCAGAAAGGTAGAACAGGGTTGTTTGTGAACGGCCAGGGTCTGGCAAACTATCACTTTCAAGAGAGGGGTTGCCATGAGAGAGTCAGAATTTGGGATTTTTCGAGAGAGAAATGTTTTCTGCCCTTTTTTTTTACTGATAGGTGACTTCTTTGAGGGAACGTAAGCGTGCCCATTTTCTTTTTCTTTTGGACTCTGACACAACTCACACCATTTAGCTCCACCGACATTGGAGTGTTTAAACAAGAAGTTAGAAGGAAAATATTGAATTAGCTAAGTGTGCTAAAAAAGTTAATAATTTTTTTTTATATTAACTAATTTTGGAGATAATTTGTCTTGGTATTTGGAGTTTAGAAAGGTAAGAAAGTTCACCGTGCTAGTTATCGTGTCTAATTTAAGGATTACAATTCAAATGGCCATGTGCAAAAACAAATTGTTGTAAATTTTATAAGAATGTTTAAATAATTGCTAGTTATAAGCAATAAAAAAAAAAAAAAAAAAAAGAAAAATATTATTATTTATGTCGTTATCTACACGAAAAATAACGTTCATTAAATTGTGTAATATATTTTTACAATAAAGTAGCAATATGAATATTCCAACTTCATTTCAATGTAAATGACTGTTCACGTGTAACGCGGAGTAAGGCATGGTATTTTTTTTTTTGAGACACCATGACCATGGTCATTAGAATTTGTACCAGCCTTTAAGGATTTGTAGTTTTTTTTATATCTATGTTTTTCAATTGGCACAGGGATAACTTAGGTGCGCCCTCTCCATTTTGGCCGACGCACGTGTTTTTCTCTGGTCGGTACAGTACGACCCGGTCAGCCAGTGACACCAAGTTGCTACATAGCTAGTGCGACCAGCTGCTATTGTAGGTCGCATTCATTGAGTCCAGAGCTGGAGGTTGTATTTTGTAAACGAAATCTAGCTGAAACAGTAAGAAAGAAAAGTATACGTATATCTCCTTATATGAATGTGCTAATATCGCTTATCCCTGTGTGTTGTCCTAAATAACTTAACTAACTATGTGAAGAAAATTCGTACAAGACATTGATTGTAGTTAAATAGACTAAGTTTAAAAAGTTGAAGGAATAAAGTCCAAGAAAGGAAAAGAGAAAACATAAGTAAAGTAAATAGAACTCAAACCAAGTTTGCTTCAGGAGTGGTATTCAACACTAATACCATTTCTTTACCAAATTTGGCTCCGGAATTAATTTACAAATATAAAAATATATATATATATATACAAAAAAACTGAACTTGTAGTATTTAAAAAAAAAAGAGTAATTAGAAGAAGACTAAATATATTAATTAACGCACAGAAAAATAAATAAAAAAACATAATTTATTATATATTTGTATGTGTGTATGTATGTTTGTGTGTGCACTATATATATGTACATTATACATATATATATTCATAAATATATGCGCATGTTAATATATATAAATAAAAAAAAAATAGAAATATAGAATAGTAGAAAAGGAAAGAAATGTAATTAAATTTGATTTAATATTTAAATTTGAAAATTCGTTGCAAGTTGGAGAGAAAGAAAAAGAAAAAAAAATTAAAAAGATCATAATTACTATTTTTTTTTTTTGGTTATAATTAATTAATTAAATATGCTATTATAACTATGTAAATATACACATAAAAAATATAAATAGAAACAACAATCAATATATGCATACAGCGGTCAAAAAAAGTATTCATCATTCAATGTTTTTTTTTTAATAAGTCTACAAAAGACAATTGGAATAAAAACATATTAAACTAATGATGCAGTAGTGCTTGTGTGATATATATGTTCACAATTTCATTGTTTTTAAAGAAAAAAATAGTATTTATTGGAACAAAAAGGGCCATTTTACAGCTGAACACAAAAAATTAAACAAAAAAAGTATTCATCATTGCAAAAAAACAAAAAAATAAATAACATAATTTAAAAAAATTAATACTTTGTTATTCGACCACCGCGTCTTATAACTTCTTTTAAACGGTTTGACATCGATTGGACTAATTTAGCGGTTATATTTTGGTCTATATTAGTCCATTCCTCCATTATCACCTGTTGCATTTGACTCTTGCTCGAAAAATTGCGCGTTCTCAATTTGCGTTCGAGATGTTCCCAAAGATGTTCAATTGGGTTCAAGTCGGGACTTTGAGGAGGAGTTTTAATGACTTTGGGGCAGTTATACAGCATCCACATCTTGGTATTTAAAGCAGAATGTTTGGGGTCATTATCTTGATAATATTGAAAGTTATTACCAAGCCCAAGTTTTACAGCACTATCTTTTAAATTCCCCTTTTAAATGTCAATGTAATACCTATGATCCATTACTCCATTAATAATTTCAAGATTTCCCGCTCCTGAAGCCGCCATACACCCCCAAACCATTAAACCACCTCCACCATGTTTTACAGTAGCAACTGTGTTTCGTTCTTCAAGCTCTGTATTTGGTTTTCTGTACACTATGACCTTTCCATCGCACCCAAAAAGATTAAACTTGCTCTCGTCTGCAAAAATGACTGTTTTCCAAAATGATTCGGGCTGTTTTACATACATTTTTGCGAAGTTTAGCCTTTTCACTCGGTTTATTTTATTTATAAAGGGCTTCTTACGTGCAGTTCTTCCTCTGTAACTATGCCTTTTGAGTGTATTTCGAATTGTTTGTGTAGTAACTTCCTTCCCTAAATATTCCATAGTGTTTTTACGAAGAATGGTCGCATTTGTCTTCGGAGTTTTCTGAACTTGCCGCACTAGCCAACGCACATCTCCAACTGAAAGTGCTTTTGGTCGACCAGATCTTGGTTTATTGTCAACAGTTTTCGTTTCTGTCCACTTTCTGATGATGGATTGTATAGTAGATCGTGGTCTATTTAATATTTCACTGATAGTTTTTTGAGTTAAACCATTCCTGTGGTGTTTTATTATCAAAACTTTTACCTCATCAGAAACCTCGTTTTGCTTACGACCCATTTTGACAAAAACTATATTTTCAATGAAATTAAATATTTGCTGTCAAGGGCAAAGCCTCCTTTACTAAATAAAACAGAAAAGGGGGATTCCCAAATAATATTTGAACTTGACTTTGATGATAGCACATCAATGATGAATACTTTTTTTGTTCTGTTTTTGGTGTTATTATATAAAATTGCATTTTTTGCGCTAATTAAATTTATTTTTTGAATTTATTTTAAAACATATTACGAAAAATAAACTATTGCATAAAACTGCATTATTTGTTTACTTTAAATTTTCTTCAATTACCCAAAATAAGTGAATTTATTATCAATTTTGCTAATGATGAATACTTTTTTTGACCGCTGTATATTAAAAAAAAAAAAAAGAAAGAAAAACCTACTTATAAACATACTGCTAGATCTACCAGAGCCAAAATTATATAAATTTATATATATTATAATGAACATAACTTGTAAACTATTTCCTTAAGCCTAATTAAAATATTTAATTAATTAAAACAAATGTAAATTTATAACTAATTACCTTTTGTTTATAATAAATCTATTGCCTATTATGTAGCTAAATAAGAAAAACAAAATGTGTTAGTTATTGATATCAGGCTGGAAATGTAACGGTCGTAAAATTTGAAATGGCGGTTTAAACAATTCAGGGGTATTTTCGTGAAGTAACCGGCTAAGAAAATACCATGGATGACTAAGAAGTCATACGGGGTGGGTAGCCGTGAGGAACAACAACACCATGTTCCTTAGGATTCGAACCTATTTGGACCAAGATCAAAGGCAATGTCGTTGTATATCCGTTTCCGTTTTGTTTTGATTTCAGTCTTATTTTTGGCCGTTGTAATCATATGGCACATCATATAAATTTAAAGTGTCAACCCACAGAGGACAAAGAATTCCCCCATCCGGCGAGCTAAGCCGCAGCAGAGAACACCGTGCCATTCCGTCCTCGATTAAAAAAGGGTTCGTGACATTTTTGGCGCCCAACGTTCGAGCAATTTGAAATTTAGTATAAATAGCCCATGACTTAATTCAAGATTATCGCTTACACGGTGTCCCGGAAGGCAGAAGAATGCCATGCCAGTGTAGCAACGATGTAGGATGTATTATCGAGATTTAAGGTCAACCAGACAAACTTTATTTTTATACAATTTGTAATTTTACCAGAAATCATGATACATTAGGCTATAGAGCTAGAAAATCATTAGTTTTTGTTTAAAATTCACAGAAAGTATGTGTTAGAAAGTTTTAGACATAACCAATTTGCGATTCTTAGAGTCAAAACATTGAGATTGCCTTTGGAAATAAGAACAAGACTTTCGTCCAACTGATTTTCAAAAAATTTTATTACTAAAATCTGATTGAAGAATATTATGAGTTCTAATTCAATATAATTAATTTTTTTTTAATACACATTAAAAATAATTCTTAATTATAAAGAAGCTTTCTATTTAGAATTTCATTTCGAGTCCACATAAAGCCATTTCGATTTAGTCCGTTACAAAAAAAACAGCCGAATTTAGTTTGAATTTTGAAATCTGAAAAGATAGAGAAATTATATATTATTAATTTATGTACTAACTTGCATGTTTTATATTTAACCCCCATACATTTGAATTACAATACTAAAAAGAAAAGGAAAGACAATAGTTAATTGACAAAAAAATTAATTAAAATACGAAATTAATACATTTTGAATCAGGGCATTTACATCTGATTGGAGATTATATTTTTTGTGTTATTTTCTATTGAACCAATTTGTATTTGTTACCTACACATATACATTAAACCATATCGTTTAACCTATATTCTAAAGGGCATTAGGGCGAAATTTTCGTTGGACTTATTTTTGAATTTTTGGAGGGAACGATTTAAGGTTAGGCATCTAGGTAGAATAGGATGAAATAGGAATATTTGGGAAATTTTTCTATTCGAAATGCCTCATAGATCACTTCCAACTAGATCGTCGAAACGAATAGCGGCTAAGAATAGCAATTCTTGTCCACCAACTTTGAACTTTGACACACACACGACCAATACAGGTAGAAACGAAAGTGAGGTACATAACGCCACAACAGCATCGAATACTTCTGCCACGTCCACTGCAAATCAAACTGTGATTTCTAACAGCGGTATAAGGCCGTTAATGTCTTTGAATTTATCTCGAGATTTAGGGCCACAGACAACTTCGTCACCCGAAACAAACAATTCAATAACTACTCCTGAGTATAGTAGTTTGACAGCACGTGAGATTCACAGAGAATTTTCTAGAATGTCAAGACAGAATCCAAGATTGCCTACTTTGCCTGAAAACTACGACACAATGAATCAATTCAATCCGAATGAAGAAAGAGAGCATATACGTAATTATATTGATGCTTCTGTAGGTGCTGTACAGGTAAGCATCATGCGAAGCCTACAAGAAGACTTGGCTGTCATGATTCCAGAAGCAATAAGAAATTCGATTGACTCCCAAAGACAAAGCTCGTTTGAACATAGTCATCAAAGTGGTCATATGAGAACAGGCCAAAATGACACAAATCCACAAGTCCATACGAACCATACACAACAACAAGGACAACAAGCCCACACAAACCAACAATCGTCTCGAAATAGACGATTTGAGCCTCATTACCAGCAACCACCGCAACAATACCACTCTGATTTTTATCATGGTCCACAGACACAGTATGTAAACCAGAATCTGGCATTGGGATATAAACCCATCACACCACTTCAACTACAAAAATGGGGTTTGAAATATGATGGGTCATCTAAGTCAGTAAGTGTAGAAGAATTTGTATTTCGAGCGGAATCCCTAAGACTTGACTACAACTGCCCTTGGGATGTGTTTGTGAAAGGATTTCACCACCTTCTCACAGGTAGAGCCTACGATTGGATTTGGGAATTTCGTCAGCAAAATCCCTACTGCCAGTGGGATCATTTAAAATATCATTTTAAAAAGAAATTCCGCAGCTTCGAAAGCGATTTCGAGATACAAAGACGAATTATGGAAAGACGTCAATTGCAATCGGAATCGGCTGACTCGTATATTTCAGATATTGTAAAGCTAAAGAATCAAATGCGCATTCAAATCCCTGAACATGAGATAGTAAGAATGATCAAAGATAATTTAAAAGATGGTTTAGTTCAGCTAGTCTACCCAAAAGAGATTGAGACTATAGACGTCTTATTGGAAGAGTGTAGAAGAGCTGAACGAAATATTGCCAAAAGAAGTTCACATCGCCAGCAACAACAACTTCAGAACTATAGAAGGGTAAATGAATTGGAATACAATGACCCAGAGGTCAATGAAGGCAACATTGAGGTCGAGGAGCTAAAATATAATCAGTTTCCAAACAGACCAGTTGTCTGTTGGAACTGTAAGAAGACAGGACATACTTTCATGGACTGCCCACTTGAGCAAAGGAACATTTTTTGCTTTAGGTGTGGGTTCGATGGAGTTACGTCTCCGCAATGTCCGAAATGTTTGGGAAACCCTACAAGGAACATGGTGAAACCTGGGCCAACATGTTCACAAATAGAGACAGCCCAGTAGAAACGCCAAATTCAAACCTAAAAGACAAAACCGATAATTTTCCTAGCCACAACAATGAAAAAAACGGATACGGCAAGAATGAATTGAACCAGAATAATTCTGACACCAAAAACGAGCAGACTACTATTTATTCACAAATACCCAGAAATGACCATATGAAAGAAAAATCCTATCAGATAATGAAAAATGTATACAAAAAGGAAAACCCCACTCAAATTTTTAAGTCTAACTCAAAACCAACCAAGCAAACATTTCTGAAAGAAATAATCCCATATGAGCAAAGACTCAAGGAATATGAGAGAAAAAGGGAGGAAATTTTTAAAGAAATTTTACCTGGCTTTAGCAAGAAAGTCCTGAAGGCTAGAAAGAGTTATATTCGTCGAAAAAACGAACGAAATGAAATCGCTTCAGCATTCCTACAGGCAGACAACGATATGAGACCATACATGAATGTCACCTTGAATGGTATGCAATTTAAAGGTTTGTTGGACAGTGGTGCATCCATAAGTTGCCTGGGAAAAGACTGCCTTGAAAACGTTTCTAAAATGAATGCCCATGTGATGAGTTTTAAATCAGCCATAAATACAGCCGACGGCAAAATGCATTCAATTGTAGGTAAGGTAAAATTAGATGTCAAATGCGGTTCAAATGAAAAAAATGTTACATTTTACCTGGTTCCAAACCTAAAACAGAATCTGATCCTTGGATATGATTGCTGGCCGAAACTAGGTATTCAAATTTGTATGACTAACGGTATAGAAGAGATTGAAACGATAGACCCAAAGCAACATGTTTTATCGCCAAAACAAAGAGACATTTTGGAGCAGGTAAAACAATCCTTCCATTGCTATACAAAATTTGGTTTGGGTAAGACAAATTTGGAAAAACACGTCATTGATGTGGGAAATGCAACACCGAAGAAAATGCGATATTATCCCGTAAGCCCAGCTGTACAAAATCTAATGTACGCAGAACTGGACAGAATGCTCGGACTAGATGTTATAGAGATAGCTTCAAATGCCGAGTGGAATAATCTAGTTACCTTGGTTATAAAGCCCAATAAAAACCGATTATGTTTGGATGCGAGGGAATTAAATAAGGTTACAAGGAAAGACGCCTACCCTCTCCCGAACATCGATGGTTTATTGGCTCGATTAGGCGATACCCACTTTATCTCCGCAATAGATCTGAAAGACGCATTCTGGCAGATTCCTCTGGAGGAGTCAAGCAGGCCATTGACAGCATTCACAGTCCAAGGAAGGCCACATTACCAATTTAAGGTAATGCCCTTTGGACTGTGCAATGCTGCTCAACGTATGTGCCGCTTGATGGACAAAGTGATTCCTCCAGAGTTGAAGGAGCGAGTCTTCGTGTATCTGGATGATCTACTTGTGGTGTCATCGACATTCGACGTTCATATGGATCTACTTAAAACCGTTGGACAGAGATTAACTGGTGCAGGATTGACCATCAATATAGAGAAATCAAAATTTTGCTACACCGAACTAAAATACCTTGGTTATATTGTCGGCGGTGGAAAATTAATGCCTGACACGGCTAAGATAGAGGCGATTTTGAATATTAAACCACCCAAATGTGCGAAAGATGTGAGAAAATTCCTAGGTACCGTAGGATGGTACCGACGTTTTATCCATGAATTTTCCACACTAACAGCTCCACTAACTGATACTCTAAAAAAATCTACCAAATTTTTTATGCCCCCAGCAGCAATAGAAGCGTTTGAAACACTGAAACATCGTCTAGTCTCAAGCCCAGTGCTCATTAGCCCGGACTTTTCGAAACCTTTCTTCGTTCAATGCGATGCTTCAAATGTCGGAGTTGGTGCTGTGCTTTTTCAAAAAGATAGTAATGATGAAGAGCACCCCATCGAATATTTTTCTAAAAAACTAAATTCAGCCCAGCGAAATTATTCGACAACAGAAAAAGAGTGCTTAGCTGTAATCCTTGCCATAGAAAGATTTCGACAATACATCGAATTAATGGATTTTACAGTGATAACCGATCACTCTAGCCTTCAATGGTTAATGAGGCAAAACGACCTGAATGGACGTCTCGCAAGATGGAGTTTAAAGTTACAAGGATACACATTCAAAATCGAACATCGAAAAGGGTCTAAAAACGTAGTACCGGACATGTTGTCCAGATTGGACATGGAAGAAATATCTATTGACAACACAGGTATCTTGAATTTTAACTCTGAGGAATTTAAAGCACAAAAGTATATGGATTTAATCGATACCATACAACAAAACAAAAATATACTACCAGATTTGAAAATATGTGACGGCATTGTGTATCGAAGGGTAAAATTCAATCGTGAGGATGTTGATAGTGAAGCAGCTTGTTGGAGAATTTGGCTACCTGATGGTTTGACGAATGAGGTAATAAAAAAATCGCATGAGTGTAACACACTACACGGTGGTGTGGCGAAAACCCTATACAACATTAGAGAATATTTTTATTGGCCATCAATGGCCACACAAATAAAAGATTTTGTTAAAAATTGCACTACCTGCAAAGAAACCAAACACCCAAAACAGACACTTAGGCCACCAATGGGACATGAGGTCATAACGAACAGGCCATTTCAAAAAATTTACGTAGATTTTTTAGGGCCATACCCTCGCACCAAGTCTGGCAAGACATTTGTATTTATTGTACTAGACCATAAGACCAAATTTGTCCTTCTCAAGGCTATGCATAAAGCAACAACAAAACTTGTCAACAAATTCTTGGTAGAAGAAATATTCCATAAATTTGGAGTGCCAGAGGTGTTGCACTCAGACAACGGAAAACAATTTACCTCTGAGGCATTTGAAAACATGCTTAAAATATTTGGGATTCGACACATCAAGACCGCCATTCACTCGCCACAGGCAAATGCAAGCGAACGAGTGAACCAGTCAATTCTTTGTGCCATAAGAAGTTTCATAAAGACAGACCAATCTAGATGGGATGAAAATCTTTCAAAGATCGAATGCTCACTGAGGTCAACAATTCACTCTTCAACTGGAACAACGCCCTATTTTGCTTTAATAGGATACAACATGATAACTCATGCCGATGAATATAAAATTCTTAAAAAGCTTGGAGCGTTGGAAGACGGTGAAACAAATATATTATCTAAAGCACCACAAATGCAATTATTGCACAAACAAATAAGTGACAAAATGCATGAAGCCTATTTAAGAAATGCTAAGTCGTACAATAAGCGAAGCCGAATTGTCTTATTCAAACCCGGACAGGAAGTTTATCGAAAGAATTTTACTCAAAGCAATTTCGCTAAAGGCATAAATGCCAAATTATGCAAACCCTGGTTAAAATGTCGTATAAGAAAAGCAATAGGAAACAGCCAATATGAGGTGGAAAATCTTAAAGGAAATCTAATTGGAGTTATTCACGCACAACACCTAAAACAGTGACACTCTATTGTCATAAAACTAAACTTACATATAAATTCTCACCATAAAACCCTTAAAGCCCACACAATTATTGCTGCAGTCGACATCAAATAAAAGGACCTTATAAATTCCAGTAGTACCTGAAAAATAAACAATAAGAACTTTAGAAAAAAGAAAATAAAATACCTATGGGGAGAGAAAAAAATTGTTAGTAGTTTGTTCGAGACTGAAAATTCCAAATGCGAACTTATCTTGTGCGTTGTGCTCTGTTGGCATCATCACGAACAATTATCACAGTCAGCAGGAATACCCAAATGACACACATACGTCCAGCCACACTTTTATGGCACACAAGAACCCACATCACGCATAGGTACATGGCCAGGAATATTTTTTTTTGTGAATGTTGCATGCCACTTCTGTTCGCACACACGCAAGGGATTGGCTCATATCTTGATTTTTATGGAATCTACCGGAGAAACGAATAGAATGCTACTTATTTAAGGAAATAGGATGGTAATTATATTTCACAACCTACCTGTTTTTTTTTTTTGCAATGTCTGTCCGTTTTCGTTTGAGATATATTCGTATACAAAATATGCTATCCATTTTTTTTGCATTTGGCAGGCAATAAATGGCCAACAGCGGCATCCAATAGGAATTGCAATCAATATACATTGCACACAGCCAGACATATGTGCTGAAACAATGACTATTTTTGTTTGGCCATTGGTGTTATTACCAAGTATTTGTTGTCCACTAAGAGCATTTGTCCCACAACATTTTTTTATCCAGGACATCAGTGCAGGAAAAGGTGCGGTTTTACACCAAGTCGTTGGCGATTCATTGACATTATTATTTTGGACGTGGACGCAGGATGAACGGTGGAAAAAGAAGACCATTATTGAATGTATTGCCTGAGACATTGTTTTGTTTACTTACGCTTGTGAATGTTTTCTTTTTTTGCCAATGGCACGGACATAGGTACACACAAGAAATGCAGGCCAGTATATCAGTATATTTTCCTTTGCCCAACAATTTTGTACTCCACAGGCTACGTCAAATTTGCTGGCTTTGTAATGGCAGTTTTTTTTTTGTTTGGCAATTTGATTTGCTTTTATTTTTAATTTTTTTATCTTTTTTTTTTTTTTTTGGACTTTCAGAACGAATGGCGGAGACAAGTCTCACATATGCCAGGTTATATCCAGGAGCAGCCGTCCACACTGCCAAACTTAAACGATATCACAAAGTGATGTAGGTGCTAAATCCTCCAAAAAGCTCGTATTAATTCCAATTATATGTTCCTTTTTCGTCAAGAAGTGTTGAAAGTGGTTGAGTCTATCGTCAGGATTGTTGTACGTCGAGGGTGCTTATGCTATTAATCGAGAAGATGCAATAGAAAAAGAAATTAGCATCTAAATATCACATTCGCCCAAGAGGGCATATATCACAGATCCATTAAACTACTCCAAGTAAAGTGGTAAGGTGAGTGTACAATGAGATGGTGGTATGGACAAACAAAGCATCAAATAAAGAAGCGAACATGTAACAGCATACATGAAGCGATCAGATTCATTCATCAAACATCAATTTTAGCTTCTTGGATGAAACACAATAAACATTTATATTCAGGTACTTGTTTACACTCAAGCAGGTCCTTGAGATTGGTATATTTACTAAAAATACTAAAACGAGATCTCAGTGAGCGATATTTAGGGCACTCAAAAATCATGTGCCCCACAGATTCCCGACAGCCACATATGTCACAAAAGCATGACAAACCGGGGTTAAATCTATGCAAATAGGTTTTATCATAGGTGTGTCCTGTAAACATTCTATTAAGTATCTTTTTCTCCGCAGGTTCCAAGTCAGCCCCTAGGAACCAGGGACGGGAGGGAATATCAGGAAACAGCTCAAAGAACTTTCTGCCTTTTTCAGTAGATTTCAAACGATAGTCACGATTCCAAATATCATATATCTCATCCTTTATACGCCTTAACCCTTCCTCGAGGGTGTAATCAAAATTAACAGGGGCACCAATATCAGCTGCATACTTAGCCAGCCAGTCAGCAGTCTCATTGATTTTAATACCAACGTGGGCAGGTGCCCATACAATATGGCATTTGTTGATATTAGAGAAATTCAGCTTCCGAAAAATTCCAGCAACAAGGTGATTCTTCGTACGAGGGGCACTCAGCAGTCTGCAGGCATTTAGACTATCCGTAAAGACAACAAATTCACAGCAGCCATCCTCCACCGCAATCTCAACTGCCTTAAGCAGCGCTATTAACTCAGAGAAGAGGCTTGACGTCTTCCCCTGAATTCTAAACAGGAAACGCTGATCCCGCGTGGCATTAAAAACGGCACATCCAGCACTCCCAGCCTTCACCGATGCATCCGTGGCAAAAACAACAAAACCATCATCTTTATACTCCGCTATCTCTTTGCAATACATTTTCTGAAAAATCTCTTTAGCAACATTGGCTCTGTCTCCACAAACAATCGAAGACCGCACCGTCAGACTGACAGGCCTGCACTCTTCCTCTACAACAGAAATCACATCAAAAATCTCCTGAAACATGTGATAAACATGACTATAGCTGGAGCGTACATACGGGTTTTCCGCAACCATTGCGTATAAATCTGGGTTCATAGATTTCACTCTTAATAACTCCCTAGCCGTCAGCCACAAACTGCGCTCCGCGGCAGGCATCTCATTTGCAAGGGCATAGATCACATGAATTGGCGTAGAGGGCGTCACTCCCAAACATCTTCTCAGAGTGGCATTTTGAGTTGTCATAATCTTCTTATTTATACTCATCGGAGTATGGGCTGCAGTAGCCCTCGCATACTCCAGCTTCGATCTTATCAGAGAACGATATAGATTAAGAGCTACGGCTGGATCCAGACCTCCCTTAACAGGTGTCAGAAATTTAAAAACATTTTTTCTTGACTCAACTTCCTTGGCAATTCGAGTGTAGTGGTCTTTAACGGATAACGATGCAGTTATCGTCCTTCCTAGATACTTAAGGGTCTTGACTTGTTGAATCACAGCTCCATTAACAGACAGGCTCACCTTCTTCCTGCTGCCCTTCGCCAAGTACATAATCTGGGATTTATCCGCCTGAAAGGAAAGATTTAATTCTTTGCATAGATCATAAAAGGCTTGCACCTTCGTCTGAAGCTTCTTCTCCGCTTCATTAAAGTCTTTATCAAACACCATTATCAAGAAATCATCCGCATATTGGTAAACCAAGCTAGACCAATCTTCTATTCCGTGTAGGTTCTTCGTGTAAACATTAAATAGCAGCGGGGATAAACAGCTCCCTTGCGGCAGACCATCGACAACAGTGGTTGTGCTTTTGCCAAGACACAAAATCCTATTTGACAAAAAATTGCGTATCCACGCTATATAATGCATCTCCAAACCACAATCAACCAAAATCTTGCTCAGTACCTCAATCTTGACACAGTTATAAGCATTTGCGATGTCTAGGGCCACAATCATAACTTTAAAACCATTCGCCTTAAGAACCGCAGTACGGTGCAATAAATCATTAACACAGGATGAGGTAGACCTCCCCCTCCTGTATGCAAAGCATCGCTCAGGCAAGAAACCCATAGCCTCCAGAAAGCAAGCAACCTTATCCTTAACCATAAGATTAATCATTTTCAGGAAGACAGCTATTAAAGAGATTGGTCTGAAATTCCTATAATCCTTCAAATCTTTGCCCGGCTTAGGCACCGGCACAATCTTGATCCTTCTCCAGCCATCTCTGATTAGATTATTCGCAAAGCAATTATTAAGGGCAGTAAACAACACGCTCTTAGAGATATCCGGAAGTGCTTTGATCATGTCATACGTAATGCCGTCACAGCCACCAGCCGACGCCTTTCTTTTGCCATTCAGCACTCTTTCAAAATCCTCATATTCAAACTTTACAGCCCTTGGGCACACCAGATCCATTACAGCTACATCATCATCACACGGCACTTGTTCCTTGAGAAATTTCAAATATGCCTCATTATTTTCAGCATTCCACGAGCTGGTAGCACCGATCTTGCGCCTCCCAACCACGTTTTTTACGAAATTCCAAGCCTGTTTCGTTCCCGGGTCAGCATTCAGACCAGCCAGGTTAGCCTTAAAACTTTCTCTCTTTGCATTCAAAACTGCCAACTTCCACTCTTTCCTAGCAGTGCTCGCCGCTTCAATATTCTCCAGCGTAGGATATCTTTCACATTTCTTAAAGGCAGCTTTTTGAGATCTAAATAAGACATCCAAGTTCTTCTGCCACCAGAACTTGGGAACCCTGTTATCTTTAATCTTGAAAGTAGCACTATTTATTTCATTCAAAAAGGACTTTTCAATCTCATCCATATCAGGCCCAAAAGAAGTTCGACTTAAGGCGTCCGCCAGCAAATTCTTCGCTACAAACTTGCCATAGGAAATCCTATCCGACTTAATTGTAATCTCAATAGGAAAGTGATGGCTTCCACCAATTAAAAAGGATAAAGTGCTCCATTCCATCTCCGACGCACCATTAGCAAAACAAAGGTCTAAAACAGTACCATTATCATCAGCCAAGGATCTCTTGAAGGTATGTGCACCATTATTAAAGCAAATAAAGCCAGCATTGTCAGTTAGCTGCTGCAGGATCCGACCTTTAGGCATGGTGACACTGTCACCCCAAGCCAGGCATCTCGCATTAAAGTCACCAAGCAGTACAACATCATTCAAAGTCTCCAGGTAGTTCAAAAGAGTCGACATCTCAAGCTCGAAAGCAGGAACCGATATAGACGGAGGACAATAAACAGCACAAAAGACAAAGTTCTTCTTTAAGTTCAGAGTTTTGACAATCACAATATCCAAGTCAGTAACAAAGTCTAAAGTTTTAAAACTAATATATTTTCTTAGGCCAATGGCCACGCCTCCGTAGCCATCACCACGTCTCTTTTCCGCCAGGTTAAAGTTAAAAATTTTATTATTCTTGTTAACGTCCTCATGAGAAAAAGTCTCACATAAGCAGCAAATATCAAAACCATCCTTGTTTAGCAAATATTCTAATGTAGCTTTGTTCTTCTTCAGCGATTGCACATTATACTGTAATATTTTGATTGTCATTGTTACTGGCCGTAGAAATCAACTGAACATCATTACTAATTCCAACTTTATTAACACGCTCTGAAAAATGCCTGACAGCCACCAGGCCCGCATCACTGCCCACTTGCGTAAAATGATCCCGCATAAATTTCAACAGCTCTTGCATGATCTTCTCCAGCTCACTCACCCTGCTATAGCCAGGGTACTGGTATACTGGCTGAGAGGGAGACACCTCATCAAACATTCTCGGATGTATCTGCGCGCCCTGCGCCACAGCCACCTCCTTACGCGCGTTAGAAACCTTCTTCGCAACCGCATTATACGCCCACGGTGTCAAAATCCTGTTAGACTCTCTGACTCTATCTCTAACATTCCTTCCTCCTCCTTGCATCTGCGGGAAATCCTCATTGTCCATCAGCTCCTCAAATCTATTAGTTCTTACTTGTCCAAACGAATCCAAAACCTCCGACCTCGACATCTTGTTCTCAGCCATCAACTTGTTGATCCTTGTCTCTTTCTGCCAAACTTGGCACACATCTCTGTTAGACGCCAGATGGCCAGTCTTCCTACAGAGCACACACCTGATGATCTCACAGTCTCCTCCGCATTGATCGCCCTCTACGCCACATTTCAGACATCTTCTGCTGGACTTACAGCCCATCTCCAAATGCCCAAGCCTTCCACACTTCCTGCATTGCCTTACACTCGGATAGAACGTATGCACCATTGTTCTCGTATAATTCACCTTCACATCTCTTGGGAGTGCACCCCCACTAAAACCAACCTTCACCGACCCAGTAGGAATCATCCTTGTTCTATCATCCAAATCTCTTCTAGTGAACCTCTGTACAGACATCAATTTAAGAGGAGAATCCTCTATTGCTAAGCATCTTCTTACATCAGCAGCAATTTCGTCCTCAGTAATCGACAGAGGTACATCCCTGAGCACACCAAAAGTTTCCACAAAATTACGTGGAATGAACGCCTTCAAATTTCTCTCAGCCAATCTCTTGTTACTAACAAACTTGTTGGCTGCCACCGCAGTAAAGAACTTAATCTTATACATTGTGCGCCCCACATCCTTAATCTCATCAATGCCATCACTAGCAGAAATAATATCTTTAATTTTCTCGTACAGATATAGACCATTTCTTCTTCTCGTATTTCTAATTTCATCAGACTTCGATGTATCGACAAGGACAGCAAAGTCACCAACATGCCCCTCATTATAAGTAATTATCACATTCTCCTCTGTTCTTCTTCTCTTATTCTGCATCTCATCTTCCCCCTCCCGTCCTCTAGATACCCCGTTACCTGTTTTAGCGGCATCCATCCTTCTACTTCCAGTCGCAGCACTCACACCAGCACACATCTCACCACTCATACCACTAGCAACATTGCTTTCCAATATCTTGTCGCAGCTCGCACCAACACTTCCAATACTCCCAACGGTACATTCAATAGCAGCACCCTCAGCAATCATTTCACTTGCACACGCTTCATCCATATTTTCCTCAAGCATTCTCCTATTGACATCATACGATTTCTCCTTAGTCTTAATCAACTTGAAATTATCAGACACCACATGCGCCAAAATGAGCGGCTTAGCCGCCATGGCGCTTTCTTTCTTCTTCACTCCCAACGACAGCTTCCTGGATTCACACCACTCCAGCAGAAGCCTCCACCAACAGCCACACCACAGACCAAAATCCTCCAAAAGCCACTCAGCACCGCAAAATCAAGCTTCCAGAACAAAAGACACCAGCACGAAAAAGTACAAACGTGTGTGTATGTATGTGTGTATATGCAGTTGAAACAGTAATATTCGCAAAGACCAAAAAAAGCGATGTACACTCACTGACAGCCAAATACGTAAATGATTTTTTTATCTTGATATTTTCATTTCTATTTATGAAAATACCAGTGCCGCTTCTTGTTTTGTAACAGTTGATGTAGGGATGCCATATCAGAAAGGTAGAACAGGGTTGTTTGTGAACGGCCAGGGTCTGGCAAACTATCACTTTCAAGAGAGGGGTTGCCATGAGAGAGTCAGAATTTGGGATTTTTCGAGAGAGAAATGTTTTCTGCCCTTTTTTTTACTGATAGGTGACTTCTTTGAGGGAACGTAAGCGTGCCCATTTTCTTTTTCTTTTGGACTCTGACACAACTCACACCATTTAGCTCCACCGACATTGGAGTGTTTAAACAAGAAGTTAGAAGGAAAATATTGAATTAGCTAAGTGTGCTAAAAAAGTTAATAATTTTTTTTTATATTAACTAATTTTGGAGATAATTTGTCTTGGTATTTGGAGTTTAGAAAGGTAAGAAAGTTCACCGTGCTAGTTATCGTGTCTAATTTAAGGATTACAATTCAAATGGCCATGTGCAAAAACAAATTGTTGTAAATTTTATAAGAATGTTTAAATAATTGCTAGTTATAAGCAATAAAAAAAAAAAAAAAAAAAAGAAAAATATTATTATTTATGTCGTTATCTACACGAAAAATAACGTTCATTAAATTGTGTAATATATTTTTACAATAAAGTAGCAATATGAATATTCCAACTTCATTTCAATGTAAATGACTGTTCACGTGTAACGCGGAGTAAGGCATGGTATTTTTTTTTTTGAGACACCATGACCATGGTCATTAGAATTTGTACCAGCCTTTAAGGATTTGTAGTTTTTTTTATATCTATGTTTTTCAATTGGCACAGGGATAACTTAGGTGCGCCCTCTCCATTTTGGCCGACGCACGTGTTTTTCTCTGGTCGGTACAGTACGACCCGGTCAGCCAGTGACACCAAGTTGCTACATAGCTAGTGCGACCAGCTGCTATTGTAGGTCGCATTCATTGAGTCCAGAGCTGGAGGTTGTATTTTGTAAACGAAATCTAGCTGAAACAGTAAGAAAGAAAAGTATACGTATATCTCCTTATATGAATGTGCTAATATCGCTTATCCCTGTGTGTTGTCCTAAATAACTTAACTAACTATGTGAAGAAAATTCGTACAAGACATTGATTGTAGTTAAATAGACTAAGTTTAAAAAGTTGAAGGAATAAAGTCCAAGAAAGGAAAAGAGAAAACATAAGTAAAGTAAATAGAACTCAAACCAAGTTTGCTTCAGGAGTGGTATTCAACACTAATACCATTTCTTTACCAAATTTGGCTCCGGAATTAATTTACAAATATAAAAATATATATATATATATACAAAAAAACTGAACTTGTAGTATTTAAAAAAAAAAGAGTAATTAGAAGAAGACTAAATATATTAATTAACGCACAGAAAAATAAATAAAAAAACATAATTTATTATATATTTGTATGTGTGTATGTATGTTTGTGTGTGCACTATATATATGTACATTATACATATATATATTCATAAATATATGCGCATGTTAATATATATAAATAAAAAAAAAATAGAAATATAGAATAGTAGAAAAGGAAAGAAATGTAATTAAATTTGATTTAATATTTAAATTTGAAAATTCGTTGCAAGTTGGAGAGAAAGAAAAAGAAAAAAAAATTAAAAAGATCATAATTACTATTTTTTTTTTTGGTTATAATTAATTAATTAAATATGCTATTATAACTATGTAAATATACACATAAAAAATATAAATAGAAACAACAATCAATATATGCATACAGCGGTCAAAAAAAGTATTCATCATTCAATGTTTTTTTTTTAATAAGTCTACAAAAGACAATTGGAATAAAAACATATTAAACTAATGATGCAGTAGTGCTTGTGTGATATATATGTTCACAATTTCATTGTTTTTAAAGAAAAAAATAGTATTTATTGGAACAAAAAGGGCCATTTTACAGCTGAACACAAAAAATTAAACAAAAAAAGTATTCATCATTGCAAAAAAACAAAAAAATAAATAACATAATTTAAAAAAATTAATACTTTGTTATTCGACCACCGCGTCTTATAACTTCTTTTAAACGGTTTGACATCGATTGGACTAATTTAGCGGTTATATTTTGGTCTATATTAGTCCATTCCTCCATTATCACCTGTTGCATTTGACTCTTGCTCGAAAAATTGCGCGTTCTCAATTTGCGTTCGAGATGTTCCCAAAGATGTTCAATTGGGTTCAAGTCGGGACTTTGAGGAGGAGTTTTAATGACTTTGGGGCAGTTATACAGCATCCACATCTTGGTATTTAAAGCAGAATGTTTGGGGTCATTATCTTGATAATATTGAAAGTTATTACCAAGCCCAAGTTTTACAGCACTATCTTTTAAATTCCCCTTTTAAATGTCAATGTAATACCTATGATCCATTACTCCATTAATAATTTCAAGATTTCCCGCTCCTGAAGCCGCCATACACCCCCAAACCATTAAACCACCTCCACCATGTTTTACAGTAGCAACTGTGTTTCGTTCTTCAAGCTCTGTATTTGGTTTTCTGTACACTATGACCTTTCCATCGCACCCAAAAAGATTAAACTTGCTCTCGTCTGCAAAAATGACTGTTTTCCAAAATGATTCGGGCTGTTTTACATACATTTTTGCGAAGTTTAGCCTTTTCACTCGGTTTATTTTATTTATAAAGGGCTTCTTACGTGCAGTTCTTCCTCTGTAACTATGCCTTTTGAGTGTATTTCGAATTGTTTGTGTAGTAACTTCCTTCCCTAAATATTCCATAGTGTTTTTACGAAGAATGGTCGCATTTGTCTTCGGAGTTTTCTGAACTTGCCGCACTAGCCAACGCACATCTCCAACTGAAAGTGCTTTTGGTCGACCAGATCTTGGTTTATTGTCAACAGTTTTCGTTTCTGTCCACTTTCTGATGATGGATTGTATAGTAGATCGTGGTCTATTTAATATTTCACTGATAGTTTTTTGAGTTAAACCATTCCTGTGGTGTTTTATTATCAAAACTTTTACCTCATCAGAAACCTCGTTTTGCTTACGACCCATTTTGACAAAAACTATATTTTCAATGAAATTAAATATTTGCTGTCAAGGGCAAAGCCTCCTTTACTAAATAAAACAGAAAAGGGGGATTCCCAAATAATATTTGAACTTGACTTTGATGATAGCACATCAATGATGAATACTTTTTTTGTTCTGTTTTTGGTGTTATTATATAAAATTGCATTTTTTGCGCTAATTAAATTTATTTTTTGAATTTATTTTAAAACATATTACGAAAAATAAACTATTGCATAAAACTGCATTATTTGTTTACTTTAAATTTTCTTCAATTACCCAAAATAAGTGAATTTATTATCAATTTTGCTAATGATGAATACTTTTTTTGACCGCTGTATATTAAAAAAAAAAAAAAGAAAGAAAAACCTACTTATAAACATACTGCTAGATCTACCAGAGCCAAAATTATATAAATTTATATATATTATAATGAACATAACTTGTAAACTATTTCCTTAAGCCTAATTAAAATATTTAATTAATTAAAACAAATGTAAATTTATAACTAATTACCTTTTGTTTATAATAAATCTATTGCCTATTATGTAGCTAAATAAGAAAAACAAAATGTGTTAGTTATTGATATCAGGCTGGAAATGTAACGGTCGTAAAATTTGAAATGGCGGTTTAAACAATTCAGGGGTATTTTCGTGAAGTAACCGGCTAAGAAAATACCATGGATGACTAAGAAGTCATACGGGGTGGGTAGCCGTGAGGAACAACAACACCATGTTCCTTAGGATTCGAACCTATTTGGACCAAGATCAAAGGCAATGTCGTTGTATATCCGTTTCCGTTTTGTTTTGATTTCAGTCTTATTTTTGGCCGTTGTAATCATATGGCACATCATATAAATTTAAAGTGTCAACCCACAGAGGACAAAGAATTCCCCCATCCGGCGAGCTAAGCCGCAGCAGAGAACACCGTGCCATTCCGTCCTCGATTAAAAAAGGGTTCGTGACATTTTTGGCGCCCAACGTTCGAGCAATTTGAAATTTAGTATAAATAGCCCATGACTTAATTCAAGATTATCGCTTACACGGTGTCCCGGAAGGCAGAAGAATGCCATGCCAGTGTAGCAACGATGTAGGATGTATTATCGAGATTTAAGGTCAACCAGACAAACTTTATTTTTATACAATTTGTAATTTTACCAGAAATCATGATACATTAGGCTATAGAGCTAGAAAATCATTAGTTTTTGTTTAAAATTCACAGAAAGTATGTGTTAGAAAGTTTTAGACATAACCAATTTGCGATTCTTAGAGTCAAAACATTGAGATTGCCTTTGGAAATAAGAACAAGACTTTCGTCCAACTGATTTTCAAAAAATTTTATTACTAAAATCTGATTGAAGAATATTATGAGTTCTAATTCAATATAATTAATTTTTTTTTAATACACATTAAAAATAATTCTTAATTATAAAGAAGCTTTCTATTTAGAATTTCATTTCGAGTCCACATAAAGCCATTTCGATTTAGTCCGTTACAAAAAAAACAGCCGAATTTAGTTTGAATTTTGAAATCTGAAAAGATAGAGAAATTATATATTATTAATTTATGTACTAACTTGCATGTTTTATATTTAACCCCCATACATTTGAATTACAATACTAAAAAGAAAAGGAAAGACAATAGTTAATTGACAAAAAAATTAATTAAAATACGAAATTAATACATTTTGAATCAGGGCATTTACATCTGATTGGAGATTATATTTTTTGTGTTATTTTCTATTGAACCAATTTGTATTTGTTACCTACACATATACATTAAACCATATCGTTTAACCTATATTCTAAAGGGCATTAGGGCGAAATTTTCGTTGGACTTATTTTTGAATTTTTGGAGGGAACGATTTAAGGTTAGGCATCTAGGTAGAATAGGATGAAATAGGAATATTTGGGAAATTTTTCTATTCGAAATGCCTCATAGATCACTTCCAACTAGATCGTCGAAACGAATAGCGGCTAAGAATAGCAATTCTTGTCCACCAACTTTGAACTTTGACACACACACGACCAATACAGGTAGAAACGAAAGTGAGGTACATAACGCCACAACAGCATCGAATACTTCTGCCACGTCCACTGCAAATCAAACTGTGATTTCTAACAGCGGTATAAGGCCGTTAATGTCTTTGAATTTATCTCGAGATTTAGGGCCACAGACAACTTCGTCACCCGAAACAAACAATTCAATAACTACTCCTGAGTATAGTAGTTTGACAGCACGTGAGATTCACAGAGAATTTTCTAGAATGTCAAGACAGAATCCAAGATTGCCTACTTTGCCTGAAAACTACGACACAATGAATCAATTCAATCCGAATGAAGAAAGAGAGCATATACGTAATTATATTGATGCTTCTGTAGGTGCTGTACAGGTAAGCATCATGCGAAGCCTACAAGAAGACTTGGCTGTCATGATTCCAGAAGCAATAAGAAATTCGATTGACTCCCAAAGACAAAGCTCGTTTGAACATAGTCATCAAAGTGGTCATATGAGAACAGGCCAAAATGACACAAATCCACAAGTCCATACGAACCATACACAACAACAAGGACAACAAGCCCACACAAACCAACAATCGTCTCGAAATAGACGATTTGAGCCTCATTACCAGCAACCACCGCAACAATACCACTCTGATTTTTATCATGGTCCACAGACACAGTATGTAAACCAGAATCTGGCATTGGGATATAAACCCATCACACCACTTCAACTACAAAAATGGGGTTTGAAATATGATGGGTCATCTAAGTCAGTAAGTGTAGAAGAATTTGTATTTCGAGCGGAATCCCTAAGACTTGACTACAACTGCCCTTGGGATGTGTTTGTGAAAGGATTTCACCACCTTCTCACAGGTAGAGCCTACGATTGGATTTGGGAATTTCGTCAGCAAAATCCCTACTGCCAGTGGGATCATTTAAAATATCATTTTAAAAAGAAATTCCGCAGCTTCGAAAGCGATTTCGAGATACAAAGACGAATTATGGAAAGACGTCAATTGCAATCGGAATCGGCTGACTCGTATATTTCAGATATTGTAAAGCTAAAGAATCAAATGCGCATTCAAATCCCTGAACATGAGATAGTAAGAATGATCAAAGATAATTTAAAAGATGGTTTAGTTCAGCTAGTCTACCCAAAAGAGATTGAGACTATAGACGTCTTATTGGAAGAGTGTAGAAGAGCTGAACGAAATATTGCCAAAAGAAGTTCACATCGCCAGCAACAACAACTTCAGAACTATAGAAGGGTAAATGAATTGGAATACAATGACCCAGAGGTCAATGAAGGCAACATTGAGGTCGAGGAGCTAAAATATAATCAGTTTCCAAACAG
Source organism: Stomoxys calcitrans (assembly GCF_963082655.1). Taxonomy (NCBI): domain Eukaryota; kingdom Metazoa; phylum Arthropoda; class Insecta; order Diptera; family Muscidae; genus Stomoxys; species Stomoxys calcitrans. The sequence goes on along the minus strand of NC_081556.1, from coordinate 160,613,860 downwards.
ACCAGTTGTCTGTTGGAACTGTAAGAAGACAGGACATACTTTCATGGACTGCCCACTTGAGCAAAGGAACATTTTTTGCTTTAGGTGTGGGTTCGATGGAGTTACGTCTCCGCAATGTCCGAAATGTTTGGGAAACCCTACAAGGAACATGGTGAAACCTGGGCCAACATGTTCACAAATAGAGACAGCCCAGTAGAAACGCCAAATTCAAACCTAAAAGACAAGACCGATAATTTTCCTAGCCACAACAATGAAAAAAACGGATACGGCAAGAATGAATTGAACCAGAATAATTCTGACACCAAAAACGAGCAGACTACTATTTATTCACAAATACCCAGAAATGACCATATGAAAGAAAAATCCTATCAGATAATGAAAAATGTATACAAAAAGGAAAACCCCACTCAAATTTTTAAGTCTAACTCAAAACCAACCAAGCAAACATTTCTGAAAGAAATAATCCCATATGAGCAAAGACTCAAGGAATATGAGAGAAAAAGGGAGGAAATTTTTAAAGAAATTTTACCTGGCTTTAGCAAGAAAGTCCTGAAGGCTAGAAAGAGTTATATTCGTCGAAAAAACGAACGAAATGAAATCGCTTCAGCATTCCTACAGGCAGACAACGATATGAGACCATACATGAATGTCACCTTGAATGGTATGCAATTTAAAGGTTTGTTGGACAGTGGTGCATCCATAAGTTGCCTGGGAAAAGACTGCCTTGAAAACGTTTCTAAAATGAATGCCCATGTGATGAGTTTTAAATCAGCCATAAATACAGCCGACGGCAAAATGCATTCAATTGTAGGTAAGGTAAAATTAGATGTCAAATGCGGTTCAAATGAAAAAAATGTTACATTTTACCTGGTTCCAAACCTAAAACAGAATCTGATCCTTGGATATGATTGCTGGCCGAAACTAGGTATTCAAATTTGTATGACTAACGGTATAGAAGAGATTGAAACGATAGACCCAAAGCAACATGTTTTATCGCCAAAACAAAGAGACATTTTGGAGCAGGTAAAACAATCCTTCCATTGCTATACAAAATTTGGTTTGGGTAAGACAAATTTGGAAAAACACGTCATTGATGTGGGAAATGCAACACCGAAGAAAATGCGATATTATCCCGTAAGCCCAGCTGTACAAAATCTAATGTACGCAGAACTGGACAGAATGCTCGGACTAGATGTTATAGAGATAGCTTCAAATGCCGAGTGGAATAATCTAGTTACCTTGGTTATAAAGCCCAATAAAAACCGATTATGTTTGGATGCGAGGGAATTAAATAAGGTTACAAGGAAAGACGCCTACCCTCTCCCGAACATCGATGGTTTATTGGCTCGATTAGGCGATACCCACTTTATCTCCGCAATAGATCTGAAAGACGCATTCTGGCAGATTCCTCTGGAGGAGTCAAGCAGGCCATTGACAGCATTCACAGTCCAAGGAAGGCCACATTACCAATTTAAGGTAATGCCCTTTGGACTGTGCAATGCTGCTCAACGTATGTGCCGCTTGATGGACAAAGTGATTCCTCCAGAGTTGAAGGAGCGAGTCTTCGTGTATCTGGATGATCTACTTGTGGTGTCATCGACATTCGACGTTCATATGGATCTACTTAAAACCGTTGGACAGAGATTAACTGGTGCAGGATTGACCATCAATATAGAGAAATCAAAATTTTGCTACACCGAACTAAAATACCTTGGTTATATTGTCGGCGGTGGAAAATTAATGCCTGACACGGCTAAGATAGAGGCGATTTTGAATATTAAACCACCCAAATGTGCGAAAGATGTGAGAAAATTCCTAGGTACCGTAGGATGGTACCGACGTTTTATCCATGAATTTTCCACACTAACAGCTCCACTAACTGATACTCTAAAAAAATCTACCAAATTTTTTATGCCCCCAGCAGCAATAGAAGCGTTTGAAACACTGAAACATCGTCTAGTCTCAAGCCCAGTGCTCATTAGCCCGGACTTTTCGAAACCTTTCTTCGTTCAATGCGATGCTTCAAATGTCGGAGTTGGTGCTGTGCTTTTTCAAAAAGATAGTAATGATGAAGAGCACCCCATCGAATATTTTTCTAAAAAACTAAATTCAGCCCAGCGAAATTATTCGACAACAGAAAAAGAGTGCTTAGCTGTAATCCTTGCCATAGAAAGATTTCGACAATACATCGAATTAATGGATTTTACAGTGATAACCGATCACTCTAGCCTTCAATGGTTAATGAGGCAAAACGACCTGAATGGACGTCTCGCAAGATGGAGTTTAAAGTTACAAGGATACACATTCAAAATCGAACATCGAAAAGGGTCTAAAAACGTAGTACCGGACATGTTGTCCAGATTGGACATGGAAGAAATATCTATTGACAACACAGGTATCTTGAATTTTAACTCTGAGGAATTTAAAGCACAAAAGTATATGGATTTAATCGATACCATACAACAAAACAAAAATATACTACCAGATTTGAAAATATGTGACGGCATTGTGTATCGAAGGGTAAAATTCAATCGTGAGGATGTTGATAGTGAAGCAGCTTGTTGGAGAATTTGGCTACCTGATGGTTTGACGAATGAGGTAATAAAAAAATCGCATGAGTGTAACACACTACACGGTGGTGTGGCGAAAACCCTATACAACATTAGAGAATATTTTTATTGGCCATCAATGGCCACACAAATAAAAGATTTTGTTAAAAATTGCACTACCTGCAAAGAAACCAAACACCCAAAACAGACACTTAGGCCACCAATGGGACATGAGGTCATAACGAACAGGCCATTTCAAAAAATTTACGTAGATTTTTTAGGGCCATACCCTCGCACCAAGTCTGGCAAGACATTTGTATTTATTGTACTAGACCATAAGACCAAATTTGTCCTTCTCAAGGCTATGCATAAAGCAACAACAAAACTTGTCAACAAATTCTTGGTAGAAGAAATATTCCATAAATTTGGAGTGCCAGAGGTGTTGCACTCAGACAACGGAAAACAATTTACCTCTGAGGCATTTGAAAACATGCTTAAAATATTTGGGATTCGACACATCAAGACCGCCATTCACTCGCCACAGGCAAATGCAAGCGAACGAGTGAACCAGTCAATTCTTTGTGCCATAAGAAGTTTCATAAAGACAGACCAATCTAGATGGGATGAAAATCTTTCAAAGATCGAATGCTCACTGAGGTCAACAATTCACTCTTCAACTGGAACAACGCCCTATTTTGCTTTAATAGGATACAACATGATAACTCATGCCGATGAATATAAAATTCTTAAAAAGCTTGGAGCGTTGGAAGACGGTGAAACAAATATATTATCTAAAGCACCACAAATGCAATTATTGCACAAACAAATAAGTGACAAAATGCATGAAGCCTATTTAAGAAATGCTAAGTCGTACAATAAGCGAAGCCGAATTGTCTTATTCAAACCCGGACAGGAAGTTTATCGAAAGAATTTTACTCAAAGCAATTTCGCTAAAGGCATAAATGCCAAATTATGCAAACCCTGGTTAAAATGTCGTATAAGAAAAGCAATAGGAAACAGCCAATATGAGGTGGAAAATCTTAAAGGAAATCTAATTGGAGTTATTCACGCACAACACCTAAAACAGTGACACTCTATTGTCATAAAACTAAACTTACATATAAATTCTCACCATAAAACCCTTAAAGCCCACACAATTATTGCTGCAGTCGACATCAAATAAAAGGACCTTATAAATTCCAGTAGTACCTGAAAAATAAACAATAAGAACTTTAGAAAAAAGAAAATAAAATACCTATGGGGAGAGAAAAAAATTGTTAGTAGTTTGTTCGAGACTGAAAATTCCAAATGCGAACTTATCTTGTGCGTTGTGCTCTGTTGGCATCATCACGAACAATTATCACAGTCAGCAGGAATACCCAAATGACACACATACGTCCAGCCACACTTTTATGGCACACAAGAACCCACATCACGCATAGGTACATGGCCAGGAATATTTTTTTTTGTGAATGTTGCATGCCACTTCTGTTCGCACACACGCAAGGGATTGGCTCATATCTTGATTTTTATGGAATCTACCGGAGAAACGAATAGAATGCTACTTATTTAAGGAAATAGGATGGTAATTATATTTCACAACCTACCTGTTTTTTTTTTTTGCAATGTCTGTCCGTTTTCGTTTGAGATATATTCGTATACAAAATATGCTATCCATTTTTTTTGCATTTGGCAGGCAATAAATGGCCAACAGCGGCATCCAATAGGAATTGCAATCAATATACATTGCACACAGCCAGACATATGTGCTGAAACAATGACTATTTTTGTTTGGCCATTGGTGTTATTACCAAGTATTTGTTGTCCACTAAGAGCATTTGTCCCACAACATTTTTTTATCCAGGACATCAGTGCAGGAAAAGGTGCGGTTTTACACCAAGTCGTTGGCGATTCATTGACATTATTATTTTGGACGTGGACGCAGGATGAACGGTGGAAAAAGAAGACCATTATTGAATGTATTGCCTGAGACATTGTTTTGTTTACTTACGCTTGTGAATGTTTTCTTTTTTTGCCAATGGCACGGACATAGGTACACACAAGAAATGCAGGCCAGTATATCAGTATATTTTCCTTTGCCCAACAATTTTGTACTCCACAGGCTACGTCAAATTTGCTGGCTTTGTAATGGCAGTTTTTTTTTTGTTTGGCAATTTGATTTGCTTTTATTTTTAATTTTTTTATCTTTTTTTTTTTTTTTTGGACTTTCAGAACGAATGGCGGAGACAAGTCTCACATATGCCAGGTTATATCCAGGAGCAGCCGTCCACACTGCCAAACTTAAACGATATCACAAAGTGATGTAGGTGCTAAATCCTCCAAAAAGCTCGTATTAATTCCAATTATATGTTCCTTTTTCGTCAAGAAGTGTTGAAAGTGGTTGAGTCTATCGTCAGGATTGTTGTACGTCGAGGGTGCTTATGCTATTAATCGAGAAGATGCAATAGAAAAAGAAATTAGCATCTAAATATCACATTCGCCCAAGAGGGCATATATCACAGATCCATTAAACTACTCCAAGTAAAGTGGTAAGGTGAGTGTACAATGAGATGGTGGTATGGACAAACAAAGCATCAAATAAAGAAGCGAACATGTAACAGCATACATGAAGCGATCAGATTCATTCATCAAACATCAATTTTAGCTTCTTGGATGAAACACAATAAACATTTATATTCAGGTACTTGTTTACACTCAAGCAGGTCCTTGAGATTGGTATATTTACTAAAAATACTAAAACGAGATCTCAGTGAGCGATATTTAGGGCACTCAAAAATCATGTGCCCCACAGATTCCCGACAGCCACATATGTCACAAAAGCATGACAAACCGGGGTTAAATCTATGCAAATAGGTTTTATCATAGGTGTGTCCTGTAAACATTCTATTAAGTATCTTTTTCTCCGCAGGTTCCAAGTCAGCCCCTAGGAACCAGGGACGGGAGGGAATATCAGGAAACAGCTCAAAGAACTTTCTGCCTTTTTCAGTAGATTTCAAACGATAGTCACGATTCCAAATATCATATATCTCATCCTTTATACGCCTTAACCCTTCCTCGAGGGTGTAATCAAAATTAACAGGGGCACCAATATCAGCTGCATACTTAGCCAGCCAGTCAGCAGTCTCATTGATTTTAATACCAACGTGGGCAGGTGCCCATACAATATGGCATTTGTTGATATTAGAGAAATTCAGCTTCCGAAAAATTCCAGCAACAAGGTGATTCTTCGTACGAGGGGCACTCAGCAGTCTGCAGGCATTTAGACTATCCGTAAAGACAACAAATTCACAGCAGCCATCCTCCACCGCAATCTCAACTGCCTTAAGCAGCGCTATTAACTCAGAGAAGAGGCTTGACGTCTTCCCCTGAATTCTAAACAGGAAACGCTGATCCCGCGTGGCATTAAAAACGGCACATCCAGCACTCCCAGCCTTCACCGATGCATCCGTGGCAAAAACAACAAAACCATCATCTTTATACTCCGCTATCTCTTTGCAATACATTTTCTGAAAAATCTCTTTAGCAACATTGGCTCTGTCTCCACAAACAATCGAAGACCGCACCGTCAGACTGACAGGCCTGCACTCTTCCTCTACAACAGAAATCACATCAAAAATCTCCTGAAACATGTGATAAACATGACTATAGCTGGAGCGTACATACGGGTTTTCCGCAACCATTGCGTATAAATCTGGGTTCATAGATTTCACTCTTAATAACTCCCTAGCCGTCAGCCACAAACTGCGCTCCGCGGCAGGCATCTCATTTGCAAGGGCATAGATCACATGAATTGGCGTAGAGGGCGTCACTCCCAAACATCTTCTCAGAGTGGCATTTTGAGTTGTCATAATCTTCTTATTTATACTCATCGGAGTATGGGCTGCAGTAGCCCTCGCATACTCCAGCTTCGATCTTATCAGAGAACGATATAGATTAAGAGCTACGGCTGGATCCAGACCTCCCTTAACAGGTGTCAGAAATTTAAAAACATTTTTTCTTGACTCAACTTCCTTGGCAATTCGAGTGTAGTGGTCTTTAACGGATAACGATGCAGTTATCGTCCTTCCTAGATACTTAAGGGTCTTGACTTGTTGAATCACAGCTCCATTAACAGACAGGCTCACCTTCTTCCTGCTGCCCTTCGCCAAGTACATAATCTGGGATTTATCCGCCTGAAAGGAAAGATTTAATTCTTTGCATAGATCATAAAAGGCTTGCACCTTCGTCTGAAGCTTCTTCTCCGCTTCATTAAAGTCTTTATCAAACACCATTATCAAGAAATCATCCGCATATTGGTAAACCAAGCTAGACCAATCTTCTATTCCGTGTAGGTTCTTCGTGTAAACATTAAATAGCAGCGGGGATAAACAGCTCCCTTGCGGCAGACCATCGACAACAGTGGTTGTGCTTTTGCCAAGACACAAAATCCTATTTGACAAAAAATTGCGTATCCACGCTATATAATGCATCTCCAAACCACAATCAACCAAAATCTTGCTCAGTACCTCAATCTTGACACAGTTATAAGCATTTGCGATGTCTAGGGCCACAATCATAACTTTAAAACCATTCGCCTTAAGAACCGCAGTACGGTGCAATAAATCATTAACACAGGATGAGGTAGACCTCCCCCTCCTGTATGCAAAGCATCGCTCAGGCAAGAAACCCATAGCCTCCAGAAAGCAAGCAACCTTATCCTTAACCATAAGATTAATCATTTTCAGGAAGACAGCTATTAAAGAGATTGGTCTGAAATTCCTATAATCCTTCAAATCTTTGCCCGGCTTAGGCACCGGCACAATCTTGATCCTTCTCCAGCCATCTCTGATTAGATTATTCGCAAAGCAATTATTAAGGGCAGTAAACAACACGCTCTTAGAGATATCCGGAAGTGCTTTGATCATGTCATACGTAATGCCGTCACAGCCACCAGCCGACGCCTTTCTTTTGCCATTCAGCACTCTTTCAAAATCCTCATATTCAAACTTTACAGCCCTTGGGCACACCAGATCCATTACAGCTACATCATCATCACACGGCACTTGTTCCTTGAGAAATTTCAAATATGCCTCATTATTTTCAGCATTCCACGAGCTGGTAGCACCGATCTTGCGCCTCCCAACCACGTTTTTTACGAAATTCCAAGCCTGTTTCGTTCCCGGGTCAGCATTCAGACCAGCCAGGTTAGCCTTAAAACTTTCTCTCTTTGCATTCAAAACTGCCAACTTCCACTCTTTCCTAGCAGTGCTCGCCGCTTCAATATTCTCCAGCGTAGGATATCTTTCACATTTCTTAAAGGCAGCTTTTTGAGATCTAAATAAGACATCCAAGTTCTTCTGCCACCAGAACTTGGGAACCCTGTTATCTTTAATCTTGAAAGTAGCACTATTTATTTCATTCAAAAAGGACTTTTCAATCTCATCCATATCAGGCCCAAAAGAAGTTCGACTTAAGGCGTCCGCCAGCAAATTCTTCGCTACAAACTTGCCATAGGAAATCCTATCCGACTTAATTGTAATCTCAATAGGAAAGTGATGGCTTCCACCAATTAAAAAGGATAAAGTGCTCCATTCCATCTCCGACGCACCATTAGCAAAACAAAGGTCTAAAACAGTACCATTATCATCAGCCAAGGATCTCTTGAAGGTATGTGCACCATTATTAAAGCAAATAAAGCCAGCATTGTCAGTTAGCTGCTGCAGGATCCGACCTTTAGGCATGGTGACACTGTCACCCCAAGCCAGGCATCTCGCATTAAAGTCACCAAGCAGTACAACATCATTCAAAGTCTCCAGGTAGTTCAAAAGAGTCGACATCTCAAGCTCGAAAGCAGGAACCGATATAGACGGAGGACAATAAACAGCACAAAAGACAAAGTTCTTCTTTAAGTTCAGAGTTTTGACAATCACAATATCCAAGTCAGTAACAAAGTCTAAAGTTTTAAAACTAATATATTTTCTTAGGCCAATGGCCACGCCTCCGTAGCCATCACCACGTCTCTTTTCCGCCAGGTTAAAGTTAAAAATTTTATTATTCTTGTTAACGTCCTCATGAGAAAAAGTCTCACATAAGCAGCAAATATCAAAACCATCCTTGTTTAGCAAATATTCTAATGTAGCTTTGTTCTTCTTCAGCGATTGCACATTATACTGTAATATTTTGATTGTCATTGTTACTGGCCGTAGAAATCAACTGAACATCATTACTAATTCCAACTTTATTAACACGCTCTGAAAAATGCCTGACAGCCACCAGGCCCGCATCACTGCCCACTTGCGTAAAATGATCCCGCATAAATTTCAACAGCTCTTGCATGATCTTCTCCAGCTCACTCACCCTGCTATAGCCAGGGTACTGGTATACTGGCTGAGAGGGAGACACCTCATCAAACATTCTCGGATGTATCTGCGCGCCCTGCGCCACAGCCACCTCCTTACGCGCGTTAGAAACCTTCTTCGCAACCGCATTATACGCCCACGGTGTCAAAATCCTGTTAGACTCTCTGACTCTATCTCTAACATTCCTTCCTCCTCCTTGCATCTGCGGGAAATCCTCATTGTCCATCAGCTCCTCAAATCTATTAGTTCTTACTTGTCCAAACGAATCCAAAACCTCCGACCTCGACATCTTGTTCTCAGCCATCAACTTGTTGATCCTTGTCTCTTTCTGCCAAACTTGGCACACATCTCTGTTAGACGCCAGATGGCCAGTCTTCCTACAGAGCACACACCTGATGATCTCACAGTCTCCTCCGCATTGATCGCCCTCTACGCCACATTTCAGACATCTTCTGCTGGACTTACAGCCCATCTCCAAATGCCCAAGCCTTCCACACTTCCTGCATTGCCTTACACTCGGATAGAACGTATGCACCATTGTTCTCGTATAATTCACCTTCACATCTCTTGGGAGTGCACCCCCACTAAAACCAACCTTCACCGACCCAGTAGGAATCATCCTTGTTCTATCATCCAAATCTCTTCTAGTGAACCTCTGTACAGACATCAATTTAAGAGGAGAATCCTCTATTGCTAAGCATCTTCTTACATCAGCAGCAATTTCGTCCTCAGTAATCGACAGAGGTACATCCCTGAGCACACCAAAAGTTTCCACAAAATTACGTGGAATGAACGCCTTCAAATTTCTCTCAGCCAATCTCTTGTTACTAACAAACTTGTTGGCTGCCACCGCAGTAAAGAACTTAATCTTATACATTGTGCGCCCCACATCCTTAATCTCATCAATGCCATCACTAGCAGAAATAATATCTTTAATTTTCTCGTACAGATATAGACCATTTCTTCTTCTCGTATTTCTAATTTCATCAGACTTCGATGTATCGACAAGGACAGCAAAGTCACCAACATGCCCCTCATTATAAGTAATTATCACATTCTCCTCTGTTCTTCTTCTCTTATTCTGCATCTCATCTTCCCCCTCCCGTCCTCTAGATACCCCGTTACCTGTTTTAGCGGCATCCATCCTTCTACTTCCAGTCGCAGCACTCACACCAGCACACATCTCACCACTCATACCACTAGCAACATTGCTTTCCAATATCTTGTCGCAGCTCGCACCAACACTTCCAATACTCCCAACGGTACATTCAATAGCAGCACCCTCAGCAATCATTTCACTTGCACACGCTTCATCCATATTTTCCTCAAGCATTCTCCTATTGACATCATACGATTTCTCCTTAGTCTTAATCAACTTGAAATTATCAGACACCACATGCGCCAAAATGAGCGGCTTAGCCGCCATGGCGCTTTCTTTCTTCTTCACTCCCAACGACAGCTTCCTGGATTCACACCACTCCAGCAGAAGCCTCCACCAACAGCCACACCACAGACCAAAATCCTCCAAAAGCCACTCAGCACCGCAAAATCAAGCTTCCAGAACAAAAGACACCAGCACGAAAAAGTACAAACGTGTGTGTATGTATGTGTGTATATGCAGTTGAAACAGTAATATTCGCAAAGACCAAAAAAAGCGATGTACACTCACTGACAGCCAAATACGTAAATGATTTTTTTATCTTGATATTTTCATTTCTATTTATGAAAATACCAGTGCCGCTTCTTGTTTTGTAACAGTTGATGTAGGGATGCCATATCAGAAAGGTAGAACAGGGTTGTTTGTGAACGGCCAGGGTCTGGCAAACTATCACTTTCAAGAGAGGGGTTGCCATGAGAGAGTCAGAATTTGGGATTTTTCGAGAGAGAAATGTTTTCTGCCCTTTTTTTTACTGATAGGTGACTTCTTTGAGGGAACGTAAGCGTGCCCATTTTCTTTTTCTTTTGGACTCTGACACAACTCACACCATTTAGCTCCACCGACATTGGAGTGTTTAAACAAGAAGTTAGAAGGAAAATATTGAATTAGCTAAGTGTGCTAAAAAAGTTAATAATTTTTTTTTATATTAACTAATTTTGGAGATAATTTGTCTTGGTATTTGGAGTTTAGAAAGGTAAGAAAGTTCACCGTGCTAGTTATCGTGTCTAATTTAAGGATTACAATTCAAATGGCCATGTGCAAAAACAAATTGTTGTAAATTTTATAAGAATGTTTAAATAATTGCTAGTTATAAGCAATAAAAAAAAAAAAAAAAAAAAGAAAAATATTATTATTTATGTCGTTATCTACACGAAAAATAACGTTCATTAAATTGTGTAATATATTTTTACAATAAAGTAGCAATATGAATATTCCAACTTCATTTCAATGTAAATGACTGTTCACGTGTAACGCGGAGTAAGGCATGGTATTTTTTTTTTTTGAGACACCATGACCATGGTCATTAGAATTTGTACCAGCCTTTAAGGATTTGTAGTTTTTTTTATATCTATGTTTTTCAATTGGCACAGGGATAACTTAGGTGCGCCCTCTCCATTTTGGCCGACGCACGTGTTTTTCTCTGGTCGGTACAGTACGACCCGGTCAGCCAGTGACACCAAGTTGCTACATAGCTAGTGCGACCAGCTGCTATTGTAGGTCGCATTCATTGAGTCCAGAGCTGGAGGTTGTATTTTGTAAACGAAATCTAGCTGAAACAGTAAGAAAGAAAAGTATACGTATATCTCCTTATATGAATGTGCTAATATCGCTTATCCCTGTGTGTTGTCCTAAATAACTTAACTAACTATGTGAAGAAAATTCGTACAAGACATTGATTGTAGTTAAATAGACTAAGTTTAAAAAGTTGAAGGAATAAAGTCCAAGAAAGGAAAAGAGAAAACATAAGTAAAGTAAATAGAACTCAAACCAAGTTTGCTTCAGGAGTGGTATTCAACACTAATACCATTTCTTTACCAAATTTGGCTCCGGAATTAATTTACAAATATAAAAATATATATATATATATACAAAAAAACTGAACTTGTAGTATTTAAAAAAAAAAGAGTAATTAGAAGAAGACTAAATATATTAATTAACGCACAGAAAAATAAATAAAAAAACATAATTTATTATATATTTGTATGTGTGTATGTATGTTTGTGTGTGCACTATATATATGTACATTATACATATATATATTCATAAATATATGCGCATGTTAATATATATAAATAAAAAAAAAATAGAAATATAGAATAGTAGAAAAGGAAAGAAATGTAATTAAATTTGATTTAATATTTAAATTTGAAAATTCGTTGCAAGTTGGAGAGAAAGAAAAAGAAAAAAAAATTAAAAAGATCATAATTACTATTTTTTTTTTTTTGGTTATAATTAATTAATTAAATATGCTATTATAACTATGTAAATATACACATAAAAAATATAAATAGAAACAACAATCAATATATGCATATATTAAAAAAAAAAAAAGAAAGAAAAACCTACTTATAAACATACTGCTAGATCTACCAGAGCCAAAATTATATAAATTTATATATATTATAATGAACATAACTTGTAAACTATTTCCTTAAGCCTAATTAAAATATTTAATTAATTAAAACAAATGTAAATTTATAACTAATTACCTTTTGTTTATAATAAATCTATTGCCTATTATGTAGCTCAATAAGAAAAACAAAATGTGTTAGTTATTGATATCAGGCTGGAAATGTAACGGTCGTAAAATTTGAAATGGCGGTTTAAACAATTCAGGGGTATTTTCGTGAAGTAACCGGCTAAGAAAATACCATGGATGACTAAGAAGTCATACGGGGTGGGTAGCCGTGAGGAACAACAACACCATGTTCCTTAGGATTCGAACCTATTTGGACCAAGATCAAAGGCAATGTCGTTGTATATCCGTTTCCGTTTTGTTTTGATTTCAGTCTTATTTTTGGCCGTTGTAATCATATGGCACATCATATAAATTTAAAGTGTCAACCCACAGAGGACAAAGAATTCCCCCATCCGGCGAGCTAAGCCGCAGCAGAGAACACCGTGCCATTCCGTCCTCGATTAAAAAAGGGTTCGTGACAGTTTCAGTGGTTTGCTTTTCTTTATTTATTTGAGAAAACTGTATAAAATAGAGAAAAAAATAAGTGCAGGTAAAGAAACTTTTAATTGCTGTCAAATTTCGCTCCCAAAACAATTAAAAATTTCAGCGGCCATTCTGAAAGCAGAATAGTACACCAACCCTTACTACTCAAAAAGTCTTTTGCAGTCCGTAAATTATAGAAATTCTTTTATTAAAATTGTTCATTGCATTGAGGATGTCAACTTGTTCTCTTTTTATATTCATTCTTTGCTTACGTTTTGTCCTACATATATAGGCTGGTACTACGTTCTTTTTTGGGGAAAATTTTCCTAAATTGTTCTTTCGGTGGTTTGACAAGGTTACTACATTTAATTTTTTTAAGTGTCTTTGTTGTACGCAAACATATACACACACTCACACAAATTTCACACAAAGTTGTGCAAATGAGACCACATTTAATTGTTTCGCCATGCGTGTTTGTTTTCGTAAGTGACCTAACCTTCAACCAGGATTCACTAATAGAAGGTTAGGTCATCTTCTATTAGTGAAACCTGGTTGAAGGTTAGGTCACTTACGGAAACATAAAGTGGATAGGCCCCATAAACATCATTAACAATGTTAAATCCGCCGATTGAAAATGTAATCAAATAGCAGAAAACCTAAATAAAGAATGAATGTAAAAAAGAGAAAAAATTTACATCCTCAATGACAAGTGACCCGAGGCGGATTTAAAATAGTGGTCTCACGCGAACAGTCGGCCGGGTTTGATGGTATTAAGATGACAGATTTTTGTTTGCATTATCTTTTTTGTTTACTCCTTTCTCGCATATTCTGGTTGTTGTACAAATCAGACCATCTTTAATTGTGACCTAACCTTCTATTAGTGAATCCTGAATGTCAAATACTGCCAAAAATTAAAAAATCTTATATCGGCTGATTGCGTGGTTTGACATTTTCCGGTTATTCCTGGCGTAATCAAGAATATGCACAAATTTTTACGGAAAGTCGTTCGTTTTTTAGTAAAAGAGAGTGTGAGAGCGAGAAACATTTGGAGTTTTTTTTTGTGGAATAATTTCCGAAAATCATTTTTTCGGTGGTTTTACAAGGTTACCATATTTGATTTTTTTGAGTTTCTTTTTTCAAAATGTTGCGAGTGAGTGTGTGCGTCGTACTGAAATTCATGTATGTTGTTGTTATTTCTACCAAAACCCACCCCTTCGTAATTAGTAAATAATAAAACACAAAACAATTTAAAAAGTATATTTTTAATTTAATTAAAAATATTTATATTAAATATTTAATTTAATTAAAAGTTAAATAAGAACAACTTTTCAAAAACCTTTGGCAGCATCTTCCACTTTTATCCAAATATTGTTGTTGTAATTGAAAGACCTAAAGAATGTGTTCTTTCACAAACCTTATTATTTCGTACAGATTGATTGAGTTGCTTGTTGTAAAAGAGATATTTTTCTTTTGATTATTTAATTTTAAAAAATACTTTGTTATTTTTGCATCCACAAACACTTTATTTTTTTCACCCAGAGTAAATACATGTCAGGATTCACTAAAACCATGTTTTTACAAGAGCTCAAATCCACTTGATTTGAGATTATCTCCAAAGCCCGTTTCCAGTAAGATATATGTTTTATTTGTCAACAGTGATGAGTTTGGCAGCGATTTTATTGCGATTAGCATATTTATTGTGTTTAGCATATATAAGTGATGCCAAAAAATCCCAATAATAACCGATATTCAATTTAAACGCATTGTTGCATTTGAATTTGGAAGGAGATTGAAAATGTATGGGAAACCTGGTTGCAAAACACGAGATTTCCGAAATCTCGTCGCAAATCTAGCTTTTCTCCAAGTGGAAACATTGTATAACACTAGCAAACACTCAGTTAAAATTAGAAGTTTGGCGATTGCGTAAGAAAATGAATTGTTGCACAGCGGTTGTGGTTTTGCTCTCAATGGGTGTCAAGTTATTACGATACGAACACGAATATAGTACCGGCCTTAAGTACGCAAACACAGTTTTATTTTATGCATCAATCGGTAAACAAAACACAGATGTAATTATCAGGACGATAAGTCACTAAAGGCTTTTTCACACTACATGTTATTATCTTATGACAGGTCACTTTTTATGTACAACATATTTTATTGTGTTTGTCAAAATTGCCAATTAACATACGATTCATAATTTTTGTTAACACACTAGTATGTTATTTTTCTATGACCTAAAAAATGTGGGCAAAAGCTGATTTGTTGCTACAAATTGTTAAAAACCTCGTTAACACTGCTCTTTAAATCCGGATTTAATGGCTCTATCATCTGTTTTCCCTTTATAAAATCAGCTGACGAGAGCCTTAAATCCGGATTTAATGAGCGATGTAAACGGGGTTTAAGTTGCGAGAAAGCTGTTTATATCAGCTGTTTTTGTGAAAACAAAAACAGCTGATTTCTTTATGTTTTTGTCAGAAGGAATAGACCGCTCTAATCGAAGAAATAACAGTGATATTTTGAAAAGTGATTTTCATGTGTTACTTTTATTCGTATCACACAATAGGCCAAAACAGAACGAGCGTGCTGGGGACCGTTGAGTTGAAAAATGCAACTCTGCAAAGAAATGTCAAATAACCAAATGTTAAGTCATCATCATGATTGAATTAACAAGGCTGGGTCACTTGCACAATAACAACCAATCAACTAGATAACCCTGTGGTAATGGTAGCGCAAATTCTCACTATGTTGTCAAATTTCTGTACACATCCTAATTGACATTCTAGTTTTTATTTGCATTATCATGTGTAGAAGCCACAAGATCGAAAGATTTATGATAAAAAAGTGTAAATTATAAATTAAAATAATTGAAATGTTAAAAAAGGAACAAAATGTGAAAAAATGCTAAAATCCAACCAAGCATTTAGACAACTCCATCAGCTGGGTAAGTGCGCCAACCTTTTTAATTAAGCCATGGTCCTCATTATTTGCACAAATTATTACTTCTTTGCACAAATTATTACTTCTTTCATGTGTATAAGCCAGAAGATCAAAAGATTTATGATAAAAAAGTGTAAATTATAAATTAAAACAATTGAAATGTGAAAAAAAACAAAATGTGAAAAAAATTTTAAAATCCAAACCAAGCATTTGGACAATTCCATCAGCTGGGTAAGTGCGCCAACCTTCTTAATTAAACCATGGTCCTCATTAATATTGCGTTGCATTAAGTGGGTCCGTAAACGCAAAAATTTGCACAAATTATTACTGGATAATACAGCTGCTCAATGCTGCAAATTTCTGCTGGGAAAAAAACCTCCCGATATATGCAAGCTCTCAATTTTTGAGTACGCGAACACACTTATAAATAGTAAAAGAGACTAAAGGCTGTTCTTAAGGGCACAACAGAATGAGTGCCCTTAAGAAGAGCAGTGTTAACCTCGTTAACACTGCTCTTTAAATCCGGATTTAATGGCTCGATCATCTGTTTTCCCTTTATAAAATCAGCTGACGAGAGCCTTAAATCCGGATTTAATGAGCGATGTAAACGGGGTTTAAGTTGCGAGAAAGCTGTTTATATCAGCTGTTTTTGTGAAAACAAAAACGGGTTTTGGCTGCGTGTGTATATTAAAAAATGGCGCGAACTTGTAACATATAATAAATCAGAGTTGCACTAATCACTGATTTTAACAGATAGTTAACTCAATATTTTGGGTAACTGCCACTGCCTGCAAATGAATATATCTTGCAATTAATTACATTTGCAATTAAAATTGTACGAAATTTTCCTGATGCAGCGACATGTCGCTACTATTTTGCTCATAGAACTCTGTAGCACTCGAGATATATTTATTTACAGATTTTGTGATTTTGAGTTATTGTTATATGTATATGTTACTAGATCGCGCCATTTTTCGTTGCTTGTATGTGTATGTATGTCTTAACTATAATACACACACAACCAAAACTCGTTGACAGTGCACTAGGCGAGAAAAAATTGAACGCAGCTGTTAACGGTGCACTACCTGGTAATTATGTCATGGTACCACTTGTACGGAATGTGTTTGCATTATCTTCGTGACCATTTTTTATAGTTTTGACAGTTGTTCGTGTAAAAAGTCAAAGTCAATACTAGGCTTTACTCTCTTGCAAATTGTTACTGAAAAAGTAAGCGAATAGTCCTATTATTCATGATAAGCGAGACGTATTTTCATGGGAAGAAAATTAATAAAATTAATTAAATAAAAATTTAATTCTTACTTATAGTTCATCGTTTTGAAAAATTTGCAAATAATAAGTGAAGAACGTATAAATTTTAATGAGAAATGAGTAGTGATACATTGCGGGAGCAAACAAATAGTGCCATTCAATTGTTTGCATTACATTTGGAACAATTTATGCAAATTTCCCTCAAAGTGATTAAACAATTCTTTGCCGACTCTATATTTGTCAAGTCAATTGACTTTTCACCGCTCCAGAGCACTCTTCTGAACGTATTGCTGGTGCTTTTGCTATTTACAATCGTATTAATAGGCTATTCCTGGAAGGTATACGGAATAGTAATTACAGAGAAATTTGTACGACCAAGTGAGTATTCGAGAAATTAGTAAATAAAAAAAAAACTTCAATCTATTGTATTTCCTCGCGCTTCCTAATTTTTTACTTTTGTTTTTTAGCAAAAAATGTATTCGTAGTTTTGGGTATATTTATGAAATAGTTTACCATATTTTGGTAAATGGAAAGAAAACGCAGTTTAATGACCCCTGTGACTTTTACATCTTTTGAAACTTCGTTTGCTATAATTTTTTTCTACAAGTAATATATCTTGATATTTATAGCAAAATTTCACTCATCCGTTTTAGGTACTCTGAAAGAAATCGAAGAGCTTAAGTCTTCAGTGGATAAACTAAAGTTACCAAAAGAGCATTCGCCGAGGATTTAATTAAAATGTCAAAAATTAAACAGTTTTTTAAAAAAAAGAAAGAAGAGGCGGCTTTTAAGTTCAAACTGGGAGAAAGTAGTTTGGGCCATGGCCATTCGTTAAATTCATCTGACGCTGCTTCATCTTCACAGAAAAAGGAAAGAAGCTCTGAAAAATATGTTCCCCCAAAAAGGAAGGAGTTAAGTAATGAAGCCCGATCTGCCGCAGATGCAGCTTTATTACGAGTTCAAAAGAAGGACCCAAAAGTGCTTAACACCTCTTTAGCTGCAATAAAGGCTCAGGCCAAGAGAGAACTAGAGGCCGAAGCTGCCACAAAAAAAGGAGAGGCAAAATGCGAAAGCGAATCTAAATCTGAAATGATGTGCGATGGCGTATTTTACCGTTGCCCACTTGTAAGCGATGAAGTTTTGCCGAAGAAAGACTGGAAAATTAAAATCAAGGAATTCTTATACCAACAATTATCTACGAGTGAAGAAAAGGCGTTAACCTCATGTTTGATAATCCTTAATTGCAATACAAAGGATAAGGTGAGATTTTATGCAATTATTTGAATAGATAATTATTCACACATCTAATTTTAGGCCGATGATTGTGTTTTGACTTTAACCAAGTATCTTGAAAACATTATTAATCATCCCAATGAAGAAAAATACTGTTCGATAAGGATGTCAAATCGGTAAATTTTCAACATTTTGAATATACATATATTGCCAATGGATATACATACATATGTAATCAATGTACATTTTATAGAATATTTTCGGAAAAAGTACGCTACGTCGATGGTGCAATTGATTTTCTTAATGCTTGTGGTTTTCGTGAAATAGTATTAGATAATGAACCATTTCTTATTTGGTCAAAGGACAATATTGAGCAAGATTATGAATTGGCGTCATTATTAGAAGCATTAAAGAATGCCGAGCAAATTCACCTAGAATTGGACAGAAATTTGAAAGTGTTATTGCCTTCACAAGTTAAGAATGTATCTTTGCCAAATGACTTCTATCGTATTTCACCTGAAGAAATTAAACGTGAACAGCAACTACGAACAGAAGCTATAGAAAACACCCAGATATTGAAGACGAAAGCAATGCGAGAAAGGGAGGAGCATCGAACTCTAAGGATGTATAAATACGCATTAGTGAGAGTTAAATTTCCAAATGGGCTTTACCTCCAAGTACGCATACCGCCGTTGAACAATCAATTATTTTTTAATACTAATATACCTTTCTTTTTCTTGCAGGGTACTTTTAACGTCTATGAAAAACTTTCCGATGTTTTCGAATTTGTCCAGTCTTGTCTTAGCAACGAATCGATGGAATTTAATTTAGTAGCGTCCAGTGAAGGAAAATTCGCGGAGGAAGATTTGGACAAGAGTTTATTTGATCTAAGGTATGTATAAGAATTGGTGTGTACTAGGTTTTACTTTGCTTTCCACCCCTTGGAGCAACTTGTTAGTGTCACGCAAGATCATAAATTTTCATCATAGGTTTTCTAAAATAAAACCAAAGAAGTATTAATAATAACAATTTGTTTTTAAGGGAAAGTAAAAGTAAAAGCCATAATGTACTCGAGAGAAAATACCTGTCACTGTTAATACACATTTTTCTACTACAGGCTCATACCAAATGTTTTACTCCTTTTTACGGTGCCAGAGTTAAATTCACAAGATTGCAATTATTTGAAAGAAGATCTTTTGCTGTTGGTCCAAAATATGTAAATGTAGGCTCCTAGTCTTTAGTTGTGCTTTCTTCATATATATTTCATTGTTTTTTATGATACACAATATAAAAATACTAAGTATAAACTTGTGAATATTTATTTAAAGCCTATGTTTGTGAATATTTATTTACGGTATTTATAAGCATGCATTGACGTCGAGGGGGGTGTTAAAATTGTGCGAACCGACATATTGATCCAATCCTTAGACCAGTACCTTGTGGACCGGGTCCTTTGAGACTAGATAAACCATATGCTAAGGAATAGGTGGATAAATTTTGGGTTCCACGACATAAATATAAGGGACTAAATGGCACAAGGCACATCACAGGGGCATGGAGACTATTCTAGAAATCCGACCCATAGATATACAGATTAAGGGTGAGGCAGCCACTGCGCCTATGAGACTTAAGGAGGTGGGAGAATGGATAGAGGTTAAGAGCAGGTCATACCATCGTGGTATAATCGAGGCGACGATAGTAAATCTGGATGGAATAGAAGAGGTTTCCTATCGGATACCTACACTTGAGGTCGAGTGCGAGGCACTGCTGCCAGAGGCACAGTGTTGGATTGACTGTACTCTGGTGTTGCTATGTCGCTAGGTGCTGTGCCAGCAGTGGGTCACAAGCGTCGCCGTCGTCGGACTATGTGACCCCCCGACCTCTCCCGTACGGCAATTTATGCAACGACAGCATCCTAGCCCTACTATTGCCAGGCCAGTGCCGGGAAGTGTATCGTTCTTGCAGTTAAAATGCAATGGACTGCGTGGCAAGATTGATGAGATTGTAGATTTTATGAGTCGGAAGAGCATATCGGTCGCAGCGATCCAGGAGACAAAGCTGACTAACACCTGCAGCTTGCACAGTTGTCACGGCTACAATGTGCTACGTAAGGATCGCTCAAGGAATGGAGGTGGGGGATTGGCCTTCGTTATACACCATTCCGTGCAGTATAGACTTATCTCGCCTGCGCTTGACGCTAGTGACCCATACATGGAATGTATGGGGGTAGCAGTCAGGTCTGGTACTGCCGAGATAGAGATATACAACGTGTATATACCGCCGGTTGGTAGCTGTGTCCCGATTAATGGCCAGGCCTACAACCCCGACATAAGTGGGTTGCTATCTGGCCATGGTCGTCTGGTTCTGGGGGATTTTAATGCACATCACTCGTCATGGCATTCTCCCCTAGGTAACGACCAGCGTGGCATAGCTTTGGCAGAGCAGATATGTAGATAGCTCCACGTTTTGCACGGTGAACGAGGATGCCCCCACTAGGATTACGAGGAGGTGCAGCAGCTCGCCAGACGTCTCAATTGCATCCCCTGATCTCCTGAGTGACGTATCCTGGCAAGCCGTCATCTCTTTGGGGTCAGACCAGCTCCCCATAATCCTCACCATCGACCGACCACCCGACTTCATAACCTCTGAGCGCCGGACGTTCATCAATTACAAGAAGGCCAATTGGACTGGCTTCAGAGAGTATACCAATCGCCGCTGCAATGAACTGCCACCCCCCTCTGATGTGCTTGTGGCCGAGAGGAAATTCCGAGACATCATCAACGCAGCAGCCGCTCGCTTTATACCAGCCGGTCGAATACCGCAAGTGCGACCCAATTTCCCGGCGCAAGCAGTGGTACTCGCAGACGAGCGTGATGGGATTCGTGCTATGGACCCCGCTAACCCCAGAATCAGCGAGCTGAATCTGGAAATAAACAGGGTAGTCAACGAACATAAGCGGAATTTGTGGCTGGAACACTTGGAGCAATGTAACTTAGGCACCGGTGCAGGCAAACTGTGGGCCACTGTTAAGTCTCTTTCGAACCCCGGTAGACGGGACTACAGGACCTCAGTCACTTTTGGCGAGATAACCGTGACTGATCCGAAGAGATGCGCCAGGTTGTTCAACCGTCAATTTATTGTGCATCCCGAGAGAGACAGGGCAAGGAGGAGAGCCATTCGCCATATTCGTGGTCTCCGAGCCGATGAACAGCGTTCACAATTTACCGTGGGCGAAGTTACGAATGTCATCCGTGGCGCCAAATCTTGGGCCCCGACGGAATCTCTACATTGATGCTGAAGAATCTGGATTTACCTGGAGTTGAGTACCTTACCACTGTCCTTAACCTGTCATTGAACACTCTTATAGTTCCCGATGTCTGGAAAATGGGCAGAGTGATCCCGCTACTGAAGCCTGGTAAAGACCCGAGTTTGGGGGAGTCGTACAGACCGATCTCCCTTCTCTCACCAGTGGCTAAGACGCTAGAGGCATTACTCCTCCCGAGCCTCGTAGGAGAATTTCCATTCGCCGAGCATCAACACGGATTCCGGAGACTGCACAGCACAACAACAGCTTTGCATGCCATCACCACACACATTTGCCGTGGCTTCAATCAACCCAGGCCATGTGATAGGACGGTCCTCGTGGCTTTGGACCTATCGAAGGCATTCGACACGGTCAGCCATGCCAAATTATTTGAGGACATCGCCAACACGTCCCTCCAGCCAGGCCTGAAACGTTGGGTCGCGAATTATCTTTGTGGTCGCTAGTCATTTGTGAAATTAAGGGATAAGAAGTCAAAACACCGTAGAGTGAAACAGGGAGTTATATCTCCGGCTCTGTTTAACCTCTACCTATCCTCCATCCCACCTCCTCCAGACGGCATAGAGATCGTATCTTATGCGGACGATTGTACGATCATGGCATCAGGCCCCCCACTCATTGATGACATCTGCGATAGGTTGAACGTCTACCTCAACGAGCTTGCCTCATATTTCGCTGCAAGAAATCTGAAGATTTCCGCCACCAAATCTTCAGCCACACTGTTCACTACAAATACGCGTGAGGTGAATACTGAGTCGGAATGATTCCGACCATCAATTGTCCCAAAATACTTGGCGTCACATTTGACAGCTCCTACACTTTCTCCCCACATGCCACAGCAATCTGCAATAAAGTCAAAAGTAGAAACAAGGTCCTCAAGTCACTCGCTGGCGGCGCTTGGGGTGCAGACAAAGAAACCTTGTTGACCACGTACAAAGCAATTGGCCGGTCTGTGGTAAGTTATGCAGCGCCAGTGTGGTCACGTCAACTTTGTGACACGCAGTGGAATAATATTCAGATCTGTCAGAATGCCGCCCTCCGAACTGCGACGGGCTGTCTCCTCAGTTCTCATGTGGACCACCTCCATCAGGAGACAAAGATCCTACCAGTGCGAAGACATAATTACATGCTGTCTAAGCAATACCTTTTGGGCTGTTATCGCAGAAATCATTCAAATCATCATCTTGTGGATAGATACCCACCGCCCAGAAGCCTTAAGGTAGATCTACACGATCTAGAGCGTAAGGTCCAGCGCTACAAGAGAGAACCTCTAGATCAAGCGGCATATCAAGCGGGTCTGAACAACATTCATGCAGACACGGTAGCAGACGCGTTAATTGGCTACCGGGTGAATGTAGTCCTTACAGAACGACCGCCACCCATTGCACCCCAAGAAATCGACCTCCCCCGGCAACCCAGAGTGGTTCTGACTCAATTACGTTCCGGCAGATGCAGCCGCCTCAATTCCCACAGAGCTAGGATTTTATTTATTTATTTATTTCATTTCATGCAATGCGAAGCCATCAGGCCTATAAATAATCACACTATGCATAAGACGTACTTTTTCTAACATAAGTTAAAAAACTACTCAATTAAAAATAAAAAACTCAAAAACTTAGAAAATGGAAAAAAATTTTAACCTATTTAACACTTTCTGAATCTAGATAAAACTAAATAAAAAATAAAAAACAAATTACTAAAAATTATAAGCAGCAACTGATTAAAAAAAATCCTACTCAAAAAAGATCAACGTAATAAATTAAAAAATTGATTAAAGCATAATAAAAAAAGTAATACTTAAACCAAAATATACAAAAAAAAAAATCACAATAATAATTTTGGCTTTGAAAACAAATTATCAAGAATTATAAACAAAAGAGTTTGAAAAAAAAAAATAATTAAAAAAGATCACTTAACAAAAAAAAAAATTAAACAAAATGGAAAAAAATAAGTAATACTAAAATCAAAAAATAAATAAATTACTAATAATACGCACGATAAAAACATTCCGTTAAAGTTGTTGACAATTTGACACAAAAATTAAAAGCGCTGAAAGTGTAGACGAAGACGATTTGATAAAGATCTTGTTGACAAACTGAAATTCTTTAAATCCGTAGGCAAGGAGTTGTACAAACGTGCAACCCTTACAAAAAAAGTACTACTCAAAAAGTTATCTACTCTCTCGGAAGAACCAACTGATTAGTTCTGGTAGAATGACAAAAATTAAATTCATTAACAAGAAAAATTGGAGACCAACATTTCAAAAACTTAAAAAGAAACAAAAGCAAACGATAATTAACATACGACGGGAAATCACAACCGAGAAAACGACACACATAGGGAGTTATATGAACACGTCGACCTACACCGTAAACAAAACGAATCATATTGTTAAAAGCGACCTGAATACGATGCATGCTCCCTTGCGACGCACTGGAGTACACCTCCAGACAATATAAAATGGCCGGCAAAACTAATGCATGCGCCAAACGCTCCCTCACAAAGAGCGGTAAATATAAACTCGTGGTATACAGGCTTCTTAAAGAAAAGTTAACCTTAGACACCACGGAACTAACGTGCCGATCAAACCGAAGCCTGTCATCCAGCTGAACACCAAGACAATCAATGCTTTGCACAAATTCAATATCTACATTATTATATCTAACACTAACATGATTGTGACAGCCAGAAGATAAAAAAAGGGCTTTAGTTTTAGAAGCGTTAACACTGAACCTATTCTCCGCCATCCACTCACGTAACGACTCCATCGCAAAATTAATTTTCGTCTGAAAAACATTCAAAAATCGGTTATCACCATTAAAAAGCAATTGGATGTCATCAGCATATGCAAATGGAGTGCACCAACAATCCAGACGAGAAAAAACATCATTGACAAATAACACAAAAAGAAGTGGACCTAATACTGAACCCTGAGGAACACCGCTTCTTACAGAAAGAACACTACTACATTTACCATCAACACAAACAAACTGGCTCCTATCTGTAAGATACGAGCATAACAATGTACATGCACTGGTCGAAAACTTATAAACGGACTTTAATTTACTAAGAAGGCCATAATCCACTCTGTCAAATGCCTTTTCCAAATCTAAAGACAATAGCACGCAAAATCGTGATCCACCCATGTTTGACCGGATAGAATCTGTCAAACCCAATAACAATGAGGCTGTACTTCTACCTCGCCTAAATCCACACTGGGCATCACAAATAAAACAATTACTTTCCAAATAGCCAGACATTTGACATTTAATAACATGCTTGACAATCTTAGAACAAATAGGTAAAATAGAAATCGGACGGAACTCCTTCAGAGTGTGACAAGACTGTTTTTTCCCAACGGGCACAATTTTGGCTAATTTCCAATCGGACGGAAAAGAAGAAGTTAACAAAATAGAATTTACAAGATGTAACAGATGACAAGATACAAGAGGATAGACTTTCTTAAGAAATTTTAATGAGAAACCATCTACACCTGCTGCATTGGACTTAATGGCAGAAAAAGCCTTATCCAACTCCCACAACTCCACTCGTTGAAAAGCAAAACCACTATAGTCATACTCCCCGAGAGAACTACTTTTGGAGGCAAATTGGTTTTTATTAAAGGTCGTATTCAAATACTCCACATTCAAATCACAATCATACGACTTGCAACTGCCAAGTCCATTGGATTTTAACAACGACCATAACTGCTTTGTGCTTTTATTGCCCTCAAACTGCAGTACATTCGCTTCCCTTCTAACCTTTCTTATAACAGATTTGGCTTTATTCCTGGCTCTACAATAAATTCGCCACTTAACATTGGATCTATTCTCCAAGAAAGATTTAAAAGCCAAATCTCGAAGCGATAGATGATATGAAATGAGGGGATTGCTAAACCAATCCTCACTCCTAGCCCTTATCACCCTTTTTTTTATAGGAAACGCATTATGGATAGACCCAAGACAGCTACTAAAACTACTACATTGAAAATCAACGTCACTAGTGGAATACAAAGCGGAAAAATCAGTAGACGAAACAATTTCCTGCAAATCATCACAACTCAAAGCATTATAATCAACATATTCAAAGAACTGCAAAACATTAAGGACTGAAACGTTAAGGGACACGAAAATAAACGCATGATCCGATATACTGGGACAAACAACCTGGTTAGAAACACAGACACAATTACGATCACTTACAAGAACAAAGTCGAGTAAAGAAGTAGAATTATGTACAGCACTAAAATGAGTAGGTATAGAGTTGTATACAATTGAAACATTAAGCCGCTTACAACTTTCGCGCACACTATAAGAAGACGACAGATCAAAAAGATTATTATTGAAATCTCCCAAAATTATGAAGTCAGAGTATCTCACCAAAACATCAGCAACTTCACTTTCAAATGCCCGAAAATTTCCCCGCGGGAGATATACAACACCAACAAGAACATTTCTAGAACCAAGTAAAAGCTCTACAAACAAACATTCAACAATCCCATATTGACTACCACTATAAATAACTTTGTACCTTATAGACCTAGAGACAAACAAAGCAACACCCCCACCTCTCACACATGGACGATCATTTCTGCAACAAGAATATCCCAAAATTTCAAATCGACTCGACGGTATACTTGGTTTTAGCCAAGTTTCGGAAACACCTACTACACTTAACAAACTATCAACAACAACATTTCTTATTTCGTTAATTTTAGATGACCTCCCAGAGAGGTTAAAACTGCGGCAATTAAAATGCTCTACACTTAAATTATCACTATAAGCACACAATGAGGAGCGAAAAAACGAATTATCGCACGTAATATTACCTAAGTTGCAAGTATTCATAACTAATGACGCTATAAGGGCTCAATGAAAAATTAATTGCTAATACAAAAAAAAAAAAAAATACAAAATAATAAAAATAAAAGGCTAGTACGCACGGGATCCATTGGTAACGGTGCTAGCCACATTTCCATTAGCGTTGCTTGACTCAGCACTTCCAAATAATTGATCACATTCAGTCGCACTCACTGTTTTAACGTCACCATTCAGAAACGTAAGGCACACCTTGGGATATCTCCATTTATTAAGACGTATCTCAATATTCGCTTTTGTGACCGCAGCTTGCGGCATTTAAAAACAAGGTTAGAGGCAGGTGCGGTAAGATGATCATTTAAATACACACGGGAATCAACCTCGCCACCAATTACATCGTTTAGTCTGATCGAGTTAAGCCTAGAATAGTTCGCCATAATCAAATCCCTGGTATGAACGGAATTGAACTTGACCAGCACTATCCTACCACCGGAAATATAACAGCAATGATTAATATCACTGGGGGCAACCTGCACTCCGCACAAGTGGGCAATCTGTATCACTGGCTCACGCAGATTTGTAATTGATCTCGGCATGCCACTTATAAGAATATCCGCGCGATTGAGACGTCTTTGCTGAACCAAATTAAACTGCTCCAGTTGCCGTATCCTCTCACACAGCCTAGCATCAACATTGGCAATATTTTGCTGACAAACAAGAACATCCGATTTGACTTTCTGAATTGAAGCAATAAACTCACTTCGAAAGGAAGCAACAACACCATCCACCATTGTTTGAAAATCCTGCAAACATTTCTGCATCTGCTCATCAAATTTTTGTTTCATGGACTCAACAAAGTCATCAAAAAGCCCACGAATACAACTAAAACGATCATCTGCTGCTTGCTCAGATGGGTCAACACGTATACTCTGCAAACCAGTAAGGAGACCAAGCGTACCACTCTGAGAATGCACGGCGTCAACAGAATTAGATTGACTGCTATTGAATGATGTTGTCCCCAATACGCTGCAATTACCGACACCACTGGAACGCGCATCACCGGCACTATCTTTAGCAAATTGACTGCTATTGGGTAATGCACCCCTCAAAACGGTGGAGTTAGCAACACAACTGGAACGCGCAGAATTGACTTTATCACCAATGCACTTCTTACAGGTGAACTGCAACGACTTGTTTGTTTTTATTTCATTACTAGAAATATTGACGCACTTAGTGTGGAAATAATTGGGGCAGCCAGAACACCCAATACGGTAAACACCACGAGTGATGATTTTACCACAAACAGGACACTTCCAGCTTTTAGGAATAGCATGTTTAACAGGTGCAGGAACCATGATTCAAAGGCGAACAATGGCAAAACAAATCAAATGAAATGCCGGGAAAACAAGGCAACACACAGCAACAACAACAAGAGCGCAGAGCGACGGGAACAAAAAACCACGAAATAAATGTGGTATCCAAGTACGAGATGCAATTAGCTTATTAGGCAGATGACAGCAGCGCAAAAATTTCGTAGATCGGACTACGATACACTACTTTATTTTAATATTTAATCAATTTTTCACGGAGCTCAATAAAAACACTTAGCTTCTCATGATTATCGATTATCGACATACATCTTGCCGACGTGCAAGATGTATGTCCCGATTGTAACCAGGGACCGCACGATACACGTCACCTGTT
This sequence comes from Stomoxys calcitrans, assembly GCF_963082655.1. Taxonomy (NCBI): domain Eukaryota; kingdom Metazoa; phylum Arthropoda; class Insecta; order Diptera; family Muscidae; genus Stomoxys; species Stomoxys calcitrans. The sequence goes on along the minus strand of NC_081556.1, from coordinate 160,585,567 downwards.
TAACTGCCCGGCCAGACCCACTCGACTCAGACCCAGATCCCTGTGGACGAACCCCCTCTTAGTCGCGGAGTTCCTGGGTCTTGACACTCAACAGAATCAAGCAGACGAAAGATAGTACACAATAAACTGCAACAACAACAACAACAACTAGCAGCTCGGTAAAATGTCCTTTCCATATCTTCAGCACACTATCTGTATAAGTTGCCATTCATTATTTGTCTCTGCGGGAGGATGTGCCTGCACCAAGGCCATCGGTTTGATTCTTTGGTAGAATTTCCGGACTTCATTCTGACTCAATTTGCTCACACGACTTTCCATTTCCTTTTTCTTTCTGCGGAATAGACGTTTTTCTCGGCTCGCCTTCATCTGATTGCAGGGTTGCTCTATTTGCAGAATTCTTGGCATCAGTAGCATTTCGACACTCTTGATCGTACCATGGGTTTCAAGTGGGAGGCTTCTGCTACCCTAGTACGGATTTCGCGACATTTTTCATGGAGTGGGCAATGGATTGCCACTGAGTCGTTATATTGTCAGGTCGTGTGGAATTTAGGGATAATAAATTGAAGCACTGTAAAGTGAAGCACCCCAAGGCGGGTAGATATCTCCTGCACTGTTTAACCTCTACCTATCCTCCATTCTACCCTCTCCAAACGTCATAGTCAGGATTCACTAATAGAAGGTTAGGTCACATGCAAAACACAAAGTGGATAGGCCCCATAAACATCATTAAGGATGTCAAATCTGACGATTGAAAATGTCATCATATAGGAGAAAACGTAAACAAAGAATGAATGTAAAAAGAGAACAAGTTGACATCCTCAATGCCAAGTACTGCCAAATATTAAAAAAAAGTATATCGGCTGATCGCTTGGCTTAACCTTATTCAGTGAATCCTGCGTCATAGAGATCATATCATATGCGGACGATTGTACGATCATGGCATGAGACCCCTACCTATTGATGACATCTGCGATAGGTTAAGCGTCTACTTCAACGAGCATGCATCTTATTTCGCTGCAAGATATCTGCCACCAAATGTTCAGCCACATTGTTTACTACAAAAAGGCGTGAGGTGAATAAAGAGCTGAATGTGATGGTCGATGGAGAAATGATTCCGACCGTCAAGTGTCCCAAAATACTTGGCGTCGCATATGACAGCTCTTACACGTTCTCCCCACATGCCACAGAAATTTGTGATAAAGTCAATACGTCCTTATGTCACTTGCCGGCAAAGAAACCTTGTTGACCACGTTAAAAGCCATTGGACGGTTTGTAATAAGTTATGCATTTCCAGTGTGGTCTGGTCAGCTCTGTGATACCGCCCTTCGAACCTCGACGGGCTGTCTCCTCATTTCTCATGTGGACTACCTCCATCAGGAGACAAAGATCCTATCCGCGCGAAGACATAACTACATGCTGTCTAAGCAATACCTTCTGGGCTGTTATCACATGGACCATCCAAATCATCATCTTTTGGATAGGTATCCACCGCCCAGAAGCCTTAAGGTAGATCTTCATGATGTAGAGTGTGAGGTTCGGCGTTACAAGTGGGAACCTCTAGATCAAGCGGTTCTAGATAACAATCATGCAGACACGGTAGTAGATCCAGTCAATAGCTACCGGGGAATGTGGTCCTTAGAGAACGACTGCCTCCCGTTGCACCTGAAGAAATTAACCTCCTCCGGCAAACCAGAGTAGTTCTGCCGCCTCAACTCCTACAGAACAAGGATTGATGCCGACGTGCAGGATGTATGTCCTGTTTAACTGCCCAGTCATACCCATTGACTCCGATCACTTTGGACGCACCCCATCTTAGTTGCAGAGTTACTGTGTGGTGTATCCACATTTATTATTCTCAATCGTTTAAATTATTTATTTTTTAACAAAGTAGGTTAAGTTTTCATTTTCCTTGTTAGTTTATATAACACTTTTGAGTTTTAAAAAATATGTTAAATTGAGTAGGCATTGGATTGTCATTTTCTTTTCATTGTACAGAAAAATTTGATGGATTCGAAAAAATATAAGTGACGTGTCAGGAAGCAAAATTAAAAATATTCATAAATTTGTTAATTGTTTGCGTTTTATTTCGTTTTGCACCCTTAACCACGTCAACTGCAACAGAATCAAGCAGACGAAAGATAGAACACAACAAACTGCTACAACAACAACAATTACATCGTCGGGACAAGGGGTGGCTTCATCACACAGTTGGGTCAATCAAGTGGAATATGCCGTTGCCATCTGTTTTGTTGGCAGTTTTTCAATGTTCAGATTTCGTGCAGTTTCAGATCATACATTTCTCACCAAACTCCAACAGGTGCGAACCTTTTCTGCAACAACGTAATTATCTGAATCTATATTCGCTCCACGGATCGATCATACATCTAACACGCTGGATGAATGTCTTCCATCTATCACAACGTGATCAATTTACTTCTTTTGTGAATCTAGTTCTGCTAACTACCGTGTTTTTTCCGCGGCGAATCTATTAGCCTCAAACTATTATCGGACGTTATCTCTTGAATGCTAAATTTTCCAACTTCTTGACCAAAGATATTTTCCATCCCTATCTTCGCATTAAAATCTCCTAGAAAGCTTTCCTCCAGGCGCTCGTTGAAAATCAGTAAGTGTTAAATAGGTTAAAGTTTTTGCATTTTCTAATTTTTTTATTGAATAGTTTCTAACTTATGTTAGAAAAGTACGTCTTATGCATAGTGTGATTGTTTATAGGTCTGATGGCTTCACATTGCAAGAAATGAAATAAATAAATATCCTTGTTCTGCTCTCCTTTTCTTCCGTCGGCGCATTGGCCCAAATAAGGCTAATGTCGAAAAATTAGGCTTTTATGCGGATTGTGCCTTTCATCTACCGGAGTAAAACTGGAGACAAGGCGTTTCGGTCTTCGACTAACCACAAATCCACAGACAAACTCATGTCTCGTGTCATGGAAGCTATAGTATTGTTTGTCACCGTTTGGTGTTATTATGACGCCATTCCCGTCCACCGCACTTCCTCTAAGTCAGTAATATCTGCCTTGTACTTCTATAATATATCCGCTACTGCGTATACTGCACCTTTTCTCTAAAGATTCCGGACATTCCAGGTGCAGTTCCTCAGATCATGCACCTTTTTGTGTGGGTCGTAAACGTTAGGGGAGTCATTTTTACTATTCTTTTGTTTCTCTGAGTAATCCTTACAGTTTTCCGTGTGCGGAATACTGACCCAGCGCCCCAACCGCATGGGTTATGTGAGATCGCATATGTTTCCTCGATGTCGCGAGCCGCTTGCTCCAAGATGCGACATTCACTTCCAGACGCTCCTAACCTGGAGCCAATAACTCACCTTGTCATTTCGAGTATCATTGCCACTCAGTATTTCGGTAGGAGACAATGTCAACTGGCGACTCACTGAGACTCCTCTCGAAATCGCTGACTGCCCGTGGCGGCATTTGTAGCTACTCCGCATTATACGAAGCTTCCCACTATCAGCAACCTGTGGACGCGCCCGTTGGCTTCCTGCTAAGCTTTCCGTGATAACAATGAACACCATACAAATCGGAGCTCAAAGATGCAGCCCGTGCGGTGCTCACCCTTATCCCGTGTCCGCCGGTAACAATTGTTTTGTTAAATATCTTCACCTATGTTCAATTTTATCAAAATCGGTTCAGATGCGCAATAGCTCCCATATACACAATAATATAGTCCGACTATACTATTATAGAGCTTTATGCGCATCTGAACCGATTTTGATAAAATTGAGCAGAGGTGTGAAGATATTTAATAAAAAAAATCGTTACCAAATTTCTTGAAGATCGAAAACTGTAGCTATTATAGCTGCATAAATGTAAATCGGGCGACATATGGTGGAAAAAATAAGTTGTCCAAACCTTTTTCAATAAAAATATATGAGTTTGTCCTCTTAACAAGTGTTGTGTTATTAAAGTAATATAGGTTTGACATAAAATAATAAACATTAATTAAGTTTAAGAAAATAAATTAAATTATTACATCAAAATTCATGTCACATCACATTTGGATTTCGTTGGTGACGGATCGGTGTGGGGCCCTCGTTGTTATTGCATTCATTTAGTGTTGTTACATTTACATATATATCTGGCCGTGAGGCTATAGTTTGATGTAGTTTTTTTTCAAAGCGTGAAAGTTGATCTACTAAATACCGTGCAGTTACACATAACAGTGTATTCACGTGGTTTTATTTATTTTATTCATGGATATTATTCAATCGACGACTTGATACCCTGGAATTTTAACTTATACGTGAACACTGACCAATTATTTGGATACCTTATTTTTTTGTATTTCTTATTAACCTGGATACCTGGTAATATGTGAGTCAATTGACTCCGGCAACTAATCAATACCACAAAAAAATGCATGTGGAAAAAGTAAGTTTTCAATACATTAATATCCGCAATTACGGAATTTTTGGGTAGACATTTTTCCAAGCCATAAGCTTTTAACATTCATTCCATGGTGGCCGGTTGTACGTATCGGATTGACCCGATGGAGTCCTTCATCGGCAAGGGCTGCCGCCTCAGTGTAGAAAACACTGCTACAAAAACAACACTCATAGATGGGAAAATTGTCCAATGTCGGAGGATGCACTCTCTAAATTTCTCCGATTTTGGAGCTTATCCTCCAATATTCGCATTTTCAAAATGCATTTTCGCTTGGAGGTAGGTCTGGGCTCTGTGGCGGCCATTTTAAAACATTTATATTTTCTCTATTTAGGTAATCCTCTATTAGTTTTGGCGTATATATTGACGCATTGTCCTGTTGCAGGACAGAATTTTGGCATATGAGTCGCCTACCTTCTGATATTCCAGTGTTCCCTAAGAGTTTTAGGTACACTGCGGAATTTATTTTCCCTTCTAAAAGATCATACTCCCTGTACAATTTGTTGAAAAACTTCCCATCTATTTTCTAAGACTTAAATGTACACAGAAAAAATTTAGACCTATATTTGACCCATTAAATATGATATTGACTTATACAAAACATTTCAAACAAGGAGTTAATTGCTTTAATCATTTTTGACATAGAAATTCGATTATCTTTTGTATCACGGCAAGTTATTGGTAAACAAGGCAATCGTTGAACATATTTATAATTGTACGAATTAAATTCTTATTTAATAGTATAAATTGTTCATTGATCAAGATCATATTGTTCCCTTTCACTCGTATCCTGTGACGGCCGCGAATGATGTTTATTCTGCCACAGCCCTCATACAAAACAGAACGATGTTCTGTTTTGCATACGGATTTTCTTTAGTGGTGTCTTGTGAAGAGGGTCATTGATTTTATCTTTCTGAGTACATGCTTGTCTATGATTATTATGATCTGCACGGCGACTTCATATGTTGATTTCCAATAATGGCTGGTACTTTGTTCGTTTTTCACCGGTGAAAACATATGTTTTTACGGTTACTTTTTGAAACACTACAAAACTCTCAATGACATCAACAAACTTTTATGAAATTTTTTCATAAGTATTGGGGCAATGTCCTACTGAATTAAATCAGCAAGTTTTTTTGCCTGAAAATCTATTATCTAAAAAAGTAATCGTGAAAAAAATTTGATAAAAGCGAATACACAAATATTTATGTCCTGAGTATATTCAGAGGCTGAAACGAAAGGTCTGGTAAATTTGCACGAAGGACATTAATTTTTGTTGTTGAATGAGGTGAGATAATGGTTATTTAAGGTTAAGGGAGGATGATCGAGTGGTCTCATATATTTAACAGTCGGCACAGCCGCACTTTCAATCTTATATGTTCTTGGCTTGGGAATTTGCTGAAATGTGAGGTGACCATGTACTCTTGATGTCACCGGGGTTTATGCATGTGTGTTCGCAGCTATATGATCATCGGGTTTAATATGAGGTTGCACGCTTTACGATTGCGCTAGGAGGCACATACTTTATGACAACACCAACGGCGACTGGTTAGGAATCATGATTGGATAGCGATTCTGCCCAAGGGACGTTTTTATGCCATTTCACAGCATTGTCGATCTTACCTGGCGACTTGTTTTACTTGATACAGATTGTGCATTTTTTTCGGCGTTTTGTATCACGAAATTTATGGTAGATCTTGGTAATAAGAGTTCTGGCGACTCTTCTCAAGTTCTATTCGTTAATTTTAAAATGGTGGTACCAAGAATGAAGCCTAATTTTTTTCTTGCTCGTTCATAACTTTTTTAACCGCATTTTGCCGATGAAGTGTGCTGTTTGGCATATGGTCACTATGTGACAATTCCTTTTTGCGTTCTTCTTTTATGTGTACATGTATACGAGTCTTGTACTCGAGTACTAGGTAACCATACTTTATAGGATGAAGTTGTACGACAGATTGCCTATGGTATGCACTAGATGGCACCTAACCTGATCGTAGTACAGAGAGCTATTTTTAAGGAATGGAAGTCGTCGGAAAATTGTTAGGGCAGTCAATTTTAACTTTGATGTCTATCTCTACGGCCGTTCTTTGTGTAATCAGTACAAAAAACATTAGGTTAGGAAATAGAAGATTCATACGCAAAACTTGTGGTTAGCTGATTTCTCCAAGTATATTTTTATGAAACCTTGCGTAAAGATACACTTTTTTGAATATGTATGGTTTAATTTTGAAATAATTCGCGTGAAATATTTATCAGGGTATTGCGATCAACCAATATAGATTTGTTGACAAATCGAGCTAACTTGTCGCACGACTTTTGATGGAAGACACCAAGCCCATCTGACGCGTGTCCCGAGGATTTCCTTGCTATAAAAATGCAGTCGGTACTATAAAAATACAAAATACTGTATAAAGTAAATTGGTAAAGCAACCACCACAGCATTTGACCGCAAAATTAAGACGCTTCCCTTTTTTATGATTAAAATTGGAGCAAAAAAAGAGTTTTTGGAGCAAAACAAGAGTTTTTTTTCTTACTAGACGGTTGAGTGTGGCCGCCTCTCCGCTTTGTTGTGTTGGTTTTTCGTTGAATAAGCGTCCATTCCTGATTGTTGTCGCTGTTACCAATTCAACCGTTGTTGCACCGTGTTTGTGAATGAAGGGTGTTGTTTCTTGCTTGCTGGTGAGTTGTTTTCTTGGTTTTTTTTATAAAAATAATTATCAAGATAGCCAAATCTTGACTGGAAGAAGGCTGTGTGCACAACTACTTTGAAAGAAAATAAACAAACATCATCTGTGCTCTTTCAAACCTTTTGGTTGGGCCTTGTCATCGTTTTCGTCACATTCGAAAATTTTAATACGCACGTGATAATTATATAACAAAAAAAAAATAATAATAATAACTCTAAGTAAGAGTGTAAAAAGATATTTAAAAATTGAATAATGCAACTATTTTTGTTGGCTCTACTGTTAAAAAAGTAAAAAAATTACGTATTTCATGTTAAGGCCGGTACTATATTCGGTTTTCGCGTTAAAACTCCTTATAAAAAAACAAACGGAAAAACTTGTTTGTTCATCTAGGGAAAATTTACATTTCGGGACGCCCATTGAGATCACAGTAGCTGTGCAACAAGCTATTTTTTCGCAAAATAAACGCGATCGCCAAACTTCTAATTGTAACTGGGTGTTTGTTAGTGTTAATAATTTTGCTCACATGTACTCTAGTTGGAAAAAATACAGTGTTTGTGGATGCATAAATAAAAAAGTATTTTTTTAATATAATTAAACATACTCGAAAGAAAAATATATATTTCTTTCACAACAGCAACTCAATCAATCTATACAAAATAAAAAGGTTTGTGAAAGAATGTGTTGTGCTTTTGGTTTGCAATTACAACAACAATATTTGGATAAAAGTGGAGATGCTAACAAAGTTTTTTGGAAAGTTGAGCTTATTTAAATAATAACAATGAAAATACTAGAAAATTCAATAAATAAATGCTGAATTTGTCTCTTTTTAAATTGTTTGTGTTTCACTATTTATTAATTACGAAGGGGTGGGTTTTGGTTGAAATTACAATATACATGAATTTCAGTACGACCCAAACACTCAGATTTGTGTATACACATGCACGTAAGCAGCTGATAAATTGTTTAATGCCATATTAATTTTTACATGAAAATGGCAACGTTTGTGGTAACCTTGTCAAACCACCGAAAGAACTATTTTCGGAAATTTTTCCACAAAGAAGGCGTAGTGTCAGCCTTTAAATAGAATTAATCAATTTAATTATTAATCGAAATCCGAGCTTTGTTGGGTTTCCTACAACAATAAATTATATACTAAAAAGTATTGTTTGCTTAAAAAATATAAAATAAATTATTTGCTAAAAAAAGAATATTGCTATCTAAATTGCTTTTACTAGATCTAAGATTTAATTAACAATTTTTGTTATTTATTTATTTACCTAATTTTTATAGTTTCAATGTGGTCGACCCCTATTATTTTCATTTTTTTGTTAGGTTAGGTTAGGTTGAAAAGAGAATGCATATATTAATCCGCCCCATGCCACTATGGACATACACCAAAGTCAGTACTCGGAGTTTTATCCGCTCTAAAAACTATGAAGTAACCAATATATATTTATTTACAGGAAGTGGCAGTTGCCTCACAACGAAATATTAAGTGCATTATCTGTCAAAATCAGTGATTAGTGTATTATTCTTTCTTTCGCAAATAAATAAAATAAAAAAAGAAAAATAGAACCAATAAAACAGAAATGATGCCGACAATGATGTCAAGCGTTGCCACTAAAATTCATTTTTGCCATTTTCCTCGGTACTAACACATATTTTCCTCCAGCGTATTGCCGACATTTTTTTATATGACACTTTGGCATTATTAGTTTAAAAGTTAATGGATTAAAGCGGAAATAACCCACATATCCGTCAAGCTTAAGCCGCAGCCAAATACCAAAGTGCCACCGCATTATCAAAATAAACTTGTCCATTACAATCCATTGGGAAAAGAAATGAGAATGAGTCAAATATATGCATCCCTTCTATTATATATGGACACAAAGTGGCGTGGGTAGACAAAAAAAAATAGCAAGGCGGATTTATATTTACCTCGAAAATGGTGCTGACGATGAGAGATAACATATGTAGATCTAGATTTCGTGGTACTGCACGCATAAAGCTATGATTGTTAATTATTACGATTAATTTCAAATATGTGTATAAATTAATTTGTTCATAATACTCTTTACACATCTTGTCCCCGACAATAAAGGGAGGTCTATTTGTGAAACGACAATTTCTTCTTTTTTTGTATGTTCATATTTTTAAGTAATATATTTCAAGTTTTATTCGCAATGTAATCCAATGAAATAAAAAGTTTTTCATTCAGTACAGTAAAAAAATATACTTAAAAGAAAGGGCGATTTCAAATAATTGATTTATGTAGTTAATAACTACTTTAATAAAATTTTTAAGCTTATCATAAATCTAAATTGCAAGATTGTTGATAAATAATACAAATTCCTTTGCAGGTCCGATTTCAGCAAATTGTTTTATTTGAATGTACAAATTTCTTAATTGAACCTAGATTTTAATTTTTTTTGTGTAGGGAGAGTGCATTTGTACGCTCACTGGGGTTGCGCCACACATAAAACATGCCATGGGAATATTTAAGTCTTAGGCTGTGTGTCGAATGGTAGCAAAGTTGTAGTGATATTAAAAATATGACGTTAAGCTTGGTGAATAATTTTTGAGTAGCCCAGGGGCTAGTAGGATTTTTGACAGCACAGCAAATGTTGATGTTTCATTGGGCAAAGTCCCATGTCAGTAATTGTAAATTCCTTTGGGTTTTGGTAACCAAATTGCGTGCGACACAACTTAGCCGCCTACATTGTGGGCAGACGTCACAAAATTATCTACATAGTGCCCACGCAATTAAAACATTTAGTTAAAAACAAAGAAAAAATTAAAAACATGGCTCAATTAAGAAATTTGTTCATTCAATTAAAAAATTCGCTGAAATCGGACCTATTGACGAATTTGTATTATTGATTAACAATTTTGTAATGTTTTATTGATTAACAATAATGTAATAATAATCGGGCAAAATACTTAAATGGGAGTTACAGCGGTCAAAAAAAGTATTCATCATTCAATGTTTTTTTTTTAATAAGTCTACAAAAGACAATTGGAATAAAAACATATTAAACTAATGATGCAGTAGTGCTTGTGTGATATATATGTACACAATTTCATTGTTTTTAAAGAAAAAAATAGTATTTATTGGAACAAAAAGGGCCATTTTACAGCTGAACACAAAAAATTAAACAAAAAAAGTATTCATCATTGCAAAAAAACAAAAAAATAAATGACATAATTTAAAAAAATTAATACTTTGTTATTCGACCACCGCGTCTTATAACTTCTTTTAAACGGTTTGACATCGATTGGACTAATTTAGCGGTTATATTTTGGTCTATATTAGTCCATTCCTCCATTATCACCTGTTGCATTTGACTCTTGCTCGAAAAATTGCGCGTTCTCAATTTGCGTTCGAGATGTTCCCAAAGATGTTCAATTGGGTTCAAGTCGGGACTTTGAGGAGGAGTTTTAATGACTTTGGGGCAGTTATACAGCATCCACATCTTGGTATTTAAAGCAGAATGTTTGGGGTCATTATCTTGATAATATTGAAAGTTATTACCAAGCCCAAGTTTTACAGCACTATCTTTTAAATTCCTCTTTAAAATGTCAATGTAATACTTATGATCCATTACTCCATTAATAATTTCAAGATTTCCCGCTCCTGAAGCCGCCATACACCCCCAAACCATTAAACCACCTCCACCATGTTTTACAGTAGCAACTGTGTTTCGTTCTTCAAACTCTGTATTTGGTTTTCTGTACACTATGACCTTTCCATCGCACCCAAAAAGATTAAACTTGCTCTCGTCTGCAAAAATGACTGTTTTCCAAAATGATTCGGGCTGTTTTACATACATTTTTGCGAAGTTTAGACTTTTCACTCGGTTTATTTTATTTATAAAGGGCTTCTTACGTGCAGTTCTTCCTCTGTAACTATGCCTTTTGAGTGTATTTCGAATTGTTTGTGTAGTAACTTCCTTCCCTAAATATTCCATAGTGTTTTTACGAAGAATGGTCGCATTTGTCTTCGGAGTTTTCTGAACTTGCCGCACTAGCCAACGCACATCTCCAACTGAAAGTGCTTTTGGTCGACCAGATCTTGGTTTATTGTCAACAGTTTTCGTTTCTGTCCACTTTCTGATGATGGATTGTATAGTAGATCGTGGTCTATTTAATATTTCACTGATAGTTTTTTGAGTTAAACCATTCCTGTGGTGTTTTATTATCAAAACTTTTACCTCATCAGAAACCTCGTTTTGCTTACGACCCATTTTGACAAAAACTATATTTTCAATGAAATTAAATATTTTGCTGTCAAGGGCAAAGCCTCCTTTACTAAATAAAACAGAAAAGGGGGATTCCCAAATAATATTTGAATTTGACTTTGATGATAGCACATCAATGATGAATACTTTTTTTGTTCTGTTTTTGGTGTTATTATATAAAATTGCATTTTTTGCGCTAATTAAATTTATTTTTTGAATTTATTTTAAAACATATTGCGAAAAATAAACTATTGCATAAAACTGCATTATTTGTTTACTTTAAATTTTCTTCAATTACCCAAAATAAGTGAATTTATTATCAATTTTGCTAATGATGAATACTTTTTTTGACCGCTGTATATCTTAATATGAAACAATTTTCAAATTAATGGCAAAAAAAAAATTAAAAACTTATTCAATTAAGAAACTGAAAAAAAGCTTTGCTGAAATCGGACCTGTAAAGAAGTTTTATATTATTGATTAACAATTTTGCAATTTGGATTTTTGATAAGCTTAAAAATCCAAATGAAATGGTTATAAACTCACTAAACGATTCATTTGAAAATTTCCATTTCTTTTACATAACGTTTTTACTGTTTTAATAAAAACAAATAATTGATACTTTGCACTTCAAAAAAAAATTATTTCTCTAGATTAAATTTCTGATCAAGCATGAAAAATATTGCTAGATGTACTTATATTATTTCTTTATGATCCAAGGCTTCTAAATAAAAGGAAAATTGTCATTTCCATTTTGAGCCTCTCTTTGTTGACGGCGACACCGTCTGTAAATAAAATAATTTATATATGTATATGTCTAAAATCAATCTTAATAAATACCAACCTTACAATTTTGCGTGAAATCTCGATACACATGTGTTATCTTCCATTCTCAGCGCCCAAGCAGATATAATCTATATATGGATAGCAAAATATTAAAAATGGGTGATATAAATAATATGTATTTATAAGTAACATGTCATGCATTATACAATGTCCTACAATATTTTGCGTTTGTCATTTATCCATTATATTTGTTCACATATGGCATTTTTCTGCATTACATTATTTCAGCACAAAATGCTTCTCAATAAATTTGTTTAACTTTAAAATAAAAACATTTTATGTAGAAATTTTTTTTATTTATTTTTTTTTCTCTAGCCGCGCAACTTTTTTCCGTATGTCATGGAAGTTAGACATATATTTGACTCATTCACACTTTTTTCGCATTACATATGTGTGAAAGGGAACACATTAAACATGGTATTAACTTATAAAAAACTTTTCAAACAACAGGTTAATTGCTTTAATTATTTTTGACATTGAAATCAGATTTTTTTTGCATATGGCAAGTGATTGGAGCATATTTTGAATTGTACGAATTAAATTGTTATTTAATAATCCAAAATTGTGAGTATCTATTTCTGCGTTCTGTTGTGCTCTCTTTTATATACTCATATGTAATGCAAAGAAATGCGAATGAGCCACATATATATGTATGTATGTTTAGTTTCTATCATATAGCGGCGTGGTTAGACAAAAAATATCAAGAAAAATAGAAAGTGGGGTTTTACCTATCAATGTGTTATGCTGAAATAGTGAAAAGCAGAAAAATTAGGATGTGAACAAATTAAATAGATATATTCCAAACGAAACAAATTTAATGACATGCAAAAAGGTAGTGTGGAATTTATAAATATTATTTTATTTTAATATGTTATTATCCCTATATTGGCTTGCAAAATGAAACTGATGACGGAAGTCAAAAATGCAGATTACCTTCATGTAGATGTAGATTTCGTGGTATTGTGCGCAAAATACTAAGATTGGTATTTATTATGATTCACCTTAATATGTATATAAATTATACACATTCATCGCCGATTTCCACGACAATGAAGAGAGGCTCACAAAGAAAGGCAGATTTTTCTTTCAGAAAATATAAATTGAAAAATAAATATTAAATTTATTAAAAACATAATATTTCAAGTTTTATCCGCAATTTAAACCAATAAAAAATGTTTTATTAATGCAAAAAATATCAATTATTTCCTTTTATTAAATTGGTAAAAATATTTGAGAGAAGGGACAACTTTCAAATAAATTGGTTTATTGAGTAAATAGTAGCTTTATTTGGATTTTTGAGCTGTTTTCATGTTTATGAGAAGAAAAGCCGTAGATATAAAACTATAACAATTAATTTATTTATTAACAAAGTTAAATTAAGTATAATGATAATTTGAAATAATGAATAATAATGGGTTGTTCCGGATGGAACTAGTTCATTGGAACTTATCCAAGTAAGGAACTGCTGGAACTAGTTCCATCTTATTCTTTCTTATAGTTTCATAGTTCCTTTTTTTGCATGTACACTTTTATTTTTCTCCCCTTTGTTAGTTTGTAGACCAGCTGATTGACATGCCATATTTTTGAGCTTCATACAACAGCTTAATAAAAGCGTCATCTTTTTCAATAGGCAACAAATGTGTACGTTGTGATTATGTGAAAGGAAAATAAATTATTTATTGCAACCACATTATGTGGTGGCACAAATAAATAAGCGTGGTGGCATCCAGATATTATTTTTTTATTGTCAACAAATCTAAATTGTTTTGATTCGCTTCAATTCGTGTTTTTTTCAGCATCGAGATTTAATACTAGTTTTAAACAAAATACAAACAATGAATTTTAAATTCAATTTCAATTCAGGGAATCGCAAATGAAAAAGGAACTAGTTCCTTTTGTGGAACTGAACTAAAAGGAGCGATCACTAAAAGGAACTAAAATATCCACCTCTACATGAAATTAATGTCATTGTATGTTGAGCTAAAATATGTGTTCACTTCACTGATTTGTTTGAGACTCGCTGTGTGCAGAAGTGATGTTCTAGATCAAACGATTTAGATGTTGCCATACTGTTACACTGAATGACAGCACAATACCAAGGTTGCCGTAACATCTCCCGTTTTAAGTTAGAACCGGGCTTTTTGTGATTGGTTTTACTGGTTGTTTTCTATGGGTAATCTTCTGTGGTGGAGTGATAAAATCTTCCAGGAGAGAGGTTGACATGTCTGAGTTTCTGATTGAAAACTTGTGTCTTCCACTGGAGCTATTGTAATGTTTAAATCCTAGAGTAACATATCAAGTTATAATAAGCTCTCTGTAGCTTGTGTTGAATCTTCTATATCTGAGATTTTGAGTGCCATTTGATCTGCATGAGCTTTGACGATTTGCTTACGATTTCCAAACCAAACTAGCATAAGTGACTTGTCCGATTTTTCGAAGAACCCAAAATAATTTAACAGAAAAAATATCGACCTAAATTTGACCGAATGGTATGGACTTATAAAAATCTTTTCAAATAAGGTGTTAATTGCTTTAATTATTTTTGATATAGAAATGCGATAGTTTTTGTATCACGGCTAGTGATTGTTAAATAGGGCATACATAGAACATATTATTAATTGTACGAATTAAATGTTTATTTAATAGTATAAATTGTATATAGACCAAGATTATATTGTGTGTAATGCGAAAAGAAGTGCGAATGAATCAAATAAAGGGTGATTTTTTTGAGGTTAGGATTTTCATGCATTAGTATTTGACAGATCACGTGGGATTTCAGACATGGTGTCAAAGAGAAAGATGCTCAGTATGCTTTGACATTTCATCATGAATAGACTTACTAACGAGCAACGCTTGCAAATCATTGAATTTTATTACCAAAATCAGTGTTCGGTTCGAAATGTGTTCATTCACCGTAACGTTGCGTCCAACAGCATCTTTGAAAAAATACGGTCCAATGATTCCACCAGCGTACAAACCACACCAAACAGTGCATTTTTCGGGATGCATGGGCAGTTCTTGAACGGCTTCTGGTTGCTCTTCACTCCAAATGCGGCAATTTTGCTTATTTACGTAGCCATTCAACCAGAAATGAGCCTCATCGCTGAACAAAATTTGTCAAAATTTGAACACATTTCGAACCGAACACTGATTTTGGTAATAAAATTCAATGATTTGCAAGCGTTGCTCGTTAGTAAGTCTATTCATGATGAAATGTCAAAGCATACTGAGCATCTTTCTCTTTGACACCATGTCTGAAATCCCACGTGATCTGTCAAATACTAATGCATGAAAATCCTAACCTCAAAAAAATCACCCTTTATATAGCTTCTATCACATAAAGACACAAAGTTGCGTGGCTAGACAAAAAAATCAAGAAAAAGTGTAGATTGAAGTTAAACAAATGTATAGTGTAAAATTATGCGCTGAAATAGTGTTATCTAGAAACGCAACAAATTGGAGGACGTAATAGCATGTAAAAGTGGCATTTATTAATACATATTATATTATCTAGTTTTAATATTTTTTTATCCAAGTCAATGGCGCTGAGGATAGAAAATAACACATGTGGAGCTAGATTTCGTGGTATTCCACACAAAATGTTAAAATTGCTATATATTACAATTCATTTTAAATATGTATGTATATAAATTATATTGTTTATAATACTCTTTACAGGCGGTGTCACTGACAAAAAACAGAGGCTTAAAATGGAATCGACAATTTTTCTTTGAAAATTAAGAAAAATATAATTATTTTTGTTTGTTTCTCTTTCGAGACAAGCTCAATGATCGAAGATTTTCTTTGCAAATGGAAAAGAAAAGCCAGAGATCGCAACACACCAACCACTATGGGACGCTTTTCGTCTTTGGTTAAAGGGCTTTTCAACCATATTAGGTGCGATGGCTTCAAGGGCCGTGCGTTGGTTTGATTTATTTGAATCGTATTTATTGGGAAAACGCATCTATGGTACAAACACCACATTAACCACGCTCGACAACCCTATCTATTAGTTGTACTCTTTCCCAATGCATGAGTTTTTGTGTAATGACGATAAATACTTTTTTTTTGCAATATTTTTCATGTTTTATGCGTAATTTAATCCAATGAAATCAAAAGTTTTTTATTAGTGTGGAAAATATCAATTATTTATATATTATACATATTTATTAAAACAGTAAAAACGTTATTTAAAAGAAATAGCAAATTTCAAATGAATGTTTTATTGATTTAATAAGAACTTTAATTGGATTTGTGAGCTTATCTTAAATCCAAATTGCAAAATTGTTTATCAATAATACATTTTCCTTTCAAATTCAGCAAATTTTTGTGTACAAATGTACAAATTGAATGTACAAATTTCTTAATTGGACATAGTGTTTTATTTTTTCTGTGTAGTTTCCCTTGAACTCTCTTGCATAGACTAAATAACCATGTTTGAATGTCTTCGACTTTGTGCCATATTTGGAGTTGCACTGGTATTCCATTCGCTCATTCTTTTTTGCGGAGATGATATTGGCTTTATGAGAGAGTCCAATATCGTTCTCATTTTGCGACCATTTTGCTGGCGTTGACCCATTCGGAGAGTTCGGGTTTGGTATATAGATACCAACAGAAATGTATGAAGTATTTCTGTGGTCGTTCCTTTCATTTTTTGAGTGATCTTTTGAAGGGTCAACGAATCTTGCAGCTTGGCCATTTGAGCTCGGAAGAAAACGAACTGTGCGAGTATGATAAATGGCTCTTTCTTTGCACCATTCTTTGAAGTTGCTGGAAAGTTTCTCGTGAGAACTTATTAGTCATAAGGCGTTGAAATGCACCTGGTGCACACTTTAGTCCTGGAGTCAATCTGTTGAATCTGAAGAGTCCTTTATGTGTGTTCACTGTAAGCAGTTCCTTGCTTTCATCATCGATGAGTGAAGACTGTGCAACTGTGTCAATCTGATAAGTCTTCTGGCGTTAGTAAAGAACATTGATTTGATTCAATTGCATTGTTTAACCCTGTGGAATAGTCTCTGCATATTCTAACCATAACGTTACGTTAGCTTATTACTATTGGTTCTGCCCACTATGATGTGTCAACGGGTGTGATGATTCCAGCGTTCTCTAGACGTGGTAATTCTGTCTCTATATTTGAACGTACTGCATAAGATACTGGACGTTTTGGTGTTGGTAAAGAACATTGATTTGATTCAATAGCATTGTTTAACCTTGTAGAATAGTCTCTGTATATTCTAACCTTACCGTTACGTTAGCTTATCACTATCGGTGCTGCCCACTATGATGTGTCAACGGCTGTGATGATTCCAGCGTTCTCTAGACGTGGTAATTCTGTCTCCATTTTTGAACGTGGATGTTTTGGTATGAATACTTCCTTTGAATTCGGGAGTAGTTCTCATGGTTCTTGTACCATGAGATGTTCTTTTTGATCCGATATGCCACACATAAAGGGTGGTACTATGTTCGCTTTTAGCGTAACTTTTTCATGATTACTTTGTTTAAATAGTAGATTTTTAAGCAAATGAACTTGCTGATTTCATCCAATAGGAAAATTTTTCACAAAAGTATTATGTTGAGATTTTTTTAGTGTTTCAAAAAAGTAACCGTGAAAAACATTAGTTTTCACCGGTGAAAAGAGAACATAGTACCAGAGATAAGCAAACTAAACATAATGAAGAAAATACAAATATAGAACACATTTGAAGAAGATAGGTTGTAAAACAAAGTTTATTTTTAAAACCACTTTGACACTTCAATTTACGGCATTTGCCACTCAAGGTAGTTTCGTTGGAGGTAGATTTTTGTTGTTGTGCTAATGACACTACCTTTTAATTGTACCATGGTCTAAGACCAGCGTTACCACTACAAAAAAATGTTTCCGACCAAAAATTTTCAAGAGACCCTTCTCTAACCACAATTTTCAAAACGCCAGATCTTGGAGATGGGTGCATCGTATGCTATGTTATGGTAACCCAAAAACACAAAATTGGTACAAAAATTTTGGGGTCGAATAACCGTGGGGACGCCCTACCCCGAAACCCACCCAAACGGATACTTGCCGATTGGGAAAATAGGTAGAGTAGAGAAAATGAGTGGAAGTACGAAAACTTATATTATACGAAACTTATATAAACATGTGGGGTCAAGTCCCAGGGGCCGCCCCACCCCAAAAATAACCCTCAAACGGACATGTAGACCGATCGGGACTATTAGATTCAAACGAAAGGTACTTGAGAGTCTATTATGAAACCTATATAAAAGCTTGAGATCTATTTCCAGGTGTGTCGTCCCACCCCAAAATTATGCCCCAAATGAACATGTTCACGTAACGGGGCAAGATGGAACTCAAACGAAAGGCATTTGAGAGTAGAATACGAAAATTATGTAAAAATGTGGGTCATTTCCCGGGGAGTCAACCCACCCCAAAATTATGACCCAAAATGGTCATGTATATCAAACGGAGCAATATGGGATTCTAATGAAAGTTATTTGTGAGAGTATATAATTTTCAAACTTGAACCATGTCAAAACGGGGCCGTAAAAACTTATGGGTGTAGCGAAGCACACGGCGCCAGCTGGTGTAACATAAGACAAGTAAAAAGGTATTAAGTACGGCCAGGCCGTACTTTGGATACCCACAGCCTTGAGTATATATTAACAACATTTCGGCAAAATCCGGTAAAATTTGCAACATTTATTAACCCGTATTAGATATGTCGAAGTATGATCTGTTCTAGATCAAACTCGCCTCAGTTAACTATTCTAAATTCCTTGTAAAATTGGATAATAAATGAGTCTTATACCTGTTTTGGACCATAAATCGGGAGATCGATATTTATGATTTAAATTCACATATGATCCTTTTTGAGCAATATTATGACAGGATGTGAAAGGGTTTAACATAGCTCGCTGCAACAAATCGAAATCAAAATCGTGTAAGGAATAAGCCAGTCATGGGAGAAAAACCTTAAACCGGGAGTTCGGTCTATGTGGGGGAAAACCCCAAAAAATTCCCAATCTAAATAATATTTGCAAGTACTTCAAAGAACACAAAAAATTAAACAAAAAAAGTATTCATCATTGCAAAAAAACAAAAAAATAAATGACATAATTTAAAAAAATTAATACTTTGTTATTCGACCACCGCGTCTTATAACTTCTTTTAAACGGTTTGACATCGATTGGACTAATTTAGCGGTTATATTTTGGTCTATATTAGTCCATTCCTCCATTATCACCTGTTGCATTTGACTCTTGCTCGAAAAATTGCGCGTTCTCAATTTGCGTTCGAGATGTTCCCAAAGATGTTCAATTGGGTTCAAGTCGGGACTTTGAGGAGGAGTTTTAATGACTTTGGGGCAGTTATACAGCATCCACATCTTGGTATTTAAAGCAGAATGTTTGGGGTCATTATCTTGATAATATTGAAAGTTATTACCAAGCCCAAGTTTTACAGCACTATCTTTTAAATTCCTCTTTAAAATGTCAATGTAATACTTATGATCCATTACTCCATTAATAATTTCAAGATTTCCCGCTCCTGAAGCCGCCATACACCCCCAAACCATTAAACCACCTCCACCATGTTTTACAGTAGCAACTGTGTTTCGTTCTTCAAACTCTGTATTTGGTTTTCTGTACACTATGACCTTTCCATCGCACCCAAAAAGATTAAACTTGCTCTCGTCTGCAAAAATGACTGTTTTCCAAAATGATTCGGGCTGTTTTACATACATTTTTGCGAAGTTTAGACTTTTCACTCGGTTTATTTTATTTATAAAGGGCTTCTTACGTGCAGTTCTTCCTCTGTAACTATGCCTTTTGAGTGTATTTCGAATTGTTTGTGTAGTAACTTCCTTCCCTAAATATTCCATAGTGTTTTTACGAAGAATGGTCGCATTTGTCTTCGGAGTTTTCTGAACTTGCCGCACTAGCCAACGCACATCTCCAACTGAAAGTGCTTTTGGTCGACCAGATCTTGGTTTATTGTCAACAGTTTTCGTTTCTGTCCACTTTCTGATGATGGATTGTATAGTAGATCGTGGTCTATTTAATATTTCACTGATAGTTTTTTGAGTTAAACCATTCCTGTGGTGTTTTATTATCAAAACTTTTACCTCATCAGAAACCTCGTTTTGCTTACGACCCATTTTGACAAAAACTATATTTTCAATGAAATTAAATATTTTGCTGTCAAGGGCAAAGCCTCCTTTACTAAATAAAACAGAAAAGGGGGATTCCCAAATAATATTTGAATTTGACTTTGATGATAGCACATCAATGATGAATACTTTTTTTGTTCTGTTTTTGGTGTTATTATATAAAATTGCATTTTTTGCGCTAATTAAATTTATTTTTTGAATTTATTTTAAAACATATTGCGAAAAATAAACTATTGCATAAAACTGCATTATTTGTTTACTTTAAATTTTCTTCAATTACCCAAAATAAGTGAATTTATTATCAATTTTGCTAATGATGAATACTTTTTTTGACCGCTGTATATCTTAATATGAAACAATTTTCAAATTAATGGCAAAAAAAAAATTAAAAACTTATTCAATTAAGAAACTGAAAAAAAGCTTTGCTGAAATCGGACCTGTAAAGAAGTTTTATATTATTGATTAACAATTTTGCAATTTGGATTTTTGATAAGCTTAAAAATCCAAATGAAATGGTTATAAACTCACTAAACGATTCATTTGAAAATTTCCATTTCTTTTACATAACGTTTTTACTGTTTTAATAAAAACAAATAATTGATACTTTGCACTTCAAAAAAAAATTATTTCTCTAGATTAAATTTCTGATCAAGCATGAAAAATATTGCTAGATGTACTTATATTATTTCTTTATGATCCAAGGCTTCTAAATAAAAGGAAAATTGTCATTTCCATTTTGAGCCTCTCTTTGTTGACGGCGACACCGTCTGTAAATAAAATAATTTATATATGTATATGTCTAAAATCAATCTTAATAAATACCAACCTTACAATTTTGCGTGAAATCTCGATACACATGTGTTATCTTCCATTCTCAGCGCCCAAGCAGATATAATCTATATATGGATAGCAAAATATTAAAAATGGGTGATATAAATAATATGTATTTATAAGTAACATGTCATGCATTATACAATGTCCTACAATATTTTGCGTTTGTCATTTATCCATTATATTTGTTCACATATGGCATTTTTCTGCATTACATTATTTCAGCACAAAATGCTTCTCAATAAATTTGTTTAACTTTAAAATAAAAACATTTTATGTAGAAATTTTTTTTATTTATTTTTTTTTCTCTAGCCGCGC
This sequence comes from Stomoxys calcitrans, assembly GCF_963082655.1. Taxonomy (NCBI): domain Eukaryota; kingdom Metazoa; phylum Arthropoda; class Insecta; order Diptera; family Muscidae; genus Stomoxys; species Stomoxys calcitrans. The sequence continues at coordinate 160,564,068 of NC_081556.1, read as the reverse complement.
AACTTTTTTCCGTATGTCATGGAAGTTAGACATATATTTGACTCATTCACACTTTTTTCGCATTACATATGTGTGAAAGGGAACACATTAAACATGGTATTAACTTATAAAAAACTTTTCAAACAACAGGTTAATTGCTTTAATTATTTTTGACATTGAAATCAGATTTTTTTTGCATATGGCAAGTGATTGGAGCATATTTTGAATTGTACGAATTAAATTGTTATTTAATAATCCAAAATTGTGAGTATCTATTTCTGCGTTCTGTTGTGCTCTCTTTTATATACTCATATGTAATGCAAAGAAATGCGAATGAGCCACATATATATGTATGTATGTTTAGTTTCTATCATATAGCGGCGTGGTTAGACAAAAAATATCAAGAAAAATAGAAAGTGGGGTTTTACCTATCAATGTGTTATGCTGAAATAGTGAAAAGCAGAAAAATTAGGATGTGAACAAATTAAATAGATATATTCCAAACGAAACAAATTTAATGACATGCAAAAAGGTAGTGTGGAATTTATAAATATTATTTTATTTTAATATGTTATTATCCCTATATTGGCTTGCAAAATGAAACTGATGACGGAAGTCAAAAATGCAGATTACCTTCATGTAGATGTAGATTTCGTGGTATTGTGCGCAAAATACTAAGATTGGTATTTATTATGATTCACCTTAATATGTATATAAATTATACACATTCATCGCCGATTTCCACGACAATGAAGAGAGGCTCACAAAGAAAGGCAGATTTTTCTTTCAGAAAATATAAATTGAAAAATAAATATTAAATTTATTAAAAACATAATATTTCAAGTTTTATCCGCAATTTAAACCAATAAAAAATGTTTTATTAATGCAAAAAATATCAATTATTTCCTTTTATTAAATTGGTAAAAATATTTGAGAGAAGGGACAACTTTCAAATAAATTGGTTTATTGAGTAAATAGTAGCTTTATTTGGATTTTTGAGCTGTTTTCATGTTTATGAGAAGAAAAGCCGTAGATATAAAACTATAACAATTAATTTATTTATTAACAAAGTTAAATTAAGTATAATGATAATTTGAAATAATGAATAATAATGGGTTGTTCCGGATGGAACTAGTTCATTGGAACTTATCCAAGTAAGGAACTGCTGGAACTAGTTCCATCTTATTCTTTCTTATAGTTTCATAGTTCCTTTTTTTGCATGTACACTTTTATTTTTCTCCCCTTTGTTAGTTTGTAGACCAGCTGATTGACATGCCATATTTTTGAGCTTCATACAACAGCTTAATAAAAGCGTCATCTTTTTCAATAGGCAACAAATGTGTACGTTGTGATTATGTGAAAGGAAAATAAATTATTTATTGCAACCACATTATGTGGTGGCACAAATAAATAAGCGTGGTGGCATCCAGATATTATTTTTTTATTGTCAACAAATCTAAATTGTTTTGATTCGCTTCAATTCGTGTTTTTTTCAGCATCGAGATTTAATACTAGTTTTAAACAAAATACAAACAATGAATTTTAAATTCAATTTCAATTCAGGGAATCGCAAATGAAAAAGGAACTAGTTCCTTTTGTGGAACTGAACTAAAAGGAGCGATCACTAAAAGGAACTAAAATATCCACCTCTACATGAAATTAATGTCATTGTATGTTGAGCTAAAATATGTGTTCACTTCACTGATTTGTTTGAGACTCGCTGTGTGCAGAAGTGATGTTCTAGATCAAACGATTTAGATGTTGCCATACTGTTACACTGAATGACAGCACAATACCAAGGTTGCCGTAACATCTCCCGTTTTAAGTTAGAACCGGGCTTTTTGTGATTGGTTTTACTGGTTGTTTTCTATGGGTAATCTTCTGTGGTGGAGTGATAAAATCTTCCAGGAGAGAGGTTGACATGTCTGAGTTTCTGATTGAAAACTTGTGTCTTCCACTGGAGCTATTGTAATGTTTAAATCCTAGAGTAACATATCAAGTTATAATAAGCTCTCTGTAGCTTGTGTTGAATCTTCTATATCTGAGATTTTGAGTGCCATTTGATCTGCATGAGCTTTGACGATTTGCTTACGATTTCCAAACCAAACTAGCATAAGTGACTTGTCCGATTTTTCGAAGAACCCAAAATAATTTAACAGAAAAAATATCGACCTAAATTTGACCGAATGGTATGGACTTATAAAAATCTTTTCAAATAAGGTGTTAATTGCTTTAATTATTTTTGATATAGAAATGCGATAGTTTTTGTATCACGGCTAGTGATTGTTAAATAGGGCATACATAGAACATATTATTAATTGTACGAATTAAATGTTTATTTAATAGTATAAATTGTATATAGACCAAGATTATATTGTGTGTAATGCGAAAAGAAGTGCGAATGAATCAAATAAAGGGTGATTTTTTTGAGGTTAGGATTTTCATGCATTAGTATTTGACAGATCACGTGGGATTTCAGACATGGTGTCAAAGAGAAAGATGCTCAGTATGCTTTGACATTTCATCATGAATAGACTTACTAACGAGCAACGCTTGCAAATCATTGAATTTTATTACCAAAATCAGTGTTCGGTTCGAAATGTGTTCATTCACCGTAACGTTGCGTCCAACAGCATCTTTGAAAAAATACGGTCCAATGATTCCACCAGCGTACAAACCACACCAAACAGTGCATTTTTCGGGATGCATGGGCAGTTCTTGAACGGCTTCTGGTTGCTCTTCACTCCAAATGCGGCAATTTTGCTTATTTACGTAGCCATTCAACCAGAAATGAGCCTCATCGCTGAACAAAATTTGTCAAAATTTGAACACATTTCGAACCGAACACTGATTTTGGTAATAAAATTCAATGATTTGCAAGCGTTGCTCGTTAGTAAGTCTATTCATGATGAAATGTCAAAGCATACTGAGCATCTTTCTCTTTGACACCATGTCTGAAATCCCACGTGATCTGTCAAATACTAATGCATGAAAATCCTAACCTCAAAAAAATCACCCTTTATATAGCTTCTATCACATAAAGACACAAAGTTGCGTGGCTAGACAAAAAAATCAAGAAAAAGTGTAGATTGAAGTTAAACAAATGTATAGTGTAAAATTATGCGCTGAAATAGTGTTATCTAGAAACGCAACAAATTGGAGGACGTAATAGCATGTAAAAGTGGCATTTATTAATACATATTATATTATCTAGTTTTAATATTTTTTTATCCAAGTCAATGGCGCTGAGGATAGAAAATAACACATGTGGAGCTAGATTTCGTGGTATTCCACACAAAATGTTAAAATTGCTATATATTACAATTCATTTTAAATATGTATGTATATAAATTATATTGTTTATAATACTCTTTACAGGCGGTGTCACTGACAAAAAACAGAGGCTTAAAATGGAATCGACAATTTTTCTTTGAAAATTAAGAAAAATATAATTATTTTTGTTTGTTTCTCTTTCGAGACAAGCTCAATGATCGAAGATTTTCTTTGCAAATGGAAAAGAAAAGCCAGAGATCGCAACACACCAACCACTATGGGACGCTTTTCGTCTTTGGTTAAAGGGCTTTTCAACCATATTAGGTGCGATGGCTTCAAGGGCCGTGCGTTGGTTTGATTTATTTGAATCGTATTTATTGGGAAAACGCATCTATGGTACAAACACCACATTAACCACGCTCGACAACCCTATCTATTAGTTGTACTCTTTCCCAATGCATGAGTTTTTGTGTAATGACGATAAATACTTTTTTTTTGCAATATTTTTCATGTTTTATGCGTAATTTAATCCAATGAAATCAAAAGTTTTTTATTAGTGTGGAAAATATCAATTATTTATATATTATACATATTTATTAAAACAGTAAAAACGTTATTTAAAAGAAATAGCAAATTTCAAATGAATGTTTTATTGATTTAATAAGAACTTTAATTGGATTTGTGAGCTTATCTTAAATCCAAATTGCAAAATTGTTTATCAATAATACATTTTCCTTTCAAATTCAGCAAATTTTTGTGTACAAATGTACAAATTGAATGTACAAATTTCTTAATTGGACATAGTGTTTTATTTTTTCTGTGTAGTTTCCCTTGAACTCTCTTGCATAGACTAAATAACCATGTTTGAATGTCTTCGACTTTGTGCCATATTTGGAGTTGCACTGGTATTCCATTCGCTCATTCTTTTTTGCGGAGATGATATTGGCTTTATGAGAGAGTCCAATATCGTTCTCATTTTGCGACCATTTTGCTGGCGTTGACCCATTCGGAGAGTTCGGGTTTGGTATATAGATACCAACAGAAATGTATGAAGTATTTCTGTGGTCGTTCCTTTCATTTTTTGAGTGATCTTTTGAAGGGTCAACGAATCTTGCAGCTTGGCCATTTGAGCTCGGAAGAAAACGAACTGTGCGAGTATGATAAATGGCTCTTTCTTTGCACCATTCTTTGAAGTTGCTGGAAAGTTTCTCGTGAGAACTTATTAGTCATAAGGCGTTGAAATGCACCTGGTGCACACTTTAGTCCTGGAGTCAATCTGTTGAATCTGAAGAGTCCTTTATGTGTGTTCACTGTAAGCAGTTCCTTGCTTTCATCATCGATGAGTGAAGACTGTGCAACTGTGTCAATCTGATAAGTCTTCTGGCGTTAGTAAAGAACATTGATTTGATTCAATTGCATTGTTTAACCCTGTGGAATAGTCTCTGCATATTCTAACCATAACGTTACGTTAGCTTATTACTATTGGTTCTGCCCACTATGATGTGTCAACGGGTGTGATGATTCCAGCGTTCTCTAGACGTGGTAATTCTGTCTCTATATTTGAACGTACTGCATAAGATACTGGACGTTTTGGTGTTGGTAAAGAACATTGATTTGATTCAATAGCATTGTTTAACCTTGTAGAATAGTCTCTGTATATTCTAACCTTACCGTTACGTTAGCTTATCACTATCGGTGCTGCCCACTATGATGTGTCAACGGCTGTGATGATTCCAGCGTTCTCTAGACGTGGTAATTCTGTCTCCATTTTTGAACGTGGATGTTTTGGTATGAATACTTCCTTTGAATTCGGGAGTAGTTCTCATGGTTCTTGTACCATGAGATGTTCTTTTTGATCCGATATGCCACACATAAAGGGTGGTACTATGTTCGCTTTTAGCGTAACTTTTTCATGATTACTTTGTTTAAATAGTAGATTTTTAAGCAAATGAACTTGCTGATTTCATCCAATAGGAAAATTTTTCACAAAAGTATTATGTTGAGATTTTTTTAGTGTTTCAAAAAAGTAACCGTGAAAAACATTAGTTTTCACCGGTGAAAAGAGAACATAGTACCAGAGATAAGCAAACTAAACATAATGAAGAAAATACAAATATAGAACACATTTGAAGAAGATAGGTTGTAAAACAAAGTTTATTTTTAAAACCACTTTGACACTTCAATTTACGGCATTTGCCACTCAAGGTAGTTTCGTTGGAGGTAGATTTTTGTTGTTGTGCTAATGACACTACCTTTTAATTGTACCATGGTCTAAGACCAGCGTTACCACTACAAAAAAATGTTTCCGACCAAAAATTTTCAAGAGACCCTTCTCTAACCACAATTTTCAAAACGCCAGATCTTGGAGATGGGTGCATCGTATGCTATGTTATGGTAACCCAAAAACACAAAATTGGTACAAAAATTTTGGGGTCGAATAACCGTGGGGACGCCCTACCCCGAAACCCACCCAAACGGATACTTGCCGATTGGGAAAATAGGTAGAGTAGAGAAAATGAGTGGAAGTACGAAAACTTATATTATACGAAACTTATATAAACATGTGGGGTCAAGTCCCAGGGGCCGCCCCACCCCAAAAATAACCCTCAAACGGACATGTAGACCGATCGGGACTATTAGATTCAAACGAAAGGTACTTGAGAGTCTATTATGAAACCTATATAAAAGCTTGAGATCTATTTCCAGGTGTGTCGTCCCACCCCAAAATTATGCCCCAAATGAACATGTTCACGTAACGGGGCAAGATGGAACTCAAACGAAAGGCATTTGAGAGTAGAATACGAAAATTATGTAAAAATGTGGGTCATTTCCCGGGGAGTCAACCCACCCCAAAATTATGACCCAAAATGGTCATGTATATCAAACGGAGCAATATGGGATTCTAATGAAAGTTATTTGTGAGAGTATATAATTTTCAAACTTGAACCATGTCAAAACGGGGCCGTAAAAACTTATGGGTGTAGCGAAGCACACGGCGCCAGCTGGTGTAACATAAGACAAGTAAAAAGGTATTAAGTACGGCCAGGCCGTACTTTGGATACCCACAGCCTTGAGTATATATTAACAACATTTCGGCAAAATCCGGTAAAATTTGCAACATTTATTAACCCGTATTAGATATGTCGAAGTATGATCTGTTCTAGATCAAACTCGCCTCAGTTAACTATTCTAAATTCCTTGTAAAATTGGATAATAAATGAGTCTTATACCTGTTTTGGACCATAAATCGGGAGATCGATATTTATGATTTAAATTCACATATGATCCTTTTTGAGCAATATTATGACAGGATGTGAAAGGGTTTAACATAGCTCGCTGCAACAAATCGAAATCAAAATCGTGTAAGGAATAAGCCAGTCATGGGAGAAAAACCTTAAACCGGGAGTTCGGTCTATGTGGGGGAAAACCCCAAAAAATTCCCAATCTAAATAATATTTGCAAGTACTTCAAAGAGCAAAAAACAGCTCACTGTGTAAAATTTAAGAGAAATCGAGCAATAAAATCAAATTTTATGGTTTTTAGGACTTAATTAATCATAAATCTTTTGATCTTGCGGCTGCTACACATGGTAATGCAAAAAATCTAGAATGTCAATTAAAGTGTCAAGAAATTTGACAGCCTAGTGGGAATTTGCGCCACCTATAACATAGGCTTATAAAGTTGATTTCGTTGTTGTTGGGCAAGTGAGCCAACCTTGTTAATTCAACCATGATAATTTCCTTTGAGGACGATAACATCATTCCAAAATTTCTCTAACATTTCAATATGTACCTTTCTTAGAACATCTTACGTTTGCCCCCAAAATAAAGTTAATTTCAAGCAATCACCTCGTGATTGGAGACTAATCTATTTCCTTGATGTATTTTGTTAAGTTTGCAAACGGGTAGTATTCGCTGGTGCCAAATTTGATGGTATGTATTAAGACGAGTGCGTAAGGCTCTTGTGAAGTTGGAAAATCCAACTGACTAACTTTTAGTCTACAGACCATGTAAGAAACAATTATATAGAATTTTAACCTTATTTGTAAATTTTATGATGCCCTCTACACTGTCGAAGGGGCTCACTTCATTGGAAAGAAACATTCCCCAAACTTTGATATTCTCAACGATATGTTTGACGGTTTATACGGTGTAATTGAGGTACGCTGTGGCTTTAGGCGGTTTCATTACATGATCGCGTCCACTATTTGGGCTATTAATAAAGCCTTTTTATTTTTCAGTCCAAAGAATATTGCGCCATTTTCTTTTAGCCAGATGAATATATCAAATTTGACTATATTGAATATATCAACCTTTGTTGAATAATCTATTTTGACAACATAGACATCGTTTTTATCAAGAATTAAAGTTTTTCGAAGTTACAACTATTTAATATATTTACCAAGGTTTTTTTTGTTAGACGAGGAAAGAAATATTTTTTCCTGATCGTTCTATACTTTGCCTCACTATTTTCGGTTTCTGGCTTGGGTATGGATTGTACAGCATATTCCATCAGAATTTTTGAAATAGTAAAGAATTCAGATACTTTCTGATAACAATTTCCATATTTAGTAGTAGTAGTAGTAGTAGCAGTGTGTGGTACGCTGAGGCGGCAGCCCTTGCCGATGAAGGAATTCATCGGGTCAACCCGGTACATACAACCGGCTGCCATGGGATTGTTCCATATTTAGTAGTTTTGCAATGTTACTGGGGTACAGTCCCTCGATCTGCGTAGATTAGAAGTAGAAAAACTTCAATTAAAAAAAAAATACTTGACCTAACCTCTGGTTTTTAAATTTCTACGAAGAAAAAACAGATTTTTATTCACTTTTTGTAACAGATTTTTATGAATTTTCTACATTTTTTTAAACAAATTGCAGTACTGATCCTGAAATATTCATAATGGGAGTTGTTTTTGGCAATCCACATTCGTTAAAAAATGAGGTAGATCATAAACTTTGTCTTTCCTTTCACTAAACAATTATTCGAAAAATCTTTATAAACTAAATTTAAAATTGAAATGAATAGAATAGAAACTTTAATTTTCTAAAACCTTATTTATGAAATAGTTTCTTTTTATTAATTGCTTATTGCTTTCCAATATTTTTATGCCGCCGGTTTCTCGTCCACCACATAAAAAAAAAGAGATATTTTGACATAACTTATCGCCATCTGGAAGATCATGCTACACGGATGGATCAAAGCTAGAGAACAGAGTGTGCCTGGGGGTCCACGTTAAGAAAGCAGGGACTGAGATCTGTTTTAGACTGCCTGATCATAATACGGCCCTGCAGACGGAGATTCGGGCGATAACAAAATTCGTGAGGAAGTGAACATCATTACGGGCAGTAAAATGGTCATAAGGGCTATAACAACCTGGACGGTAAGGTCACGAATATTCTTACAGTGTAAGATTTACGCCTTCTCTGAGGATGGCATAATCAGCATCGTTTGGGATCCGGGCCATAACGGAGTAAGGAGGAATGAAAGTGCAGACGATTTAGCAGTAAGGCTAAATCGGGTCGACGGAGTCCTAGTTGAGGGCGTGGGCGACGAACGCGCATGAAACACTGTGGTACAGCGAAACAGTCCGTAGGACGGCTAAAATCCTATGGGGACACACGGGTCTACGAGTTCACCTATGCAAAATCGATGCGGCAAGTGATAGCATGTGGGGAAGATGATGAGACTTTGGAGCATTTCCTATGTCATTGCCCGGCTTTCGATGCTAAAATATACCGGTACTTATGTGGGGACACAATACCAGACATGAACCAACTTAGGGGAATAGTAAGGAAAACAATTAAGGATTTTATAAGTAGCACGAAGTTACTAACTTAAAATTTTCTTTTTCAAGGTTACTTTTTAGTTTTAAGAGCGCTTGATTACTGGCTTAGGTGCAGGTCTATAGTGGCAAGGGGCGGATTAATATCCGCACCCTTTTCAAACTAACCTAATCTATCAAGGTTTTTGCTACAAATATAAATACCCCTATTCCGGTTGGCGATGGGGTTGTCGAATCTCCAAATTTTTACAAAATGGTATTATGGTTATCGAAGACGAAAATTCGTTCACATTTTTGGTATCACGTAACGCAAGTCGAATTCTCCTGTGCATTTTACGAAAACGATCGATATATAAGTTAATTGCGTACTAAACTACATTGGAGCTGTTTGTCGTATTGTATGGAACCTTATTTTATATTATTATTTTTTTTTTATTTACCACAATATTTTTCTATTATCAAACTGTCGAAGGCGAATAAGTTAAAGATTACCAAGAAATGTGATATTCGCCTTCGACTACGACTGCTATCGATTTTCGCCTTCGACAACAGTAATAAAGGTGATTAAATGGAAATAACTTTCGAATTTCTATTCAACATTTTGAAAATGTATGTATATTAAGTATAAAAAAACTGTTTATGCTAAATCAGAAATAATAAGTTCAACTTCTTCTTTTGTATGCATGCGGAACAATTTGTCGGGAGTCATTGTCATTACTTCCACATTGGTTGAATTGATTTTCTCTTCCATCACTTGTTTCAATGTGTTAAGTGCTAAGATAATTGCGTCTTTTAAAGACATTTCAGGCGTAAAATTATCTTGTAGGTTTTGTTGTGCTCCCTCGCTACCCGATCCAATAGCTTTAGCACCATAGCGAATGTAAGTTCCAGATGGGTCCATATGCCACAATTGCGGTTTACCTTCTTCAACGCCAGCAAACAATATGGCTACACCAAAAGGCCTGCTCATTGCCGAGCCACCATCACCACTGTCGCCAAATTGAATGGCTAATGCAGACACAGCCTGTGCACAAGATTCAATTGACATCCGTTCATTATAGACAAACCAATGATTTTGGCACTCCACTCTTGCTCTTTCAATCAGTGTGCGAGCATCTGCCATTAAACCGGATGTGGCACAGCCAATATGTCTATCAACTTCCACTATTTTCTCAACTGTATGTGGAACCATTAAGGAGGATGTAATTCTCTTCTCCACCGCTAGCACAACGCCTGCATAATATACCAATTACTCGCGTTGTATATAGCATAGAATTGAGACCCTTACCTTCAGAAGTGCATATACCAATCGCAGTTGATCCCAATTTAATGGCTTCGATTGCATACTCAACTTGAAACAGACGTCCTTCTGGAGAAAACGTATTTACTCCACGGTCATATTCAGAACGAGTAAGAAACATCTGAAAAGAAGTCTTAATTTATTTGGATCGCTTAACTCCAAAGAACCGCTTACATTTTACGTTTTTTTAATCAAATTTCAAATGAAAACTCTTTCTCTGGATCTCTCAACCTGAATCTCTGGATGTGAAAATGACAAACACTTTTTGGGGTCGATATTAGGATTGATTAATCGACTTTTTGTGTATAAACGTCGAGGTTGACTTTCACTGAATAAAAAGTCAAATAATCGATTTTGAAGTTGAATAATCGATTTTGAAGTCGAAAAGAACACCGTCGTTTTTGAAAACCATAATTGAAAATAAAAAAATTGCATATTCAATTAAAAAATGATGGAAATTTTCAATTGATTGTTCCAATAAAAAAATGCTTTATTTTTTCAATTAATTAATTATTGATCCATTCAAGCATGATTGAAATTTTTGGAATTTCCAATTAATTTCTATATTTGATACACAGACGTTTACCTTCCGAACCAGGAGCTTGAGAGCGTTGTTTGCGCAAAGGACCGTGGGCACTCGTACACAAAAAACTTTTACTTCAAAAAATTTCGTTTGTTGTTGTCGCAGCAGTTTGTTGTGCACTGAGACGGTAGCCTTTGGTCAACTTCATCGGGTTTATCCGGCACAGCTACCGTGGTATTGCTATAGATTTGACGAAATGTGGGACGTGTGAGTCTTTGAAATCTCCTTCATTTAATATTGTAGGGGACAAAATAACCTTTAATTGAATTTACTTAAGCACCATATTCAAAAAGTAATCGAATCAATTAATTTTTTAATTGAAAATGGCAAAAATGTCAATCACATTAATTGAAAAAAATCATATTCAATTAAAAAATGATTTAATCAATTAAGTTTTGGGTAATTGAAAACGATTTTATTGTCAATAAAATTTTTAATTGAAAAATTTTTAAGATGTTTTTCTATGTACAATTTTCGAGATCATTTTCAAAACGATCCAATTCATAATTTTTTAGAAAAATAAGCACCACAAGAAGCAATGATACAAGGTATAAAAAAACAAGGACGTGATTGTACTTGTGATATTTCCAAATATTCTATCAATTTGAACAATACGTTTGATTGGCGAATGAAAATGTAACTGTACTCTACACCACAACTGTGGTACATGGTATTATAAGGAAGAGGATGTCGTGACCCAAGGGTCCACGTTGCCGTTGGAGTGAGGAGTCGGACTGGCGGGCGCTGGTCGCTGGCATTCGAGCACCGGCTTTTGGCTCAGTCTTTGGGGCGCGGTTCTTTGCCAATCCAACCCTCTGGCAAGGTGACAAAAAAAACAAAATAAACAACCAGCTGTCGGTGGTACGAAACGGACGACAATAGAACATTAACAAAACACCCACTGGAACGAACTGGAGGACATTACGGCTGTGGAATTGCCTGGCGCCTAAAATCCTTCATGGCGCCTCAGGACTTTGCCCACCCCAACCATGGCACCCCTCGTCCTGTAATATTAAGGGTACCCCGTAATCCATCACCTGTCTATCTTTGCCGCTGCTCAGTCACTTACCCCATATTCCGATGCTTTAGCCTTCCATCATCCTTTAGAAATCACCAAGGCAAGTGTTTTTGATAATCATTCTTGTACAGATTTCAGTATTTTATTGAGTAAGTAAAAGAATATTCACATGGTAAATAATGTAAAAAAAAAACAAATAATCAAAAAGGCAAAATTCAATTACAAAAAAAAACAAGATTTAGAATATAAAGAATCGTTTTCAAGCAAACATGAAATATATTAGATTTTGAAGGCAAACGTTAACACTGCTTCTACACATTGCCATTCACAAAGACAATATTAACAATCTTGAAATTTTTCTCTACTTTCAGAAGAATGGGTCGGTCGCCTCGTCAGCTCTAGATGGATGACCAAGAATCGCCAAAACGGTGCTGCGGCCTTGATGCTGGCCTCTGCGGCCAATAAGGTCTCTTCAAGTTCTCGTCGGTCCGTCCGTCTGGTTTTCGGTGAGTATTGTCAAGTTTTAAGTGTATTTGTCGCAGTCTGTTTTTCTTGTCTAAAAAAGTATTCTATGTTTCTTTTAGGGTCTTTTTTTTTGTTGTGCTACCTTTTTAGCACCGTAGGACCAACATCGGCTGATTGGAGGACGAAAATGTCCTTTAACTGCGTTGCTACCTAACCTAACCATGAGCTCATGTTTGGTTATAGCCTGTAACCCAAACAACGGGTGAGTAAAAAAAAAGCACTAATGTTGCCCCACCCTAATCTATTTCGATTGTATACTTTAATACAAAAAAACCCTTTTTTAAACAAAAATAAAGCAGTCCAAGGGTCGAACGTCAGTAAAGCAGTTTGGTTTGCTAGTCTGGAGAAACTAAAAAGAGTACCTTAGGAGCGCTGGGGAATGCAACAGCGTCTGGATCCCTCGCTGGTGGATGGTGTGCGTTGCGGATGTGGCGGTGACCAGTGTGGCGGTGACCAGGGTGTCGGTAGCCGATGTGGCGGTTGTTGATGCAGCGGTTGGTGATGGAAGCCTTCTTCTTTGTGCGGCAGTGGAGGTGGAGGAGGCGTGGATTTTGATTTTTATGTTTTTGACTTTTAGTTTTGAAATGTCCACTTGTTTATTTTAATTTTAATTTCTATTTCTTTTCAGGTTTTTAATATATTCCTTTTTTCAGGTATTTAACGTTCATTTCATTTCAGATTTTTGACAAAGTTTTTCTTCTCTTTTTTTTTTTTACGTTACCATTTCAATTGGCTCTTTATGTATCGTCTCTTCACTTTTCAGGCATTTCAAATTTTCTATTTCTTTTTTTTTTTTTTAAAAAACTGTCCTTTTTATTTTGTTTAAATCCGTTTTTTTCACATTCATATGAATTTAAATAAAACACATTTACCAAATTTATTTCTGGTCTTTTCTTTTACGTATTTTTCTTGTTGATCACTCCACCTCCGTACGCTGCCAAGTCCCAATCGAAAAAGAAAGAAGCTTCCTTGGGTCACCGGCCGGCTTGGCTTGGATTCGCCTCCATCATCAAATTTGACTTCCAGCGGGCACCAACAAAACATATGGTGGTAGCCATAATTGTCAATTGGTGTCAGCTGGCTGTCTCTTTCGTTGACAGAGGCGAATTAAAACCATCAGATGGCGCTGGCGGTCTTCTATCCGCTAACAGATGTCGCTAGGGTCGCACATTAGGCCGCACACTACAAACCAAACCATCCTTTGAACATCACTGTTAAAGGATGGGAGGGAGAAAAATAACAATTTCTCTCAGTGTATTCCATGCCATAAAGTGTATATGCTCCTTACGCCAAACCTATCTCACTGTGTGTAGGTCCCATTAATAATGTGTAAGTCTTCCTCAACTAGTATACCTTGAGTTAACCATTTTTATACCTTACGGATATACCTTCATCAAATTAATTGGAAGCAATTGCAGCAGACGGACGACGCGGGAAATAATTTTCACCAACAAAGCAAAAAAAAAAGGTAAGTATTGTAAAAAAAAATGTGTTAAATCAAAAGCTAGTAATAAAAAAAAATGATTGTTCAGTGTCCCGAAGTGCGTGCCCAACATTATAGAAATAAATAACAAGAAAATTGTGACCGGCGGGCCAAAGTGTTTGTGTGTGTGTGCCAATGAACGGCAAAGTAAAAAAACAAAAACTACGCCTTTTACAACGTACTGGCCCACAAAATAAATAAAATGAAAAGAAATCATCAATGCCACATGCCCCTTGTCGCCAGTGGTAGTGAAAATATAAAAAAAAACAATGCAAAAATAATTAAATGTGCTCTGAGCCCTGTGTGTGTGATTGAAAGAAACAAACCGGCAAACACAATCACCGGCGTCGGCGTATATCGGATTTCATGAATGAAATGGTGAAAAAACAATATTCCAAATGAAACGCCTTGCAAATCGGAAAAAAAATTTAAAAAAAAGGTAAAGTGAAAATAATTGCGGTTCGAATGGTGAAATAAAAAAGAATCCTAACCACAATTTAAAAAAACTCCAACCAACGTGGTAAAAGAAACGGTTCATTATGTGACAGTGTGCGTGATTCCATGAATATGAGTGCGTGTGTTATAATGAAATCACATGATCGTACGGTACCCCTGCCATTGTGTGTAAGCCACTCAATTCATGAATGGTGGTGGGGGTACTAAGAAGTGACTCAATGACTTTCAAACCAAATGTCCTCAAAAATTTTCGGTGGCCATAACGAAAAAGGTGAAGTGACGTTATTGTGATTGAATTTAAAGTGTCATGGTTCTACACAAAAGAAAATGGTCTTGATATAAAAACTCAAAAGTGAACTTAGTTCGGCAAAGTTACCAAAAGAAAATTAATAAGAAGGGAAATTATGGAAAATAACTCAATGAGGAAAATTACAAAAATGCACGAAAAATGTGAAAAAACCAAATTCTGCCAAGAAAATGAAAAAAACAAAAAAAAATTAAGAATTTTGTGTGAAAATTTGAAAAAAAAAAAAAAAAGAAAAGAAATAATAATAAAAATAAGGAAAACGGAACAAAGAAAAATAAATTTCTCTGAAAACGGAGCGATATTAATATAGCCGAAAACAAAATTTTAAATAGAAATGCAGAACAAAAAAGTTTTTGTCTTTTCCTTAAGCTGGCAAAAAAAAACAAGCAAAAAAACTTATGAAAAACTAAAATAAAATTGCGTGTTCTATTCGAAAAACAAAAAAATCAGGGCCAATAGGAGGGAATTTTAAAATATCAGAAAATCTTAAAAAAACACTAAAGTGAAAAAGAAATTTATCCAAAAAAAATCCTTCAAACAAAACAAACCACTTTCATAACTAATTTGATCTTTTCTTCTTGTCTATCTTTCCAGGAAACCCACGTCATGGACCTGCGAACTCGCAACGGCTGCCTCGCTTGAGAGCATGAGCCATGCCATTTGTGGTCTAACGCTGTGGTGTGCCCAAGATAAACGAACTGGTAAGTATCAAATAGATGGTGCACCTTGGTGTATCCTCTATGACTTCTCCTAGCCGCCTCTCATCACTCACCACGGCATCCCTCGCCCCATGTCCAAGATGCCATAGCGATAGAAAGACGGGTCGACCCGACATACACCGAGGTCGTCAAGAGGCTCTACCGTGGTTGAGTGATCTCCTGGGGCCGGCATCGAGAGATGACAATCTCTCGTCCGGACAAAACGCCTTCCGCCGCAACTCGCGTTCCATGTCCAAGATGCCATAGTGATAGAAAGACGGGTCACCCATTGCGAGGTTGACAGCGAGCTCTCCGGCGGTCGAGGCACCCCAGAGGTTGGCAGAGAGAAGTAGCACGAATCAGCGCGTAATCTTGCGCACATCACACCACGGGACCCCTCTTGGCGGTTCAGCACTCGCGAGAGCGTAAGACCACGAGTCCACTCCAACAACCTCACCTGGACCATACGGGTAAGTCCATGGTAAGTATTAACACCCTTTTACAGCGCCACCCTAAATCAAAAATTGCAAATATACACCCCATTGCACAATTTGTGCACTCGCCCAAGGATGTAAGCCCATGGCTTGGAAATATACGCACACTTGTATATTTGCCCACTACTGCCTTGAACACACACACACACCCACCATTCGAGATGAACCTGAGGTATAATATGGGCACGAGGCAAAAATCATTCGGACCTCTGCAACGATCACCACTTAAGTTAAGTATAAATCATAAAATACAATTCAAATCTAAATTCTCTTCTAATTCATTTAGGTCATCTTATGCTACAGTTTACCACAAGCCGACGGCTGTTCTACAGCTTGTTCCTTACTGCTATAGAGATCCCTGGGACTTAATTCCTCTGCTATCTATCACAGGTGAGTATGTAATTCAATTCATATCTATCATATCTTAACCTATTTCCCCATAGGGTACAACTAAAACTAACTAAACCTACATTAGACCATGGCTTAATATTGGAAACTCCCAGCTACGGAAATGGAATTTCAGGTGAGTGATTTAATGCTTGTGTGAGCTGTCAACCGAAAATTTGCCTCTATTGGCCAAAGAATTTCACTCTTTTTTACATGTGGCTCAGAAGGAACCCCTTGACCATTTGTGAGTGTTAGAGTGTGAAAATGTGTCGTCGCCATTATTGTTTCAAGTCTCTTGCGTGATAGACCCCTATCGGTTTGCCGTTTAGGTTTTCGATTTCGTATAGACTACGGCCTATTGCCCGCACAATCCTGCACTTCAAATACTTCTGGCAAAGCTTGGCATTTATGTTTTTCCCAAAATCGCTAAGTTGATGGTTGCGATGAAATACTTCCTGGCCTGGATAAAATTTTACCTCTCGCGCGCGGGTATTGTATTTTGTAGACCGCTCTTTGTAACTTTTTTCGAGATTCTTTCGAATTTCTTCTCTGACTAACTCCAAATGAGTAGCTTTGGGCAAAGCGTTAAATTCTGGGTCCCTCATTGAAGACAATTGCTTAGCCAAGCGATAGACACTTCCATGTGTCACCATATTCGTGCCAAAAAGCGCGAAATAAGGCGTCATTCCAATTGACGAGTGCACAGATGAACGCAAAGCACCCTCTATAGCTGATAGGTTTTGGTCCCATTCCCTCTGGTCGCCATCCAAATAAGACCTAATAGCCGCCAAAATCGACTGGTTTACCCTTTCGGATGCGTTCGCCTGCGGCGAGTACAGTCCAGTCTTATAATGAATTACTCCATGCACGTCTAAGAAGTTGGAAAAATCTTTCCCCACGAACTGTTTTCCATTGTCCGACATGACAATTTCTGGAACTCCAAATTTGTGAAACACCTCACCGGTCAAAAACTTAATTACGTTTCTCGAGGTGGCCTTGGACATGGGCTTCAACAGCACGAATTTAGTGACGTGATCAAGGACTATAAAAATGTATGAATTACCGGCCTTCGACCGGACGTACGGCCCTAGGAAGTCTACATAAATCTTCTGAAAAGGTTTGTCTATTTTGTACTCTGGTCCCATAGGCTGTTGCATATTTTGATAATTGGGCTTAGCCCCTTTACAGATCTCACACCTCTTTATGAAATCACGGACCTGTGCACTCATGTTTGGCCAGTAGTACAGCTCTCGTAACCTTTTCAGAGTTCTATGGAAACCTCCATGTGCCGCCGTAGTCGGTTCATGTGCCTTTGCTATGGTGTTTGTCGTCAACCGTGATGGAACCCATAGCTTCCAAACATAATCCTCGCATGGCATGTCCACAGTCACAGGGATTGTCCTTTTGTAGATGAGGCCGTCCTTAACCATCAGGTCTGGCAATGATTCTCCGTTGTCGGAGATAGTTTTTATTTTGTCCAAATACTCGTCATCTTTGAACTCGTCTGCGTCGAGATCCACAAGGCTGGCAAATTCTTCGCATAGCTCCTCCAAATCCAATCGCGATAGAGTGTCTGGGACCACGTTCTGGCTTCCTTTGCGGTGTTCTATGCCGAAGTTGTGACCCTGGAGCAACAAGCTCCATCTAGCCAACCTCCCACCGAGCTCTCTGTTGGACATTAGCCACTTCAACGAAGAGTGGTCCGTAATCACAGTAAATGGCATTAGCTCAATGTAGGGTCGGAACTTCTTTATGGCCATCACCACAGCCAGACACTCACGCTCGGTCACAGAGTAATTCTTTTGCGCCGGTGTTAATTTCTGGGACATGAAGGCAATCGGGTGCTCGCTTCCATCTTCGTCCTTCTGAAAGAGAACTCCCCCAATTCCCACATCCGATGCGTCACACTGGACGAAAAACGGCTTGGCAAAATCAGGATGTCGTAAAACGGGACTTTGGGTGAGTGCGTCCTTCAATTTCCGGAAGGCCACCCTGGCTTCCTCACCGAACGCAAAAGTCTTACTCTTTTTGAGCGTTTGGAATATCGGTGCTGCTATTGTCGCATAGTCCGGGATGAATCGGCGATACCATCCGGTCATGCCAGTGAATCTCCTGACCTGCCTCACAGTTTTGGGGTAGTCACACTCCAGTATGGCGGACACTTTCTCGGGGTCTGGCTTCAATTTTCCTTCCCCGACAATGTAGCCCAAATATCTGAGCTCCCGAAAGCAAAATTTCGATTTGGCAACGTTGATTGTAAGTCCGGCATTCGTCAAGGCTTTCGCCACTTGCGCCAACAGCTCCAAATGGGTCCTGAAATCGGGTGACACTATGAGTAAGTCGTCCAAGTAGACGAACACTCGCTCCCGCAGATGCCCTGGGATGACCTTGTCCATTAATCGACATAACCTTTGGGCCGCATTACACAGCCCAAAAGGCATGACTGTGAAATGGTACAAGGGTCTTCCCGGCACGGTGAACGCCGTCTTCTCCCGGCTTTTTATCTCGAGAGGGATCTGCCAGAACGCATCTTTCAGATCCACACTCGAGATAAAATGCGTGTCTCCCAGCCTACTCAGCAGGCCTTCAATATTCGGAAGTGGGTAGGCATCTTTTACCGTGAGGGCATTGAGCTTCCTCGCATCGAGGCACAATCGGTTTTTAGCGCCCTTGCGCACCAAGGTAACCGGGTTGTTCCACGGGCTTTGACTCTGCTCAATGACTCCCATGGCAATCATCCTATCCAGCTCCGAATACATCAGTTGCTGAACGGCAGGAGATACGGGATAATGCCTCTGTTTGACGGGTTCAGCCTCTGCGGTATCGATACTGTGTTCCTCCAATAGTGTCTTCCCCAGGCCCCTCACCTCAAATGACGGAAACATAGAGATGACCTCGTCTAGGCGTAGCTTCTCTTCACTCCTCAAGCAGTGTTGCGATGGGTCTTTCGGCTTGTCTTCTTCTTCCTCCAAGCTTAAGCTCTCAATGGTGGCTACTAGTTTAAACTTCTTCATGAAGTCAACACCAAGGTATAACGCTTTACCCAAAGTTGGTATTAAAAAGAATGTAACTTCCTCTTCAGACTTTTTCACTTTTATCTTTGCCCTTATGCGCCCCACAATCGCGTGCGGAGTCTCATCGGCGGTCATAATGACAGATCTATATGGAAATATGGGCAGCCCTATTTTCTCCACCAACTCCAAGCACCCTTTCCCTAGACATGTAACGGTGGCACCGCTGTCCAATAAACCTTCTACTTCCTCTCCTGCAATCTTTACGCGCATATAGAGCCTTGTATCTTCGCCCTCGTACAAAGTGGCTGAAGCAATTTCTTGCCTGAGAGCTTTCCTTCGCCTATAACGTTCTCTAGCTTTATCTATACGTGTCACCTTTTCTACAATCTTTTTCCTTTCAAGCTGAACTTCTTCAGCAAATATCCTCTCTCGAGCTTCGTTATATTCCTGCATTCTGATATGCCATGGCCTAATTTCCTTAAGTCTAATATTCAATTCAATATTCTCACCACCACCCTTAATGCTATTATTACTTAAAATAGTTATTTTGGTAGAACCTGTCTGTTCCTCGCCTAGTTTTTGGGTTCCTTTTGGGGGTTCATGTTGTTCGGGCGCGTCTCCCCCTTCATCGTGCCCGCATATCGGTTTCCCCTACATCTGGTACAATTCGGCTTGACTACGTTCTCCATGCCACACCCATAGCAGAACAGATTTCGGGTCGTGGAGGGGCAGTCCATAAAGCTATGCCCTTTTTGCTTACAGTTCCAGCACACGTAGTTTGCTTGTCGACTGATGGCTTCAACTTCCAGCTCTTCGGGTGGTTCCTCAAATTCCAGCTCGTTTACCCGCGGTGCGAATTGTTGCCTGTGCGCTTGTGCCGCTTGCCTTTGGTTACTTAGCAGCAACTCTGCTTTCCTGCATTCCTCGCGGAAATGTTGCAGGCCATACATACGTATGGGGAACACTAAGGCGGCCATAGGTGGCTTTAGATTGCTTTTCATCATCTCCACCATTACTTGCTCATCCATGGGCTTTCTCTGCTGGTGGCGCAAGCGCAGCATGGCGTTGCAGAACTCTTCGAAAGACTCATGGGCACCCTGTCGACGGTCCATCATTTTACGCTGGATATCGAAATCGCTCTCAAATTTTCTGAATTGGGCTAAGAAAGCTTCTTTGAGTTCTGGGAAGCTTCGAATGTAGTCTAGTCTGCGCTGCATCCAGTACCAGTCCTCTGCTGGCCCCTCTAGGAACTGGGGAAACTTCACCAGAATCTCTTCCCAATCGCATTGGTAATCGGCCCTTAACTGCTCCAGTCTGAACATGAAATCTTCAGCCCCAATCGTCTTCGAAGTGCCATCAAATTTTAGCCTCCATTTCTCGACATCGAACTTTCTCGCTGCACTCCGGTATGTAGCTGCAGGTGACTGTGCTGCCTGCGCCTGGTACCCATATGCCGGCTGCGACGGAGGTAATCCTACCCCCATCGTTTGCGTTAGTGGCCTCGATCGGTCGAGCGGTTGCTCATGCGGCAAGTAAGCATTACTTGATGCCATTTGTTGGCATCACTGTTCTTGAAAAGTTGACTTTTTTATTGCTTTTCAATCGTTGTGAAATTAAATTTAAATATTTCGGTTCTAAAAAGCGATTGTGTCTCAAAAACCAATTGTTTACAAAAGCTAAATCTAAGGTCACTTGAAATTGTTCAAATATGCCGCATACAAGCAGACGTAGTGTTTTAAAGAAGAAAAATGTCTGTGTTGAGTGCAAATTGGAGGTGGATGAAGACGAAGAGAGCATTGATTGTGATAAATGCAACAACAGTTTTCATGTTGTTTGTACGAAGCTTAACAAAAAGCAATTCCGCCACTTGCTTGCACATGAAGATGAGGAGTTTGTTTGTCATGTATGCGACAGCAGCAGCAAAAGCAACAACAACAACAGCAATGGATCTGTAGCAGCTGAATTGAATGCTATGAGAATGGAGTTAAAGAAACTGGATGAATTAAGAGAAATGAGAGAGACTATGATGTTTATGTCGAAGCAGTACGATGACATTCTGAAGGGTGTAAGCGAGAACAAGAAAAAAATAGATCTGGTACAAAAGGAAAACAAGGAACTAAGAGCAGAAGTGAGTACACTAAAAGAGACAGTGAAATTTCTAAACAATCAAAGAGTGCAGAATGATTGTCTGATAACTGGTATCAAACCAACTGAGAATGAAACAGCTGTTGATGCTGTAATGAAGTTGTCATCTAAATTTGGCGTTGAAATGAAAGTTGATAACATTTCTGATGCATATTTTCTTAACAAGAAGAAGAATGATAGCCAGACTGTGGTCGTTAAATTCAATTCGAGAATTGCAAAATCGAAACTGATGGCTGTTAAACCTAAATTAAAAGCTCAAGAGGAATCTAAAAATATCTTTGTTAGTGATTTTTCAAGCAAAGAAACCATGAATTTATTTAAATACGCAAAGTCATTGAAGAATGTTGGATTTCGGGCTATTTACACAGCAAATAATAAGGTTTTCGCAAAACGGAGTGAGTTGTCTAAGCCAAGACTTTTGAAGAATGAGGATGAAGTGGATAAATTATTGGCAGAAGCAACTACGCATC
Organism: Stomoxys calcitrans; assembly: GCF_963082655.1. Lineage (NCBI taxonomy): Eukaryota > Metazoa > Arthropoda > Insecta > Diptera > Muscidae > Stomoxys > Stomoxys calcitrans. The sequence continues at coordinate 160,542,152 of NC_081556.1, read as the reverse complement.
AGCCCCAGAAACGTCGATCCCAGCAAATGATGATACGTGTAGAGGAATCTGACAACGAGTATGAATCACCATCATAAGTAGCTTTTAAATATTAAAGAATTTGTTCTAATATTTTATATCTTTTTTTTTTTTTTTTATGATGAATAATAATTATATATCTAATCTTTCGGATTTCAATAATATACAAACTTCAAATAGGAAACTTTTCAACGTATTTTCTGTAAATATTAGAAGTATATCTTCAATAACAAAATTTAATAGATTTAAAACTATGATTGCCAAAATTTCTGCTTTGCCTACGATAATTGCGGTCCAAGAAACTTGGTTCAAAATGGATGTTGTTGGTATATATAACATTCCAGGATATACATCTGTTCATTGTTGCCGATCTGATGGTTATGGCGGAACATCAGTGTTTGTTAAGGAAAATTTGCATTTTACAGTTTCTCAATGCAAAAGTGAGGACTTGATTGATTCAATTGCTCTAAAACTCCATAATGTTAAACTGCACGGAAAGCCAGTCACTTATATTTCGTTTTATAGATCTCCAAAATGTAATTCATCCAAATTTGTTGATTTTTTGGAGCAATTACTTTATGCGTATGGTAGAACACCTTGTGTTTTAACTGGTGATGCGAATGTTGATGCGCTGCATAACGAAAATTTCAGTGCTGTTTCGAATATGCTGTTGAATTATGATTTTAGAAACTGCCATGAAATGATAACAAGACCTGTTAGCCGTACTTGTCTTGACCATGTGTATTCGAATATTTTAGGGTCCATGTCAATCATGGCGGTTGGATGCATGTTAACTGATCACAATTTAATTTACTGCCAAGTGAATATTGATGAACAGTTAGATAATATTGTCAGACATAATTACTCCTTTTGCGATTATGATAAATTGAAGACTACTATTGATTCCCACCTTCAGACTCTTTCTCTCTTGGGAGCACCCACCGAGGACCTTAATAATTTTGTTACGCATGTAAAAACTGCTGTAGATTGTTCTACCGTCACAAAACCCCTAAATGTAAACCAAAGAAATGCCATTGCACCATGGATAAATGGGAATCTCTTGAAATTGATTGACTATAAGAATCGATTATTGAAATTAAGAAGGAAATGTCGCAATAATGACAGTATAAATAGCCAATTGAAAAGAATCAGTAAAGTTATTAGAAATTCGTCAAGAAATTCAATGAATAATTACTATATAAATAATCTGGCTGACATCAAAAATAATCCAAAGAAAACATGGCGCTTTTTAAATGAAACTCTGGGAAGAAATATTAAAACACAGCTATCTTTTAAAGATGATGATGGTAATATCATAACGAATGATAGGAAGAAGGCCGAGTTATGTAACACTTTCTTTCTTAAGTCTGTTATAAATCTAAAAAATATGATACCGATGTACCCAGGAGACAGTTGCAATTCATTGGGAACCCTATGTTACAACCAAAACCATCTTGATTTACATTTTACCACACAAAGTGAAATAGAAAGTGAAATCTCAGCGCTTAAATTAAATAAAAGTTGTGGTCATGATAATTTGCCGCACAACGTACTCAAAGTTTGCAGTAGCAATGTCAATCATTATTTGCTGAACATTTTTAACAGCATGATAGCGACATCAACTTACCCACAAAGCCTTAAGATACATAAGGTAATACCCATTCCTAAGGGTAGAAATTCAACAGTTATTGAAAATTTAAGACCTATTTCTGTGTTGCCATCTATAAATATTATATATGAACGAATTATTCATCGGCAAATGGCTGCATTCTTAGAAACGAACCGAATACTTACTGATTGTCAATATGGTTTTCGCAGAGGATGTGGAACTGACGAAGCTGTTATTAATGTACAAAACTATATATGCAAAATGTTGGATAAAGGTCACAATGGCGTAGTAGGCATCTTCTTTGATTTATCTAAAGCTTTTGATATGATTGATCACAACATTTTATTAAAGAAGCTGGAATTTTATGGCATTCGCGGTAGTGTACTACGGCTTTTCAAATCTTATCTGGTGAATCGAAAACAATTTGTGCAAATGGGGGACAGTAAAAGCCAACTGGCTTCTATTGAACATGGTGTACCGCAAGGCAGTGTACTAGGCCCGTTGCTGTTTTTAATCTATGTTAATGACCTATGCAATTTGGAGCTAAAAGGACGGCTATTTATGTATGCGGATGACATATGTCTTTTTTATCCGTACAAGTCCACGACCGTGGTTAAAACTTATATGGAACGAGATTCTGCATTAATTTTTGAGTATATGCGACTGAACAAATTGTTTATAAATAGAAAGAAAACTAAATTAATCAGATTTAAACCATACCCTGGCCATAATATGGACTTTAGCATCACTGTGGATGGAGAAACTATAAACGAAGTGAATGTTGTCAAATATTTGGGCATATATATGCAGTCAAACCTTAACTGGAATCATCACATAAATCAGCTAAAGTTGAAAATATCTCCAGCACTTGGATTGTTGTATAAGTTCAAATACAAGTTCGACGAAAGAACCAAATATCTAATTTATCAAACATTAATACAGAGCCATCTTAACTATTTGGCTGTGGTCTATGCATACAGGAACACAGGCGAGTTAAAATCATTGCAAAGGCTTCAAAACAAAGCTCTGAAAACTGTTGCAAACTTACCATTACTTTATCCCACCGTTTCATTATACGACAATGTTTTTCCAACTATTTTGCCAATTCATGGAATTTATAAGTTGCAGCTTCTTCTGTACGTATATAAATGCATTCACCACATAGGGCACCACACAATTGAATTTAATCTAAACCAAGTTTCATTCAACACCCGCAACAATCAACAGCTGAGAGTAGCATTGTGCCGCACAGAGACCACAAAACAGAGAGTAGAATATTCTGGCAGTCATGAGTTTAATGATATACCGAGCGATATAAAGTCTAACCCAGTTTCAATTTTTAAAAGATTGCTAAGGAATTACCTTAAAACACAAACTGAAACACTTTTGTAAATTAAATTAATTTTCTTCTAATAAGATCATTAACCTTTAACATCGTTTAATTTATTACTGATCAAACATTGTATTAAAATAATTGAATTTTGTTATTTTGCCAACTAGCCTCTATTATGCCTAATGGCGCTGAGGCGTTTATAAAAACTAATTGTAAGTTTTATAACGTATAAGTAAAAAATAAAAAAAAAAAAAAAAAAAAAAAAAAAAATTTGATATTGGGGTTGCGACCATCCTTGGGACGGAGGTGCATAAGCATGTGGCGCTGGCTGTTGCTGATTCGAACCCATGTAGTTAAGCGGTTGCTGGTGGTCACTAGCTCCGGGCTGGGCTCTAGGCAAATCCTGGGCTTGCTGGATAACCTGCGCTTCTGCACGTGCTTGAACTGGGCTTGGCAACGTATTCCGATTAGCTGCACTGTTTAAGTTGGCCATGCTCTGCTGTACCAGTTGTGGCACCAATAATCTTAATTTCTCGTCGAGCAGACGAATCATCTCCATTTGGCCTACACCAATCGCGGAATCAATAACGTGCTGCAAATGCTCGTCTGCATGCGTCTCACGCCTGGCCTCTTGGTTTTGCCTTACCGCCTCTTGCCTCTCCAGGTTTATATTTCGGGCTGTCAGGCTGCTGAACTCTGGCGTAGTTGGCGTCGAATTCAATGTGTCTGACACCTGTGTTACTGACACAGCTGGGCTTGAAACGGCTGAAGTGACCATCATTGCGTTGGCTACGCTTGTTGTTGTTGTGCTGGCTGTAGCCTGTGTAGTTGTAGTTGTTGACGTAGTTGTTTCCATTTGAAGGCTGTTCGGAACAGAAGGTTCAATGGAATAACTATTCGCTCTAGTGACTACCATTTAAAAACTAAAAATCCAATGATGCAAATTCAAAATATAATACCCCAAAAACTCAAAAAATAAAGAACTAACTTCTATTATATCCTTCTAGGTTCGTATCCAAAAGATGTTATCACGGATGGGGTTAGTGACTTACAGCTGCGGCTTCATAAACAGTTGATAAAAATTGGCAATTCCACACATAACAGGTAATGGCTATACACCCAAAACAATCAATTTCTCCAAAAATTAATCATTCTTGAAATTTTCAGGTGTCTATATTGTCCATTGCTGTTGATTGGTAATTGGGATCGTGACTGCTGCCTTCGGACTGTGCTCCATGGCGACTACATAAAGCTTTGCAAGTCTTTACCATGTAGGACTCACAGGAGCTAGGATTTAAATTTATTCGGAATCGGACGGACAGGCAGAAAGTCATAATTTGGGCTATTGGCTTTAAAACTATTGTGGAAGAAGGTGGAAAGTGTCTACCATTGTCTCCCGAGGAAGTCGCATGGCTCATCTGGACTCACAGCCACTTCGACACCAGACTTACTTCCCATGGAGGCTTTGGACGACACTCTGTTAATACAAAGTATCAGTGCCTCTTCAAGCTTAGACGTCGCACTCGACTAGCTTGTCTTATAATCAAACTGCTGTCGGGACTTACGCAAAACATAGAAGAAAACCACAAACACAAATATTAACAGCCACACAATTGAAACGGTCAACCCGATTGCTCGGGCCCCACGTTGCGGGCGCCATTCTTTGTCGTGTACCCACGGGTCCACGTTGCCGTTGGAGTGAGGAGTCGGACTGGCGGGCGCTGGTCGCTGGCATTCGAGCACCGGCTTTTGGCTCAGTCTTTGGGGCGCGGTTCTTTGCCAATCCAACCCTCTGGCAAGGTGACAAAAAAAACAAAATAAACAACCAGCTGTCGGTGGTACGAAACGGACGACAATAGAACATTAACAAAACACCCACTGGAACGAACTGGAGGACATTACGGCTGTGGAATTGCCTGGCGCCTAAAATCCTTCATGGCGCCTCAGGACTTTGCCCACCCCAACCATGGCACCCCTCGTCCTGTAATATTAAGGGTACCCCGTAATCCATCACCTGTCTATCTTTGCCGCTGCTCAGTCACTTACCCCATATTCCGATGCTTTAGCCTTCCATCATCCTTTAGAAATCACCAAGGCAAGTGTTTTTGATAATCATTCTTGTACAGATTTCAGTATTTTATTGAGTAAGTAAAAGAATATTCACATGGTAAATAATGTAAAAAAAAAACAAATAATCAAAAAGGCAAAATTCAATTACAAAAAAAAACAAGATTTAGAATATAAAGAATCGTTTTCAAGCAAACATGAAATATATTAGATTTTGAAGGCAAACGTTAACACTGCTTCTACACATTGCCATTCACAAAGACAATATTAACAATCTTGAAATTTTTCTCTACTTTCAGAAGAATGGGTCGGTCGCCTCGTCAGCTCTAGATGGATGACCAAGAATCGCCAAAACGGTGCTGCGGCCTTGATGCTGGCCTCTGCGGCCAATAAGGTCTCTTCAAGTTCTCGTCGGTCCGTCCGTCTGGTTTTCGGTGAGTATTGTCAAGTTTTAAGTGTATTTGTCGCAGTCTGTTTTTCTTGTCTAAAAAAGTATTCTATGTTTCTTTTAGGGTCTTTTTTTTTGTTGTGCTACCTTTTTAGCACCGTAGGACCAACATCGGCTGATTGGAGGACGAAAATGTCCTTTAACTGCGTTGCTACCTAACCTAACCATGAGCTCATGTTTGGTTATAGCCTGTAACCCAAACAACGGGTGAGTAAAAAAAAAGCACTAATGTTGCCCCTACCTAATCTATTTCGATTGTATACTTTAATACAAAAAAACCCTTTTTTAAACAAAAATAAAGCAGTCCAAGGGTCGAACGTCAGTAAAGCAGTTTGGTTTGCTAGTCTGGAGAAACTAAAAAGAGTACCTTAGGAACGCTGGGGAATGCAACAGCGTCTGGATCCCTCGCTGGTGGATGGTGTGCGTTGCGGATGTGGCGGTGACCAGTGTGGCGGTGACCAGGGTGTCGGTAGCCGATGTGGCGGTTGTTGATGCAGCGGTTGGTGATGGAAGCCTTCTTCTTTGTGCGGCAGTGGAGGTGGAGGAGGCGTGGATTTTGATTTTTATGTTTTTGACTTTTAGTTTTGAAATGTCCACTTGTTTATTTTAATTTTAATTTCTATTTCTTTTCAGGTTTTTAATATATTCCTTTTTTCAGGTATTTAACGTTCATTTCATTTCAGATTTTTGACAAAGTTTTTCTTCTCTTTTTTTTTTTTACGTTACCATTTCAATTGGCTCTTTATGTATCGTCTCTTCACTTTTCAGGCATTTCAAATTTTCTATTTCTTTTTTTTTTTTTTAAAAAACTGTCCTTTTTATTTTGTTTAAATCCGTTTTTTTCACATTCATATGAATTTAAATAAAACACATTTACCAAATTTATTTCTGGTCTTTTCTTTTACGTATTTTTCTTGTTGATCACTCCACCTCCGTACGCTGCCAAGTCCCAATCGAAAAAGAAAGAAGCTTCCTTGGGTCACCGGCCGGCTTGGCTTGGATTCGCCTCCATCATCAAATTTGACTTCCAGCGGGCACCAACAAAACATATGGTGGTAGCCATAATTGTCAATTGGTGTCAGCTGGCTGTCTCTTTCGTTGACAGAGGCGAATTAAAACCATCAGATGGCGCTGGCGGTCTTCTATCCGCTAACAGATGTCGCTAGGGTCGCACATTAGGCCGCACACTACAAGGACTAGACTCATTGACAAATATACAGATCGACTTAGAATCACTTTCTGATTCGATTTAGCTATGTCCGTCTGTCCATGTTAATTTGTGTACAAAAACGTCCTGTCCTGGTCCAATATTTGTGCTAGTATTTTTATCGACCTTGTCGCTTGCTGGCATGATGGCGTATGCGCTGCTAGTGCTCGCCGGATGGGGTGGTTCTTTGTGCAAGCGTATCGTCTTAAGGCTGGTACAGCGATTTTTTTTTTGGGAAAAATTTCCCTGAATCCATGGCGAAAGAATTAAAGGTGGTCTCATTTGTACGACAACCAAAAACTATATGGTGCAACCCATGACATAATTACCAGGTAGTATACCGTCAACAGCTGAGTACATTTTTTTCTCGCGAAATGCACTATCTGTCAACGAGTTTCAGTTGTGTGTGTTAAGAACCATAACACACACAAACAACGAAAAATGGCGCGAACTAGTAAAATACTCAAAATCAGAGTTCCACTAATCACTGATTTTGACAGAAAGTGAACTCAATATTTTGTTGTTGGGGAACTGCCACCACCTGTGAATGAATATATATTGGGTGCAACCCGCCATCGTGCCATCAAGCTGATCGACGTTTTGCTAACACACATAAAGAAATTTGTGTGCGTGTGAGTATACGGGTGCATACATGAGCAGAGAATATGCGAGAAAGAAGATAACAACAAAGAGAATTCAAACAAAAATCTGTCATCTTAATACCGTTAAAGTTGGCCGTCTGCTAACAGCTGTTCGCGTGAGACCACCTTTTTAAATCCGCCTTGGTATTTAACTTGGTAATCTAATAGTACGTTTACATTGGCCACTAAATCCAAATATATGGCCTTTTCGAGATTTAAGTGCTAAATCGTGTGTTTTTGTATACCACTTAGATCCCTAAAACGCAGTACAACCGGACAAGGTTTGTTTTTATATTTAGTTAAATCAAGATCATAAAAATGTCAATATAAAAGTGTTTTTATTTAAATTTTTTCGACGTTTTGACTTCAAAGTCGATTATTCGACTTTTTTATTCAATAAAAGTCGACTTGGACTTTTTTACACAAAAAGTCGATTAATCGATTAGTCGAAAAGTTGACTTTTAAATCCCCCTAATATCAACCAATAATTCTTTTGTTTTTGCACAAAAATCGTCATTAATAAAATATGGTGTAAAATACGTAAATATTGTAAAATGGCGTATATAAATGTGGCTGAGTGGTCTCCGGACCAGGTAACGGATTGGATAAAAGGTAGAGTTAGAGAAATAAATTCATTACGATAGATTCAATCCATGATTCACACACACAAGGGGCCAAACCCATTTTCTAATTGTTTTTTGTTTTTTTTTTTTTATTGTTTTGTTAGGGTTGGACGACTCCATGTACACTTATGTGTACTCCTTTATAAATAATGGAGTTGGTGGACATCAATTGTTGAATATAAGACCTTATGAACTGGAACAGTTGGGAATGATATCCATAGGTCATCAAGAAATAGTGTTGGAAGCAGTCGAGAATTTAAGGAATTTTGTAAGTTTGATGTTTTGGGAGGGATAAACTGGAATAATGATTAAATTGTAAATGTATGTTTTTGCGTTAATTTATTTTAGCACTACAATTTGGATAAGGAGAATTTGCAGTTTATGGCATTGCATGTGGCCACTGCCGCCCGAAGTCTGCACCGACAGCTATCTCTAAAGAATGGAGAGTCAATGATTGAGACACAAGTTCTAAATGACATTACAAGAACAATAGCGACTATAAAGCCATTGATTTGTTGGCTTGATCGCTCGCCTTTTCAAGGGCAATTTCAATTTACCGAAATATGCCGTAAAATGTTGAGACTTGGCCTGGAAATGGCGACTATTGCTCAGAGAGAAAGGTTTGTTGAACATCCGGTTGAACAAATTCGTACAACTGCTGAAACATTGGAGCGTTTGGCAAATTACATCATCCAGGATATAACGGACCCTATGCTTTTGCAACCTGCATCGCTAAACTTAGTCACACTAAAAAAAAGGGAGTCCGAACTTGGTTTTAATATTGAAACAAGTTATCATGGCATACATCGCGTAACAGATATAAAACATAACTCACCAGCTCATAATTCTGGTAAAATCGAAGATGGAGATGAAATAGTGCAGATAAATTATCAAACAGTTGTAGGATGGCAGTATAAGACAGTTTTATTACAGCTAAGGGAGTCATTACCTGATGTTTTGTTAACGTTGAAAAAACGACCTAAACATACGAAGATATACGGCCAAATTTATATGCAACCGTATCGGCTTCCTAGCAAGAAACGAAACATCGGTGCCCGTTGGGGGGAAAATGCAACAAGTGCCCGCCCTGGGTTTCTTGCCGTCCCTGAGACTACATATAAAATTCCACTCACTTTGAATTCAGAGAATGAGAAAAACGATGATGCGGATACGGATTCTATATGCAGTGATATATTAACGCCAACAGATGCCAAAGTTTTGGAAAAAGAAAGCCGTTTGTACTATCCGAAACCAAGAGCAATGTTACAAAGGCGTAACACCATATGTGGCGACGAAATATTAAGGCATAAAAGTTTGGGTTTGGTTTCCCATTGGATTGAAAGCAAAGCGGGTATAGGTACAGATCCGTCATCACCAAGTTTACGTGACAAATCCGTGTCATTTGGCTTCGGTTTGGAAATAACTTCTAGACCAACAACTTGTATTGGCATTAGTGGCGGCCCTAACGCTAAATACGCGAGCGAATTCGGCGATAACAAGAAATTGCGCCAAATTGTTGAGCAGCCAAATGAGCAAGCACTTTCTTCGAAGCCAGGCGTTTGTAAAGTTGTACGCTTCGACTCAGGCATGAAGGCGGAGGACTATACCCTTGATGAGAAATATACGTGTAATGTTCAAAACACGATACTGGAAACTTTTGAGCCTATTCCATTTGTAGATGAGGAAGATGATGGTATTGAAGCATTGCGTTTCGCTCAGGAAAAAACTGAAAAAGTCTTAGACACACTTGAGAGAATTGTTGGTGGTAATCCCAACAACTCTTTAGTAGAAACTATCAATGTTCCACTTGTAGTAAGGCGTGGTAGATTGGATAAAAGCCATAGTACACCGACGTATGACAACTCCGGTGAAGATTCAGACACACCTCCTGCAATTGAGCCGCGCAAAGAATTTCTTTTGATAACTCCACCAGTACCGCCGCCTCGTCCCAAGAAGCAAATTGTTCCTGTACCACCACCGAAACCCCCTGGTTTAATGCAAACAATGTATGCTTCTGCCACTACACAAGCTCAAGCTATTCAGAGTTTAACTTCACCCCCTCAGAAATTAACCACCAAATCGCAAATATTATCACCTACTAATGCGGATGAAGTAGATAAGTCACCAAACTGCAGTAATAGTTCGTTGTCATTATCAGCGGTTTACACCGATTCTCCAAATGAAAGTGGCGAACTTCATACACCCACAAAAACTCGTGTCTTGACGCTGAAAAAGAAACACAGCTTAATAAATAAAAGACGAAATGTAAATCTTAAGTTGTTAGGTACAGGTGATATACAAGGATATTTGTACAGGCGAACCAAAGACAAGCGTGGCGTGACTTTTTGGGCACGTTTATACTTTGTTATGATGGACACTATATTATATGGATTCCGATCAAAAGAATCATCAAAGGCTAATTGTGTTATATTTTTGCCTGGTTTTACGGTGTCGTTAGCAAAGGTAGGTTGGAAATAGAGCTTAATTAGTAGTAGAGCAATGTAACTTACTATTTTTCGTTTAGGAAGTACATTCAAAAACGTTTGCCTTTAAGGTTTACCATTCAGCTAAAACCTTTTATTTTGCTGCGGAGTCTCAAGATGCACTAAGCCAATGGGTGGAATTCATTCGTCAGTCTACCCTAACTTTGAACACTTCTATATCTGGTTCTGAGGCAGCAGTTAACGCCCATGACCTGTTTTCTGAGAATGAAAGTTCAAGTGAAGAAAGTGAAAACCATGTTATTACACCATGTACGCCTTCCCCCCAATCTGGTAAGGATTCTCCCCAAAGTCAATTGGTAACTGGGAAATCGCAAAACAATACACCGATTTCAACAAAAAGTGACCGGCGATATTTAGGCTCATTAAGAAAACTTACTAAGGGCTCCTTACAATTCAAAAGTTCGTCGACGAGCGAAAAAAAGATATCGAATGACATACCAGTACCTACTGAACAGTTTCGTTCTTATAGAAAAGTACCAGGTGGTAGCTTCGGTATACAAATAGGTGCTAATACACCAGGATATCATGATTCAACAATGCATCCATTTAATATGTCAAATAGTTCTATCTGTGAAGAACAACAAATGGCAACAAAAACTCTTGGCACGGCTGTTTCTTCGCCTTCGGAAAGTAATCCGTTACCACTAATGCTTTCTCAAACAGGCAAAGTCAATACTTTTTGTGATTCTACGTTGGGAAGTCTAGAACCTCCTACTTCGCCTGCACCATTGCCGTCTCATCAAAAAGAATTCGCCCAAGCAGTATCAACAGTAGTAACGGATACGCACACGCCACAATATCCCTCTTCAAACGTGACGAGTCCTAGCAAAAGTATTAAAAAAATACCATACAATTTCATCCATGCATCTAATCCAAATTTGGTCGAATTTGATTTCCAAACTTCGCGGACATTGGATTATAACTTACCGAAAATAAACTCGAGTAATGCTTGGGACGCGCTACCCAACAACATTCAAGGATTTGTTACACTCAAAGATTTAATGCTACAAAAACAGGAGGAAGAGGCACAAGAAATGTATAATAATCGTGTTTTGTTGGGGGTTGAAAAAAAAGACGAACACAAAAGAAGTGCACCTCAAAAATCGTTAGCGCAGGTTAATGAAGCAATGGAAAGCAATCAAAATTCAGAGGATAGTAAAAAAGTTTCCAAAACCCAAAGTCGCAGCCTACCAAAACCTCCCGACTATGAAATTAGTTTTAAACCTGATGATGAAGATATTCAACTCACGCGAACGAAAGAAGGATTAAAATTAAGGGACTTTGGTTATGAACTAATATCAGGCGATGAACCATTAGGAACATCATCGATTTCAAGACATTTCATACATACTGCACGTCAATTTCATCATCATTCGGATACTCATGATTCAAGCAGCACTAATGGCAGTAATTGGGCATCGGCAATGAAGTCTAGGCCATTTTTGCTATCTTCAAATAAAAACAAGAAGAACTCAACGAGTAGTAGTTGCTCGTCTGCCGATTTTAATGTTAACACTACAGGGGAAAGAAGATTAGGAAGTTTTAAGAAGAAGGGAAAGTTAGAATCTTTTAAGACTTCGAGTGAAAAAATTTTTCAGTTTGGAAAACATTCTTCCGGAGGAAACGTTGGCGTTGTTGGTACAACAATGACACTACCGCTCAATAAAAAATCATTTAACCCTACACATGATGTATCGGGCACTTCAGGTATTAAGAAAAGCCATACATACAATAATGATTTAAAAGAAAAAGCTGCTAAATACGATGCTCAGCGCAAAAATTCTGCCCCAATGCCAATCTTTGGTAAGCTCAGTTTTTCAAGTTCGGCTTCTACTACAAATGCAAATAGTAAAAATGATAACAAAAAGGACAAAAAAAATTGTAACTCCCCCTTACTTCACCGATCGACAGGTCATCATAATAATGCCAATAGTTCGCAAGCTGGCTCTACGTCTGCGTCAAGTAATACATATTCAGGGCGTGATTATGACCACGAGATATTTTCGCAAGTGATATTCCCTAAAAAGAGTTCGAATCGCAAACAGAGCATTATGCCACCAGTTGCGAATACTGAAATTATAACAGCTCCCGATGTAACAGCACCTCCGCCACCAACAAAGACACCAAGCACAAATGCAAATGACTTAACAATACAATCATCATCTTCTAACGCACCCACGACCGAATATCCTAACATGCAATGTCCCCCAGTATTCGAACCGGACATCTACTCACTGGACCCAAATGCAAGTTTACTCCTCAGAAGGAATAATAATAACAACCACAGTGTCAGTGAAGATAATTGACTTACCAGCATAAACATTTAAGAAAATAAATAATATCAAATTTAAAATTTGTCTTATTTAAATTTAACTTAATTGGCAATACACATACAAATTTTTAATATTTATATATAGTATGTCTTAAAGCAGCATAAATTGTATTATTATTTCATCGAACTGCATTTTTTATATCATTGTGTAATTTAGTGTCTTCCCTTTAGTTAAAACTTACTCAAAACATGTATTGTTTAAGGTTATGTCTATTTTTCGTAGTTAAATTTTGACCTAAAAATATATTTTGAAAATACAGGTCTTATTCGAAATTTTTGGAATCGACTAGTGATACTAAGTGGAAGTAAAATGCAAAGCAAATTTCAAAACATGTACATTATATAACTTTCCTCCACAGATAAACCTTAAATATCCATTAAAATAATGAATGTACATACATACATATTTTACATAAACACATTCTCTGTTTTATATTGGTTGAGATAACAGAAATCTAGGTAAGTTCATTATAATTGTTTGAACTTTTTAAAAGAAAAACGCTGAAAAAATTAGTTTTTGGAACCGACAACAATTTAAATGTGAACTATAGGAAAGAAAATGAAATTACTTTGATCTATTATCCACTTTCATCAACTATCTAAATATTTCGTATATGTAGAACAGTTGACGGGAAAATCTTCCAAGGCAACAGTTTGGAATAGTTGGGTTACCCTTTACCCTTTACCATTAACAAAACACCAAAACGCAATTTTTACTAATGAAGTTTGCTTTATTGTTATAACAAAATTAAACTGTCCTTTCTAAATCATCGTTCGTATGGGATCAACGGAAAGATTTATTAGATATTTTGACGAAGCTTCTTAAAAAAGCTAAACAAACCATAGCCAAAAGCTTGTTAATATTTTGTACGGCTCAACGATAATTTAGTTTTCTATTAACAAATCGCGCTGCAAAAATTAAAATTTCAAAATACTTTTGTTGAAGTAGGTTGAAGAGAGAAGCTCAGGGAAAAATATGATTTCTACTGGGACTGATGACTGGTGCAAAACTTTGTTCAACTTAATAATAAAGAAGTCGATATTTTAAAACATTTCTGAAACATATTAGATACATATCTATTTGAATGGAATAACCGTCTGCTTCTTTTTGTGTTCTAGATCCAAAGATTAATTATAAGGGATTTTTATTGATATGTGCCAAACTTCGTTAGATAGGCCTCGTGTAGTTTTTCTACAAAATCATCATCATTTTGTATTAGATAATTGAAAGCTTGTATAAATTGAAATTTATTTAAAGGTTCCTTCTGTTCTTGGTGTGCCAGTATTGGCTGCACAGGTGCATTTTGTAAAGGTCCTGTCGCCGGTTTGTCAAACATTGTGGGTGGCATGAGTGCCGGTTTTATGTCAGCTGTTGATTGAGATGACAAACTCTTTTGCAAGTTGAGATTGGAAAATATTTTGCTGAGAGAAATTTGTTCCCCTGGTAGATTGCCGGTCGAGCATGTAGCCGCTGTAAGAGCTTGTGTGAACCCAAAATCTGGACCCCGATTGAGTACAGATTTATTTTCCCCTGCTGAGGTAGAGCTGCCAGGCCGGGGTATCGGATGATTGATAAGTGTACTGGGTGTGTTTTCCAACAAGGAACAGGACAACCGTTTTGTGTTGTTTTCCGATGGTTTATTGTACAATTGAGTATTTAAATCCTCGCAGAGTGTTTGCTGCTGAGATGGTTGAATATCGCGCTGTTGTTTTTCCAGCTGTTCAACAGACAATGTATTTGGTAATATCCGTGGCGTATAAGCAACTTCTGCTGCTTCAAAAAATTTCAATACATTGCCAGAAGCCTTTAAAGGCGTTTGCGAGTTATTTGCCGTCGCAAATTGTCTTTTCTGATTTTGACTACTGTTAAATTCCTGCTGTGCATTCGACAGCATTTTAAATATGTTTACATTATTATTTTGTTTAACATCGTTGTAGTGAGAACCATTCTCAGAAGCAGTGTCACACGCACCGGAACCGGCTGCAGTCAACACCAGATCATTCACCAGCTTGCTAATGCGTTCACATTCTAAGCTGTTGTAAAACCAAAATCCTCGAATACGAGACCTTTCATTACGGTACAAAAGGAAAGGTGCCTGTGCCTGCAACTCTAGATGTGTGGTAATAGGTTCCACAAAGGAAGTTGTGTTAAGACGATTGTTTATAAAAATACTGTGAAATGGTTGAGCATTACGACTGTAGATAAAAAAGGCCCCTTCGACATCAGTTTTCTCCCATTCATTTTGATCCGAATCAAATATGTAAAACGCCACATGAGAGGATGTATCCACAATGTCCTTGGCATATGGGTCGACTTTCTTTATAGCCGCTAAATTCATTCGCGTCTTACTCTTATCAGCCATGACCAATTAAAATCGCAATGCGCTCAGAATTACTTTCCCGATCTATGAAATATGGGCTCCCAAATACTAAATCTAAGTCTGAATTTTGCTCGTTTCTTATTTTGTTATTTAGCAACGTTGCAAATTGCAAAACACATCAAAAGTATTCTAATACAGGGTTGCTCAAACAATACACAGGGTAATGCTGAATAATTTTAATTGTGGGCTGTTCGCATATGGTGTCGAACCGAACAGTTTTGTTTATAACTGTTTTATTTTAGTACTATAGCTGTGTTTTATTTTATTGCTAAAAAATGCAGTTCAATGAAATTTGTAGGAAAATTACATCTTTTCAGGATGTATTGTTATGACAGATTGGCAAATGGCGTTACCACTTCATGGCAAATTAATAGTCTTGCACTGGAAACTTTGTTTGAGGTTTATTTGTGCACTTTGTGCACGGCTTATATATTCTGTACTAAAATAAAGCACAGCATGGCCACACTTATTTGTGAAAAAAATATCATGGCAATCCTGACAACAGATGTTCCACATAAGCCTGCACTGGTAATTTATCCTGCAATGGTTCGTTATCCTGGATAGATGTAGTAAATAGTACTAAAATGAAATATAGCTATTATAATGCGTAAAAATTGTTACAGTTGTGAAAAAACTGGTCAAATCATAAAGTTGTTAAAACAATTTAATTTGGCGTTGTTACTTCCGACTGTCAGCAAAAATAGCTACTTTCATTATGTTTTTGTCAGAAAAAATAGAGCACATGTGCTATTATGAAATGTGATTGTCTTACGTCAGTTTCATTCGTATCACACTCTGTGTACAACATTAACAATAGCAAAATTTGACATGTGTTTTATTATAGTTCTGGATAGACAGGGCGTGAAGGGCAAAAATAAAACGCAAAAAAGTTTCCAGTGCAAGTCTGTTTGTTTGTTATGGAGCGGTAACGCCGTTTGCCAACCTGTCAAACCAATACGATGCAAAAAGTGTAAACATTTGTAATATTTAAAACTAACATTTGCAAATAACATTTATTAAGATTTGTGCACCCAATTGTGTACCATTCACAATAGACGTATTTCTGCAGATGGTCACAATTATTAATGAAAAAATATGATAACAATCCTGACGACAAACATTCTACATAAGCCTGCACTGGTAATTTATCCAGAACTTCCTTGTCCTGGATAGATGTCATTTTCATATTAATTGCATTGCATTGCACTATATAGTGCTCAAATAAAACACAGCTATAGAGTGATAGAGCCTTTAAGAACTCAGTACCACTTCAGGCCAAAACAGAATGAGCGTGTTGTGCTTTGTTTTTAGTGTCGTGTTGGAAAATGCAACTCTGCAAACAAATCCCACAAAAGCAATGCGCAAAAGTAAAACCATTTTTAACTTCGACGGCTTAAAACACTACTTCAGGTACGGCAACACAGAATGACGCTCGATTTATGACGTCAAAGTTGAAAATTCTTTAACTTTTGTGATATTTCTTTGCAGAGTTGCATTTGTCAACCCAACGCTCAAAAACAAAGCACAACGCGCTCATTCTGTTTTGGGCTTTCTACGGAATGTTTTCGCTTTTTTTTCTTCAAGCGCAGTATCAAGATATATTCATTTACTGGTAGTGGCAGTTGCCCAACAACAAAATATTGAGTGCACTATTTGTCAAAATCAGTGATAAGTACAAATCTGAGTTTGTGTATGTAACTAGTTCGAGGCATTTTTGTTGTTCTTTGTGTGTGTTATGGTTTTTAATTATAAAACACACACAACTAAGACTCGTTGATAGATAGTGCATTTCGCGAGAAAAATTGTCAGCTGTTTACGGTACACTACCTTTTAATTATGTCATGCGTGAGACCACCTCGCGTGAAACCTTTTAAATCCACCTTGACAATACCTTTTTTTAATAATTATAAAGGGTGATTTTTTTGAGGTTAGGATTTTCATGCATTAGTATTTGACAGATCACGTGGGATTTCAGACATGGTGTCAAAGAGAAAGATGCTCAGTATGCTTTGACATTTCATCATGAATAGACTTATTAACGAGCAACGCTTGCAAATCATTGAATTTTATTACCAAAATCAGTGTTCGGTTCGAAATGTGTTCATTCACCGTAACGTTGCGTCCAACAGCATCTTTGAAAAAATACGGTCCAATGATTCCACCAGCGTACAAACCACACCAAACAGTGCATTTTTCGGGATGCATGGGCAGTTCTTGAACGGCTTCTGGTTGCTCTTCACTCCAAATGCGGCAATTTTGCTTATTTACGTAGCCATTTAACCAGAAATGAGCCTCATCCCTGAACGGTGAATGAACACATTTCGAACCGAACACTGATTTTGGTAATAAAATTCAATGATTTGCAAGCGTTGCTCGTTAGTAAGTCTATTCATGATGAAATGTTAAAGCATACTGAGCATCTTTCTCTTTGACACCATGTCTGAAATCCCACGTGATCTGTCAAATACTAATGCATGAAAATCCTAACCTCAAAAAAATCACCCTTTACACACATTCATGCACTCATATACATTTTTGATAATTATAAATCTTTATTATAATCTAGAGTGTTTTTGTTATAACATAACATCACGTTCTCAATACATTCATAGCAGAATGTACATCATAATTAATAGCAGTAAGACTTAGCAAATATTTACAAATAGATTTAAAGAAATGTTAAAGATTTTTTTTACAAAAACTCTTAACCAATAATAAATAAATAATAACGGGTAATATCGACCAAATGGCGTAGTGGTTTTGTTATATCTTTGGTGTCGTTTTTTATTTTACCTTTTTCAGGGGACCTTGTTCAATTTAAAAATTAAAAAAATTGCGTTGTCATATAAAATTGCATACAAAAAGTACAATGTGCCTTGCACCTTGTACTTCGGCAACGGATGGCTCAACCGTTGGAGGGTTAAATCGGATGTAGCCATAAACACATACATATTAAAAAAGAGTGAGAACTCTCATAAGTTTGTTACACTATGCGATGCTTGTTCAAGACTCAATAAAATTTTTTGTAACGGTATAAATAAGTCTGGAAATAAATTTAGTTAATAGTTAAAAACTATGTGAATTCAAAGAAAAGAAAAACAGTAAGTCAACCCTGCACGGGATAGGTGTGAGCACCACACAGATTAAGATTTATTTGTTTTTTTTCACATGCTACAAGATTACAATGATCTTATAATTACAGTATGGAGATACCACAGTTCAACAGAGTTTAGGACAAAAGTGCAGTTTACTGGATAAATGACAAAAATCCTTTTTTTTGCACACCCCCTAAATTGACCTCAGGAACACGAATATGAAGTCCGTTTTTGGGACTCGTGCCTGGGGTTCTAAAACGGGCGTTCCTCCTCATCAAGTTAAAGTGTACGTCGCTGTCACGAGGAGCTTAGCTCAAGCTAGCGGGCGCGTCCACGGGTTATGGATAGTGGATGGTGTAACGGTAGCCGCGGACAATCAGCGTTATCGAGCGGAGAGTTTCAGTGAGAGGTCGAGAGGCACCGGTTTTTGCATAAATACTGAGTGCATATGCGGCTACAACAACAACAAAATAAGATAGAAAATCTTTGAAACTTGTAGCTTTCTCGCACACAAAACAAGCTTTTTGTTAGAAATCTTGTTAAAGGCATGTTTGAACGAAAATATTTTATTGTGAGGCGGCCCTACTCGCGAAGTCGATTTCGAGAGCAGAGCCTAAGTGGGGGGTCAGGTGGCACTGACTTTTTTTAAAATACTGAATGCCAATGATTCTCGAGATGACAAGGCGACTTATTGGCGTCTTCAAAAAACCCATGGCCAATTAGGGGCGGCTGGACGCGAGCGTCGGATCTTGGAGCAAGCGGTTCGTACATCGAGGCTTACATGTGCGATCCGACATAACCCTAATCGGTTGGGACACAAAATTTCAGGGCCCTAGAAGTCCCAGGGGCTCATTGGTGGGCTTCAAAGTTGGTCACCTGGGCCCTACAAAATTTTGTTCGGGCTGTCAATATGGTCCGATTTTTAATTTTTTTTTTTTGCTGGAAAGTGGGATATCTTTTATAGTGTCCAAGAAATTTGACTAACAAATTTTGTTTTTTGAAAATATAGTGAAAGCATCTCTGAACCGATATCAAATCTTTTAACTGATTTGGAAAGCTAATAAAATATACTATTTTTTGTCACAATATATGCTAAGGTCCGATTCTACAGTCAAAAGTAAAGCGAGTTACAAATCAAAAAATGTGATTTTTTTCGTCTCTGTACAGAAAACATGGCCCAGCACTATCAATTTTGCTTACTGTACTGTAAAGAAGACTTAATGTAGATGCGTTTTAAGCGTAATTTTTGTAAATTGTGTTAAATCTAATTGGAGATCTGTGAAGAAGAATATATTAGCATTTTTTAACAAAAAAGCTGGGAAAACCCTTCAAGTTTTAAAAACGCAAAGCTGAGACCCCCCACTTTATAACATATTTTCATAGCCCCAAGTAATAACAAATTGCAAGCAACAAAAATTTCGCGCCATTCAAGGATTGAGGTCTTTACGGACATTATATTGGGTTGCCCAAAAAGTAATTGCGGATTTTTTAACAGAAAGTTAATGAATTTTTAATAAAACTTAGAATGAACTTTAATCAAATATACTTTTTTTACACTTTTTTTCTAAAGCAAGCAAAAAGTAACAGCTGATAACTGACAGAAGAAAGAATGCAATTACAGAGTCACAAACTGTGAAAAAATTTGTCATCGCCGACTATAAGGAAAATCCGCAATTACTTTTTGGGCATCCCAATACTAAAAAAAGCCAAATTTGTAAACATCTTTCCCCAGTGTGGGGATTTTGGGTGTTTTCATCAAGATATTCATCTACAAATTTGTGAATAATCAGAACGATATCATTAGTAGTTTTGGTTTTACGATATTTTCAATTTGAATTTATTTTTCACAAAAGTGTATTTTGTGTCCTCATTTTGAGTTTTACCCAAATAATAGGACTACAATTTAATCTTTTGTTTAAATTTTTTGCATTTATTTTAGCACACGTCTTGACCTTTCCAGAAACGTATAATTGGTATACATAAATATGCTTTATATTGATCGATGCACAACGTGCACACCTCGGTCATTTTGGCATTCATTCATGACAGAAAAGTTGTCTAGAAATTATAACTGTGTACGGGGGGATGCAGTTTGTTCATTACTTATATGTTTGCAATTTAAAATTATTGACTTACGCCATATTTGGTTGAAGTACGTGATAAAATATGACCTGTTTGCTTTTAATCCACTATTTTTAATTGCATCAATATAGTATGTAAACAAAATCTTATATATAAAATCAATTTGTGCTTGTAGGTTTGTTTGTGTGTTCCTTATAGACTCAGAAACAGCTGAACCGAATTTCTTGAAATTTTCGCCGATGGTGCGTAATGTTTCCGTGGTAAAAATAGGGTTCTACATTTGTTGATATCTGAAGGGGGAGCGGACCCTCCCCCTTACCCTAATTTTCAGATTTGCCAGATCTCAGAGATGGGTGGTGCGATTTAAGTGTGTGCTCTCTTATACTAACTTAAAAACAAAAATTTGGCATCCAAAATTCGGATCGGGCGGGCGCCCACCCCCAAATCCTACCAAATATATATACACCAATCACGACAATATGGGACTCAAATGAAAGGTATTTACGATTCGAAAATGTATCTGATATCCAATTGTCGGACCAAGTGTTTGGGCGACCACCCCAACCCCCAAAATACCCTTAAATCGGACATATTTACCGACCATGGCAATATGGGACTCAATTGAAAAGTATTTGCGAGTAAAATACGAATCTGATATCCAAATTTGGGACCAAATTTCTGGGGGTCCACCTCTTCCCCCAAAACACCCCCCAAACGGAACTAATTTACTGACCATGGCAATATGGGGCTTAAATAAAAGGTATTTGAATGTAGAATACGAATCTGATATCCAGATGTGGGACCAAGTGTTTGGGGGCCGCCCTACCCCAAGAACATCCCCCAAAGAGGACATATTTACGACCATTGCAATATAGGGCTCAAATGAAAGGTCTTTGGAAGTAAAGCACGAATCTGATATCAATATTCGAGAAAGTGTCTATGGGGCCACCCCGCCCCCATAACACCACCCATATAGGAAGTATTTGCTGACCATCGCAATATGGGGCTCCAATAAGAGGTATTTTAAAGTAGAAAACTAATTTGATATATACTTTCAAGGCCAAGTCAATGAGTGGCCTCCCCATCCCCCAAAACACCCCCAAACCGGTCATGTTTGCTGACTATGGAAATATGGCTCTTAAATGAAAGGTATTTGAAAGTAGACCACAAATCTGATATCAATATTCGGGACCAGCGGTCTAAGAGACGTCCCACCACCATAAAAAAACACAAATAGGACGTATTTGCTTATCAAGACAATTTGGGTCTTCAGACAGTGGAGCTCTATATTGATAGGGCCCATACATACATACATACATATTTGCCGACTCTTGCAATAAGGGGTTTAAATGAAAGGTATTTGAGATTAGGAAACGAATTTGATATCTAATTTCGAGGCCAATGCCAACATGGGGTTCAAATAAATTATATAGATACATGAGAATAGAGCACGATGCTGATATATTTTCAGGGCTTAGCATTTGGGGGACCCACTCCCTAAAAGACACCTAAATCGGACATATTTACCGACCATGTCAATGTGGGGGCCAAATGGAAGGCATTGGAGAGTAGATCACGAAATTGATACCCATTTTCGGGACCAATTTTCTAGGGGTCAACCCCTTTCCCAAAATACACAACAAACAGCAATTATTTACTGACCATCGCAATATGGGGTTCGAATAAAGGTGTTTGGGAGTAGAATACGAATATCCGAGTATAGCGGTGCCCCAAATACCATATATTTGGGGCACCCCTCTTTCCTCAAAACCCCCAAAGCGTACAAATTTGCCGATCATGCCAATATGGCTCAAATGAAAGGTATTTCAGATTAGAAAACTAATTTGAAACCCAATTTTGGGGCCAAGTGTTTGGAGGAGCCTCATCCTATAAACTCTACTTAATCCAATGGAAATATGGGGTTTAAATAAATGGTATTTAAGACAATAGCAAAATGCTGATATTTTTTCAGGGCCAATTGTCTAGGGAATAGGGGACATCATGAGAATATGTCCGATTAATGGCATTAAACCCTCCGAGCGAATTCGTGGACCAATGAAGATCATATGGAATTCAAATAAAGGCACTTATATTGTTATACTGTTAGTCAAGCGACATGCATACAATATTTTCGTAGCATTGTATTTCACTAAAAGATCTTTAATTGTCGAAAATAAATATTCAAAGTATAATTTTGGTCCATATAAGGAAAAAGACGGCGCTGCGGAATGCGTCCGGTTCAGCTAGTATGTCACAAAACAAAGAGTGTTTTTACCCCTGCCAAAAATAGCCCAACCGCAACAGGTAAGAACACAACTAGAGGTTGGTTCTATTTTTGTAAAATATGTATCTCTAAATTATTTGATTTTAATAAAGTAATCGTCTAAATCCTTTAATTTTTTTGGATTATCAGAGGTTAAAGACCTGTAACAAATCCATCGGTCCCTACACGCTGACAAAAAATATTTAAAAATATCCTCATTCTGGAATTCTCTGGAACATTTACGATAATGGAACTGTTGTTCTCCTAAGGGATCTAGACTTAAATTCATCTTGTATCCTTTTCTTCTCCAGGGCGAGCATTTATTTTAATTCCTGCTTGTTTAGGTATTTGTTAGAGTTCTTTAGCATTCTATGGTATTTTAGATCGTATGACAAATGCAGAAAGTGTTTCCAAAAACAATATACCAAATTCCAGTGATTCTTAATTGATTGTAAGATCCTTTACCAACCTGTAAAATTTGTTTTCTTTTCCCCAAAAATGACACATCACCATGTTGAGGATATTCCAGTCAATGCGTTGTTTTCTTTAGCGTCTATCATTGTAAGTTTTATATTGAATCCCATTTGAAAAGTGTATTCCATTATCTGAATTGTAACAGGTTCCAAGTTTTTGAACTTCGTCTCAATACGCTGAACCAAATCTTGGGTATTTGTTGTCGATTGCTTAGTGAACTTGAGGCAAAGCGACCTACAAAAGTTTTTTGATCCAGTTTTTGAATTTATCCAAATATCATTAAAGCTCGTTGAAGCATAATCCTTATCAGCATGTTTTCGAATTCTTACTGGAACCAAAGATGCCATAAAAACGCTTCTATAGTCCGTAGTCGAGGCTTGCTTGTAATCGGGAAGTGTTGATAAGCCATCACATTCCCCATTTGCATATAAGCTGTACGTTGCACTGGTTTACTTCTTTCAGTGTTTGTGCAGAATGTGTTGAAACTATCCTTGCTGCCGTATTAACGAGTAGGGCAGAGAGACTAACACTGGCTTTGGCAAACTATTTTGCTTCTTTTCTTGTAAGTCGCCGTATGACAGCAAAGCGTTAATGCCATTGGATGATAATGCTTTTCTTAATATGATGTAAGAATCCCGACTGAGTCCAAGTTGCAACATAAGGGCAATGGTTTCTTCGCATGTAAATGACGATTCACTTTTGGGGGTCGGAATACTCTTTACAATCCTTCTAAGGCATTTCGGCGATACAGACGGCAGCACGTTTGCACTTTTCAATGCGTATTTTGGCCTTCCATCCTTCTTTACCATCTCTTTGAAGGTGTCAGTAACATCAACAGTGGACATTGAAAAAAGAACGTTGCACAGATTCCTTCTTTACAACGAAAACTTTGATGAAATTTCGAATTTTTATATATTCAGTATTTTTTATTTTCACTCCGAATTTGATTTCTTTATGTTGCATTATTAAATTTGTTTTGTTTTCAAAATCAACAGAGCAATGACCCCATAATACGTTGAACATGGTTTAATTTTTTACTATAAACGCCATTTCTGAGTTATGAATGAAGTGATATCTTAAATATGAATGAAGTCTGATATACTCGTATTGACGAATCTGATTCAGGTTAACATCATTTCAAACCTGTAGACAAATTTATATCCATGGAAACAAATGACACCAACACTTCACAAGGTATTGCATCATGGTTAATTCATAGCTCAAAATAATATTCTTCTCTTAAGAGAAATCACAGAAGAACTCCAAGAGGCAAGAACTCGTGATTTTTGATACCAACAGTTCCATTATCGTAAATGTTCAGAGAATTCCAGAATTAAGATATTTTTAAACATCTTTTGTTATCTTCGGACTCTGTACTATCAGCGTGTAGGGACCGATGGATTTGTTACAGGTCTTTAACCTCTGATAATCCAAAAAATTTAAAGGATTTAATGTACCTTCTAGATCTGGATTCCAACACAGACGTTTACTTTATTGAAATTAATTAATTTAGATATACATATTTTACAAATTTAATTTATTTTACAGATTTAATGTACCTTTTAGATCTGGATTCCAACACAGACGTTTACTTTATTGAAATTAATTAATTTAGATATACATATTTTACAAATAAAAAAAGAACCAACCTTTTTTTTAACTCTCTAGTTGTGTTCCTACCTGTTGCGAAGGGGTGGGTTATTTTTGGCGGGGGTAAAAATACTTCATGTTTTATGACATATTTCGACATATACTATACTATAGGTCAATAATTTTATATTGCAAACATATAAATAATGAACAATCAATATAATAGCATATCTATGTATACAAATTATACGTTTCTAGAAAGGTCAAGACGTGTGCTACAATAAATTCAAACAATTTAAACAAAAAGTTAAATGTTAGTCCTATTATTTGGGTAAAATCCAAAATGAGGCCAAAAAATAAAATTCAAATTGAAAATATCATTAAACCAAAACTACTAAAGATATTGTTCTAGTTTCTCTCAAACATTGTACAATAGATGAATATCTTTTGAAGAAAATGAGTACAAATTTGGTCACATTTTTTGATGGAAACACCCAAAATGCATACTCTGGGGAAAGATGTTTGCAAAATTGCATTTTTCAGTAAAATGTCCGTAGAGACCTGAATTCTCGGATGGCGCGAAAAATTTTTGCGTCCAATTGGTTATTACTTGGGGCAATGCAAATATGTTATAAAGTGGGGGGTCTCAGCTTTGCGTTTTGAGAACTCGAAGGATTTTCGCAGCTTTTTTGTTAAAAAATGCTAATATTGTACTTCACAGATCTCCTATTCTGATCCACAAAATGTCTTCTTTACAGGACTGTTTTTTGTAGGGCCTTAAAGACACTTTCCAAAAATTTTAAAATCTGATCTAAATGCGATTTTGACAGTTCAAAGAAAATTTTGTAGGGCCGAGGTGAACAACTTTGAATGCCCACCAATGGGTCCCTGGGACTTCTAGGGCCCTGAAATTTTGCATATAAAGTGGATAACACCTTAGCTATCACTATACGAGGACCTAGAGAGAGAATACGACGGTTGCCTCGCCCATGGTAATAAAATTGCTTGATGATAGTACTCCTTGTCCCTATGATATAACGGTGCAGTGGCAATACATTGCCCCCTCCATGGAAAATGTTGTGAAATCTGTATTTGGATACAAGAAACCTATGGTAAGACCAAAAGTGTCGAAATGCTACTGAACCTAAGAATGCGGCATACATAGCAATTCTGCAACAGTGGCAACACGGCAGATGAAGGTATCAGGGTATCGTATCGAGAGAAAAGGAGAGAGGAAAAAAGGAAATGGAAAGACGTGAGCAAATTGAAATGTGTAGGAGTCCGGTAATTTTACCAAAGAACTAAACAGAACCAATCTCTGATGATGGTAAAGAATGTTAATTTCCTAGTCAGAATGGAATCCAAGTAGCAGTGACTCGACCAAAACAACAGGCGACACGCTGGTAAGGAGTAAGCATCAGTTTGTCTGCGCTATCTGGTATACCCGATGATTGGAACCTCAGCATACTAAGTCCCCTACACGAGAAAGGAGACAAGAGGGAATGTGCCAACAGAGGAGTAAGTTTCCTCCCCAACGCAAAGAAGATAGTTTCGTGCGTACTGTGTGAAGATTAAAACCTAAAGTCAATGAGATAATTGGGGCCTATCAATGCGGTTTAGACCTGCTAAATCCGCTTTAGATCAGATGTTCACACTGCGCCAAATCATGGAAAAGATTACCCTATACAAAACACTTATATTATCCGTGTTGTTATATGGTTCCGAGGGAAGGATACTTGTGAAAACAGAGGAGGCAATGCTTGAAATGTTTAAGAGAAAGATTTTTTGTAAAATGTATAGACCTGTTTGCATTGATGGAGAGTATCGACGTCGTATCAACCACGAAATATATGAGCAGTATGCCGACGTTAGCATATTTAAGCTTATCAAAATACAACAGTTGCGTTGGGCTAATGACCTTGCAAATTTTGCCCATGAACATTCCACTAAGGAACAGGGGCAAACTTCTCACATATCAATGAGTGCAGTCCGATTCAAGTATAAGATCAATGATAAGGGGCCTCCTTTTTATAGCCGAGTCCGAACGGCGTGCCTCAGTGCGACACCTCTTTGGAGAGAAGTTTTCATGGCATAGTACCTCGCAAATGTTGCCAGCATTAGGAGGGGAAAACCACCGCTGAAGATTTTTTCTGATGGTCTCGCCAGGATTCGAACCCAGGCGTTCAGCGTCATAGGCGGACATGCTAACCTCTGCGCTACGGTGGTCTCCGTGCTAATGACCTTACCTTGTATAAATTTGACTAGACACTTCCTGTAAATGAATTTATCTTAAGCAGGCTAACAGACGTTGGTACCACCAAATAATATAATACAATAGATGTGTTTTATTTTAGTACTATATAGTGCAGTGCAATGAAATTTGTATGAAAATGGCATCTATTCAGGACAACGAAGTTCTGGATAAATTAACAGTGCAGGCTTATGTAGAACATCTGTTGTCAGGATTACCATGATATGTTTCTCACAAATAAGTGTGCCCAATTGCAGAAATACCTCTATTGTGAATAGTAAAATAAAATTAAAACCAATTATTTATACGATTGCGTGCACAAATCTTAATAAATTTGATTTGACGCATGTTTAACAAATTTCAGTTATAAATTTTACAAATATTTCCAGTTTTTTTCTTGTATTGTTTTGACAGGTTGGCAAATAGCGTTGCCAGCAAACATACTTGCACTGGAAACATTTTTTGCTTTTTATTTTTGCCCTTCACGGCTTGTCTATCCAGTACTAAAATAAAACACAGAAAATGTGATTCGACTTTGTCTGAGGTCCGACATGACGACTCTCGGTTCCACAAATCTGAGGGAGTTTTTTTTTTTTTGTTCCGAAATTTAAGAACGAAATGAACGGAATCGGATCGATTCGTCAGCAAAATTGTCCGCATTCCACTTCACAACCACTTCTCTCGTTTTTAATTAATAAAGACATCGGATCCGATATCTGATGATTCATCCGATTGTCGGACCGAAATCGGAAAATGTTGTTAACTGAGATGAGAGAAGGAGAGACACAAACAAAGGGAGTAGAAATAATGGACTGGTTTGTTGTGAATCTAAACACAGAACTGACATCTTAATTCCGTCAAACTGGTCGGCTGTTTTCAGCTGTTCGCGTGAAACCACCTCGTGTGAGACTACCTTTTTAAATCCATCATCCATAAGCAAAATTCTTTTTAATAATTACACACACATTCATGCATTCATATATTTTTGATAATTACAAATCTTTATTATAATCTAGAGTGTTCTTGTTATAACATTACATCACATTCTCAATACATTCATGGCAGAATGTTTATCATAATTAATAACAGTAAGACTTAGGAAATATTTACAAATAGATTTAAAGAAATGTTAAAGTTTTTTCCACAAAGACTCTTAACCAATAAATAAATACAAACGGGTAATCTCGACCAAATAGTGAAGTGGTTTTGTTATATCTTTGGTGTCGTTTCTTTTGTTTTACATTTTTGACCTTGTTCAATTTAAAAATTTAAAAAAAAAAGCTGTATCATATAATATTCCATTCAAAAAGTACAGGGTCCAAAGGACCTTGCACTTCGGCAACGGGTGACTCAACCGTCGGAGGGTAAAATCGGTTGTAGCCATAAACATACACATATTAAATAAGAATGAGAACACTCATAAGTTTGTTACACTACGCGATGCTTGTTCGAGACTCAATGAAATTTATTGTAACGGTGCAAATAAGACTGCAAAAAAATTAAGTTAATACAGTTTAACCTCGATTATCCAGGCCTCTATTAACCGTTTACCCCTGTAAACCGTCTTGCTGTGCTTTTGATTTTGAACCTCTATTAACCGAGCTTTACCTCTGTTATCCGTGCGTCAATACCACACACATGACTACTTGGCGTGAAATTCTGGGATTCCCCTTTTTAGTTTTAGTTTAAGGTGAATATTAAATCTTATTCAGTCGCCAATTGAAAAATGACCGGTCAAGGTGTTTGTTCGAAAATGGCTCCAACAAAAAAGGAGAAAAAAGAGCACGTAAAGTTCTTTTAATTCAGGAAAAATAAGAACTGATTAAAGATCACAGTAAAAATATGTCCATTGGTTTGTTATCAGAAAAATACGGTGTTGGCAAACAAACTGTACGCATTTTAACAAAAAATAAGGAAACAATTTTAAATCTATACATAGATGCTTTGAAAAAAAGAGATACACTAAAACAATCTGAGTATCCAAAAGTTGATTTCGCAACATACGGAAGGTTCAAGGGAATCCCAATTTAAGGTGAGTTGACTCAAATTTAAAAATTTTACTGCCTGACATAAAATTTGATTGTGAATTTTGGGTGAAATTATAACTAAAAATGCGAAATATTTTTATGAAAAACTAAACATAAATGCGGAATGCAAGTACTCAACTGGTTGGCTAGAAAACTTAAAAAACGACACGGAATTCGCAGGCACAAAGTGGCAGGGGAAAAAGAATGCGCTGATACTGAGTCAGTTATACTTTTTATAGAAGACTTACGAGAATATATTGAAAGTGAAAATCTGTCAACTGAACAAATTTGTAACGCCGATGAATCAAAGCTTTCTTGGAAGTATCTGCCTCAGACTTCGCTGGTCACTGGTAAAGACTTGTCCATCGATGGGTCAAAGCATCCAAGGAGATAATAACAGTTTTGCTTTATGGTAATGCAGCTGGGACACACAGATGCTAACTGATGGTAATAGGAAAAAGTGCCAATCCAAGAGCATTAAAAAATGTTCCAACCTTCCTGTAAATTATAAACCAAATAAGAGAGCCTGGGTAACACAAGACATTTTCCCCGAGTGGTTCAACAACAATTTTGTATCAGAAGTAAGAGAACATCTACAAAACATTGGCTTCGGTAGGAACTGCAAAGTGTGTTTGCTTCTAGATAATTTTTCAGCACACCCAGTTCTGAAATCTGAAAACGTTGCAGTAAAATTTCTTCATGGGGATCATGGGGTAATTCGAAGCTTTAGGCGCAATTACCGAAAATTAATCGTCCAAAAAGCAGACATGATTTCACCAAGTCTTTGAGTATTAAGACAGTTTTTTGGATAGCTGCTATATATTGGGACAAGGTAACACTACAAATGTTACGCAATGTTTGGAACAAACTGCTGTCCCAAGATGACGAAAATGCGAACAATACCGCAGTTGTACAATCAGACATTGTAGAACCACCTGGATGTTCTATTGATGACTATTGATGTTCTTTTAGAATTAGAATATAAAATAAAATTTCAGAATTTTCAGAGCCAGATGTAATGTAGGTACATCGCATACAAACAAAAAATACACGCTCAAAAACAAACAACATTTCATATGTATATATAATACAGACAATTATATATAACATACAGTATATTTATTTTAAAACGCTATCTATATGTATGTATATATAACGTCAGCTCACATATATAACAACAGCTCAGTGGCAAGCTACCGGGCGCGTCCACAGGTTATGAATAGTGGAATGCTCCATACGGATTGGCTGCAACGGCAGCTACATATGCGGCTTCAACAACAACAACAACAGTAAGTAGAAAATCTTTGAAACTATTAAAGCTTTCTCGCACACAAAACAAGTTTTTGACGGATATTTTATGCACTGTACAATATTTAGAAATTTTGTTAATTATAGGCATGTTTGTAAAAAAATTTGTATTGAGAGGCGGCCCTTTCGCGATGTCGATTTTGAGAGGAGAGTCTAAAGGCTCTAGACTTCTACATGTCGTGTGATACAAACGAAACTAACATATCAAAATCACTTTTTTAAAAAGCACATGTATTTTTTTCGATTAGAGTGAGTTTTATTCCTTCTGACTGCTGTTTTTGTTGCCAGTGAAATGAAAGCGATCCAAATTAAACTGTTTTCACAAGTTTGTGATTTAACCTGTTTTCTCACAACTTTAACAATTACAACGCATAAAAAATCAGCTTTTGCTAAAATTTTTAGGTTAAGTCATACGAAAATAACATACTGATGCGATAGAAAAAAAGATGAATCGTATGTAAATTGACAATTTGGTAAACCTTTTCAATTACAGGTGAATACAAAAAGTGACATGTCATAAGACATCTACCTGCCCTGTAATAGCGCCTTAAGTGAGGGGTTAGGTGGCATTGACTCTTACTTAAATAATGAGTGCCAATGATACTCTCTACGACAAGGCGAGTTATTGGCGACTTCAAAAAACCAATGGCCAACATCAGTGTCTGTTCCCAAGTTAGGGGCGGCTGGACGCGAGCATCGGATCGTGGAGCAAGCGGTTCGCCATATCGAGGGTTACATGTGCGATCCCACATAACATGTGCGATCTCAACATAAAAAAATTCACAAACCCACATGGTAAGAAGTAAGGAACCAAATTGATCACCTTGTGGTGGATGGAAGGCATTTATACAGCGTTTTAGATGTATAATCGATCCGTGGAGCGAACATAAATGTAGATTATTACTTTTTTTGCGGCGAAGATTCCTTTGAGCATGGCGAGAAAAGTACGATCTGACACTGGACGAATGCTTAGAGTTAAAAAGCAACGCCATACTTGACTGATCCAACTGATTAATGAAAATACTCCTTGTCCCTATTATATAATGGCGCAGTGGCAATCCATTAAGAAACCCATGGTACTACCAAAAGTGTCGAAATGCTACTGAACCTAAGAATACGGCATACAAAGCAACTCTGCAATCAGTGGCAACATGCCAGATGAAGGAGAGGTATCAAGAGAAAAGGAGAGAGGAAAAAAAGGAATAGGAAAGACGTGAGCGAATTGAGATGTACAGGAGACAGAGTGAAGGCTGAGTGAAGTCCGGAAATTCCACCAAAGAATTAAATAGAACCAATCTCTAATGATGGTATAGAATGTTTACTTCCTAGTCAGTGTGAAGTCCAAGTAGCTGTGACCCGGCTAAAAAACAACTAGGCAGCAGGAACCGATGGGTTGCCCGCTGAAGTATTTAAGACCGGAGGCGACACGCTGATAAGGGGTATGCATGAGTAGCAGAGGATGCGTAGAGAAAGATTTTTCGTAAACCAGTTTGCATTGAGGGAGAGTATCAGGCGTCGTATAAACCACGAAACGTATTAGCAGTATGACGACGTTGCTATAGTTAAGCCTATAAAAAGACAACGGTTGAGTTGTCTAGGTCACATTGGCAGAATGAATAAGCTCCACGCAAACCGGACGACCAAAATTCCGATGGAAAGACCAAGTGGTGAACGAGATTTTAGAAGAAGCGCAGAAGACCGAGGCGCTTGGATCGCTATTCTAATTTTGGCTAATATTTTGTCCAATTATAGTAAAATTAAATCCGCGATGCCCTTCATTTGGTCTCCTTTCTTTTACATATAGGGGTGGGGATCTACTCCAAAATACATACAGGCCTGTTCCGATTTCCATGGGTTGATTCTACGGTTTTCATTTATATTATTGCCAAATTGCATACCCTAACATACATGTGTGTCAATTACTTTTTATGTGCTTTAGAAGAAACGTTAAAACCATGTTTAGGCTTGGAACAAATCTAGATTTGCGACGAGATTTCGGAAATCTCGTGTTTTGCAACGAGTTTTCCCATACACTTTTAGTGTGGGCAAATCTACTTATTTGATGCTGTTGACGAATGCAAATCACTTTAATCGTAGTGTAAACGAGTTTTGGAGGTTATCGCAAATGTGTACTGTAGTGTAAAAGTGATTTTAAATTTAATTATTATTATACAATGTTATTAATTTTTGTTCTGGGATCCTATGATGTTAAAATGCAAAGCGAAAACCCATGGCGAAATAATTAAAGGTGGTCTCATTTGTGCACCAACCACAAATCATATGGTGCAATCTGACATCTTGTCATCAAGCTGATCGTAGTTTTCCCAACACACACAAAGAAATTTGTGTGCGCGTGTGTATACGTGTGCGTACATGAGCAGAGAATATGCGAGAAAGAAGATAACAACAAAGAGAATGCAAACAAAAATCTCTCATCTTAATGCCGTCAAACCTGGCCAGTTGTTAACGGCTGTTCGCGTGAGACCACCTTTTTTAATTCGCCTTGACGAAAACCTTATTTTGCTTCCCCACCATTTGTTGTTTTGACAGACACATTTCGGCAAACGCAGAGTTTTAGTAGCTGTTAAAAATGGCTAGAATACAGCAATAGACCAAATTGCTAGATTCAATAGAAAACGTCTTGCAAAGACACAAACGAATGTGGGTAAAACTGCACTTTATAGTGCAGACATTCGATTTCGCTGAAATTTGGTATGCCGACATGCTTTGACCCCAGGAACACCAATCTGAAGTCCGTTTTTGAAGCAAAGACCCTGGACAAAAACCCTCCTCTTGGGGGGAGCACTTTCCCCCATCCTAGGCAATATGGATACAAAATGAAAGGTATTAGCGAGTAAATTACAATGGATATGCAAAAAAAATGTATTAAGCTCTAAAATATCTCTAAAGAAAAAATAAAGGCTGCGGCGCTTTCCTTTCATTTTATCAATAGACATTTTTTTATGTTTTTCACGAATTTTTATTTTTTTAAGCGTCTTTCACAAAATTCTTGCGATTGGTTCTATCGGAACAAGCCTGATAATGTACTCCTAGATACATTTAATTTGAGTCCCGATTCGATTCGGATCGGTGTACATGCCCTCTTGAGGGTTTTTTTTTCAATACGAAATGACACAAACAAGAGAAAACGTAAAGCAGTGATACGTAAACAAAGAATCAAAAAATTGACAGCCTTTTTGACAAACAATTTTGAATTTCCAAAAATTATATGTGCGCAGCTTTCTATAAGAACATTCTGTGAAAAACACAAACAAGAAAACACAAAAAAAATGTATATGTCAAACTACATATAAAACATTTATAAATGAAGGAATGTTTGAAATAATTTAATGTTCATAGCAATAATTAGAAACACTTAATACTAGTGGAACATGGATATTTTGTTGGTACAAAAATTTTAACTTGTTCAAAACAAATAAAGATGTGTTAAAGTGTTAAATTTGATACCAACTATTTCGAAAGCAGATCGTACTTAAAAATTTGAACCCCCAGCAGTTTTTTGGCATAAGCGGAAGGTCTTAAGCATAGATAGCAGTTATATAAACAACTAGTCAAGTGATCTGCGAGTATTTCGAATCCAAGAAGCCGATAACATCTTATTGGAATTTATGCATATTAAATTTAACTTCTCCTACTCAAATCTGTGGTAACCCTCATAAATATGAGAATCAACGGTCAGTGAAAAATATCAAAACAAATGTACACGCGTTTAATTAATAGGTGGTACCATGACATAACTACCAGGTAGTGTACTGTAAACAGCTGAGTACAATTTTTTATCGCGAAGTGCACTATCTGTCAACGAGTTTTGGCTGTGTGTGTGTGTTATTGTTAAGAACCATAACAAAAAAAAAAAAAACGGAAAATTGTGCGAACTGGTAATCTACTCAAAATCAGAGTTGCACTAATCATTGATTTTGACAGATAGTGCACTCAATATTTTGTTGTTGGACAACTGCCACTACCTGCAAAAGATTATAGCTTGGGTGGTACTACGTTCGCTATTTGCAACATTTCACTCAATAGGACATTCGCACAATTTTAATAAATGTATGTTATCATTGAAATTTTTGTAGTGTTCCAAAAAAGTAATCGCGTGTTTTTAACTGTGAAAAACGAATATATTGTAGTACCAGCCATAACTACGAACTATTTTTAAAATACTCTAGTGTACAACCAACTTTACCCCGAATTTTTGTACCTTGAAATTAACTTTCTTGAATTATCTATTGTATACAATTCCAAAAATAATTGTTTAGTAGTTAAGTTAGTGTGGGGTCCATGAAATGTAATACTATAGGTCTAGAATTGTGTAATATTGTATAAAATTTATAAACTAATATGGGGAAACTATTTTGTAATATTAATAGTTGGCCGAAGAATCCATTACATTAGCCATCTTTTTCAGCTACACTTCTTCATAACTACGACACCTGGGTACGGGACTAGACCAATTGCCATCTGGTTGACACTTG
Organism: Stomoxys calcitrans; assembly: GCF_963082655.1. Taxonomy (NCBI): domain Eukaryota; kingdom Metazoa; phylum Arthropoda; class Insecta; order Diptera; family Muscidae; genus Stomoxys; species Stomoxys calcitrans. Next base: position 160,507,403 of record NC_081556.1, on the reverse strand, counting down.
GGGCGTTCAGGAGGTCCACCGTTATCACTAAATTGAACATAGCCAGGGCGGCACTGAACGCTTATGTAGTCACCAGACTCGTAGCTAAACTTCAATGGAGCCAGTAAACCGTTGGGTGGATCGCCAGGATAAGGGCACTGAGATTTACCTATATTAAATCAAAAATATTTGAAAGCATGTCAAATATGTAGCAACGTAGGCATATCATCAGAGACAGAGGCGCACGTGTTTTTAAATAGCCATTAAATGTCATTACACAGAAAATATATGGAGTTCAATTTGATTAATTATACATGGCATTGATTTATAAAAAAATTTGGATAAAAATATTAATCAGCTGTCTAAATGTTTTGCTTTCCATTAAACTGTGATTGGTAAAAGCGATGTTCAAAAGTTTAACAAATTTTAATTACACGAATTACTTTAATTGCATAAACGATATATAAAATGTCTGTTTCTATATTAAACGAGATGTTATTGTGTATTCTATCACACACATGTAATGTAAAATTTTCACAAAATTTCTTGCTGCTGACACAGGAGGACACCGTAGCCTAGAGGTTAGCATCTCCGCCTATGACGCTGAACACCTGTGTTCGAATCCTGGAATGACCATCAGACAAATTTTCAGCGGTGGTTATCCCCTCCTAATGCTGGCGACATTTGTGAGGTATTTTGCCATGTAAAAACTTCTCCCCAAAGAGGTGTCACTCTGCGGCACGCCGTTCGGACTCGGCTGGAAGTTCCCCCATTTTGGAAATTTTTGTAAATTTTCGGCTTACGATTACTCGTAATGCTTTCATTTTGGATGTACAGTGTGTTTGGCGATATTCCTGACAACGACATAACTGGCAGCACACTGCGAGCAATATCTTTGTGCAAAAATTTCTAACCTCGAACTATTAGAGTACGCGTTAAAGCAATTTATAAATTTTCAATGAAGCTTTTATTATTAGACAACCGTAAAAACTATTTCGGTATTGTACAAATGTCTACCAATAATAATTCAATGCAATTGTGAAGTAAAAAAATATTTATACAAAGTACAAATTGTGTTAAATATTAATTTAACTCTAACGCCCTTCCTCAATTTGGACTCCAGCCTCCTCTCGGAATTTTGTTAGTTTGATAGTTGGAAGTGGTTTGGTCATCATATCAGCAATCATTGTTTCTGTTGGACAATATGTACAAACAATTTGATTTTTCTTTACATAGTCCTTGACAAAAAAGATTCTGGTATCTATGTGCTTAGTCCTGTTGCTAATTTTCTCATATTTTATCGTACGCAAAACACTTTGATTGTCCTCAAAAGTTGTCATCGGTTGACATTGTTTTAGCATCGCCTAAGGTGCTTGCAGACAAATTGCCTCTTTGCATGCTTCGGATAAAGATACGAACTCTGCAGCAGCATGAGAGGGATACACAAATTTGCTTTTACATGACCAGTTTATTGCACCACCATTAATTTTGAAAATAAATCCTGAATTTGATTTTCGGTCGATTCTATTTTCGGCCCAATTTGTGTCGGCAAAACCAAAAAGAATATTTTTATTTGCAACGCTTTTATTACTGAAACGTAAGATTTGATGGATGGGGCCCTTCCAGCATTTCAACACTCGTTTTAATTCATTCCAATCGTCTTGAGTTGGATAACTGAACTTTTGGCCCAGTATTGAAACAATTACCCCTATATCAGGTCTTGAATTTATACTGATGTACAGTAGTGAGTTAATAAGTTGTTGATATCTACTGTTGTTCAGTAGGAGTTCTTATGTACTTTTTCCATACCCAGGATCAAGTGGGTGTTTTGAAATTTTTGAATCCTGCAGAAAATAGTTTTTATATAACGCAGTAATTGTATTCTTTATCCGGCGTAACTTCCAAACCAAGATTGGTAATGTCAAGTTTTCCTTTCAGTAATTTCTCCACTTCGCAGATACATTCTTGGTTTGTGCTTGCAACCAAAATATCATCAACGTAAATTAATATGTATACTAACTCTTCTTCGTAGGTCTTTTTTGTGTATAAACGCCTATCTGCATTACTTAGCTTGAAACCGCCCGACACTAACACCTCATGAAGTGTTTTGTTCCAGACATTTGCGGCTTGCTTTAATCCATACAAACTTTTTCGAAGACAGAATGATCATTCCTTTTCTCAAAGCCTGGTGGCTGTTTCATAAATATAATTTCTTCAAGCTCACCGTTGAAAAAAGCGTAATCAAATCATAATCAAAATCTAATTTTTTTCTGAGAACTTGTGCTATTAGGCGGCCTTTAAAACGTTGTATTTTCCCAGTAACATCTCGTTAAATTTTGAAAGTCCATTTGCATCCCACAATATTTCCATTGTCAGTTTTGTCAACAATATGCCAAGTCTTATTTGCCTTTAAAGACGACATCTCATTCATGGCTTTAATCCATTCGTTGGGATGACCGGATGAAAGCTTTTCCTTGTGCGTCTTTGGTTCAGCAATACTTGAAACATTGGAGCTTATATACGTCAACCTCTCTGGTGGGTTTTCCTTAGTTATTTGATTTGAGCATTTAAGAGAATTCTTATCTCTTTCAAAAACTTCATATGGAACTGAAGTCATTTGAAGCATGTTGATTATTTAAATTTTCAATAAATATTTCATTATGATCGGTGTCTACAGGTTCCGTTCCTGTTCCATGTAAAGATGAGTATGCAGCTTTTCGGGCGGAATGCTTTCAAAATTCACATAAAAATCGTCGGCGAAACGCTGGAGGAAAATAGGCAAAAAAGTAGTACTCTGTTAATAGTGAGACAAATGGCAAAAGTGTCAATGCTTGAAACTATTGTCGGCATCATTTGTGTTTGTTTTACTGGTTTCAATGGTTAGTTTTTTGTTTTTATTTTATTTATTTGCAAAAATATATAAAACCATAAGTGAAGATAAAAAACGTATTTTAGTATGAAATTAAATATATGCACCAGTTTGCGATAATGGAGAATATGGGCGACGTATGAACCACGAGCTGTATGACGACGATAGCATCAAAATACAATGGCAGCGTTAGCTAGGTCATGTTGTCAGAATGGATGAAGAAGCTCTAGCAAAGATGTATTTTAAAGGCAAACACGGTTGTACGGGAAGACCAAAGCCCGATCGAAAGATCAAGTGGTGGGAGACACCTCGAAACTTGGTGTCAGAGATTTTAGAATGAGCGCAGAGATCGGGGCGCTTGGAACGCTATTCTACGTTCGGCTAGTGGAACAAACATTCTGTCATAGCCAATAAAACTGCGTTTTATTGTGTTTTTGAAACTTTGGTGAATGGCATTTTCGTCATCTTGCAACAGACACATACCTCGCACATTTGTTTTATACCACAATCAACAATTTTAAAATCACTCATTTCTTTATTTTTTTGCATCTCCTTCACAGCATTGACGTTTCTGTGTCCGAAAACTTTATGGCACTAATGAACACAGTTGCGAGAATTACATTTGGCTACAATCAAACAATCCATTACGTACATCTGCGACACCAATTTCTTTGCAGTTTTGAAATTCAACCTTAAAAACTTTTTTTATAATTCTTGTCATCATTCAACGTTATTAGCTTGGTGTTTGGATTCATTGATAGTTCTTTTTAAATTTCCAACAGTTCTTCTTGAGATGACCCTTCATTTTACAAATGTGACACCGCTTTTCATTAAAATCATCCTGATTGACTTGAGTAACTTTGAAAGTTTTCATCACGGAATTTGGTTCGACGTTCTTTGCTTGTCGTTGGCAAATTGCTTTCAACAACGGGTACAGGCTACTCTTCTATTTTTGGAGCTTCCAAAGCTTTCACTAACGTGTCATATGAAGATGGTCAACTGCTAAGTAACACAGCAACTACCCATCGTTCGGAAAATGTCTCCCCAATAGCTTCCAGCTTCTCAAAGATAATTTTCATATTCGCGATGTGATCAGCCATAGTAATCTCCATGCTAAATTTCATTCCATATATCTTATGCATTATTTGAACACAACTACCAAGAGTGTGCTTTTCATGATGTGCCTTCAGGATATTCAAAAAAAAATTACAATAAGCACTACTCTCAAACATAAAACTTCTTAAATTTATTATATGAAATATAAAAATTGGTAACTTAAGCTAAATTATAAGATAATTTGTAGTGTGTAAATTTGTATAAAATCTACTCATTTTCAACAACGATTGTGTAAATTTATATCAAATCTACTAATTTTCAACAAGGAGTTATTTAATTTTATTATTATTATGATTTATTATTATTTTTAATTATTTATTTATTTTAAGAAAATAACGATAAAAACGATATTTCAGTGATCTTCGGCAGATTTAGCCTTCCTGATAAGTCAAAGCAGATTGTCCTCAACAGATAATCCAAACAAAATCAAAGAATTAATAATTATGATAATTAATTATATATATTAATAATTGTGATAATTATCCACAATAACCTATTTGGTTACGCGTAAGAGTAAATCATAAAACAATCTTCAACGAAGCTTTTATTATTAGACAACTGAAAAAATTATTTCTGTATTGTACAAATGTCTACCAATAAGAATTCGATGCATACATGTGATATAAAAATATTTATACAAAGTACAAATTGTGTTAAGTATAAATTTAATTCTAACAAAAGCCCTTTAAAAAAGGGTTAAAATGTCTTTTAAAATTTGTTTGTGCCTTACAAAATATTCTACAAAAATTTGCGCTTTGAAATTCTACTATATGTGTCTGAATACACCAAAACCTAAAACATACCTTATTATTATTTTTTTTTATTTGTTTTTAGTTATCAAAATTTATTTTAAGAGAGAGTTGTCAAATTTTATTTTAAGAGAAAGTCAAGGACAATATTGTTCCTTAAAAAAATTTGAATATTAGACACTGAACAACAAAAATCTGTATAGTAAGTATCAGGAAAATATCGATATCAATGTTGGCGAAAAACACAATTATTTTCGATATTTGTTGCTTGAATTTCTGTCATTCTGTTTTTAAGTTGGTACATGGAGGCCACCATAGCATAGAGGTTAGCATGTCTGCCTATGACGCTGAACGTCTGGGTTTGAATCTTGGCAAGAACATCAGAAACAGTTTTCAGCAGTGGTTATCCCTTCCTAATGCTGGCGGAATTTGCGAGGTACTATTTATTTCATGCAAAAACTCCTACTCTTTTCGATTTGATAATCATGGATAACGGTGATGCAGCTGATATGGCGAAGATAAAATCCTAAGCACCCATAGAAGGCTCTTAAACATGAATGCGTTTCATTGATGATATGTGGGTGTTTTCTGTAACTGTTCCGTATTCCATTTTGTGGACTTGGGACAAAATGTATGTTGTGGATTACAAGGATATCCTAGGGAATAATATGCTTCCATTTGCCGAGGAAAAAAATTGCCTTTAGTGACAGTTCATATAAGTTAACGACACAAAGTGCTGGTCCTGAATTGCGGAATTCTAGTTCCAAAAGCTTTCTCTACAGAGTTTGAAAGACCTATCGCAATCACGGGACCTATACCTTATTGAAAACCTCTGGGCAGAAAAATCAAAAATTTGAAACATTCCTTAATGTTTTCATAATTTCCTTCACTTTTTTCTCTTCTTTATTTTCACCCGAACAACTGTCAAAACGCATTATAAAAAAGGTGACGAAGAAAATGCGAACACATTCTCTAGAAGTGGTACTGAGTTATCTAAGCGAAATAGTAGCGACATGTCGCTGCGCCAATACTAATTTCGCTTCAATTAATTGCCAATATAATTAAATACTCACGAAATGGGCACCAATCAAATCTGTTTTAAATATGTTGTCTTTGTTGTGTGTTATTGTTTGACTTTGGTTTGTGTTCTGGCAAAGAATAGTCCGCCGGATTTCGCAATAATTTAATAGGCGTTTTCGCTGCGAATGAAGTCAGTACTAGGCTTAAGGCTTCAAAAAGTTTTGAGAATAAGTTTGTTAATATTTAGTATACACCTCCATGGTTCAAATTTTTAACACTGAAACAAAAAATTTTAGTAAAAACAACTACTCTTTTGAACACTTTATTTGTTGAAACAATAAAGTTATTTGTGGAAACAACAAAGTTTTTTGTTGAAACAACAAAGTTTTTGTTGAAACAACAAAGTTATTTTTTGAAACAACATACTATGTGTGCAAATGTTTGTTTTGTTCAATAGCAAATGAATATTTAATGTTTTCTCATTTTACTTAGTTAAAACGTCAGATTTTTCTAGTTAAAATAGCAAAGCGAAAAGTTTGCTAGCACAGAAGTTTGTTTGCTTGCACTCATTAATTAAAGAGAAGAGTCCCCTGTTCCTTAATGGAACATTCGTGGACAAATTTGCAATTGCAATGTGAAATATGAACTTTATACCTACCTTTGTTCTTACATTTACAGACGATCTGTACCATAAGAAAAATCTTTTCAAAAGTATTTTCATAGGAAGTTTTATTGGAGAAAACTTAGCATTCTACTGTATTTTAGAATAAAGAACAGTGCAAGAGAAATTTTGGTAGTCATTAGAAGACTACAAACAACGATAACTCGTAATTTTCACATCCATTTTGCTGATAAATTATACATTCTTCTCAAACAAATACATTTTGTGACTCAATTTCCATCCAATGTCAGCTTATAGAGAAAATTTAGTTTTGAATAAAATTAACTTAAACTACGACCAGCCTTTAAAAGAAGAAACATTCTGTTAAAACACTTTTTAATAGTTCATAAGAGTGTAGTCGACTAATAAAAATTTGAATTTGAATTATAAAACAAGTTCACGTTAACAACTTTCAAACTCCATATAATAATATTGTAAATGAAAAACTTGTGGAAAATTAAAATGCTATTTTTAGGCTAGTGAATTAAAAGTAGCAGTTAGGCACAATTAATCCTAATGTAATATGCTGCCAGGATTGTGTTGGCAAAGAAATTTGCTGTAAATATGTTTACCTAAATAAGATATTTTATTAAAGTATTTCACTATTAAAAACAGAGTATCCTGCTATTAAAAACAGAGTATCCTGCTATGTTTCTTATATGCCTGGGCTAGTTTTTACTTCAAGAAAAAAGTACCTTGTACAATATAAATAATTATATCGGGTTTTCCAATAGGGACTTGACAACTAATCATCGAACCGTAACTTTCAATTTATTCAATTAACTCAACATTTTCATCAGGTAATAATGTACACGAACGAACAACGTTTGCAAATCATAAAAATTTTTTACCGAAGTTCAGAGTCGGAGACCTCTACTTTAAGAGCAATATCATCTTCAGTGACGAAGCTCATTTTTGGTTTAATGTGTTTGCCAATAAGCAAAATATGCGTTATTGGTCGGGTTAAAATCCGCTTATCCTTCACGGATCAACACTTCATCAACAAAAAATAAACAGTTTGGTGCGGTTTACATGCCGGTGGCGTTAACTAGTAACATACTCAAAATCAGAGTTTACTAATCACTGAATTTGATAGTACACTCAATATTTTGTTGTTGGGCAACTGATCCTACCTGGAAATCAATATATCTTGAATCTATGTCAACAAGCCGACGACGTTCGAAGAGCTCAAAGCTAACATTGGAAGGGAAATTGTGACCGTTTCGGCTTTAATGTGTAACCGAACCATCCAAGGTATATTCATTTACAGATAGTGGCATTTGCCCAACAACAAAATATTGAGTGCACTATCTGTCAAACACAGTGATTAGTGCAACTCTGATTTTGTGTGTCACTAGTAACACGCGTCATTTTTCGTGTTATGGTTCTTAACTATAATACACACACACAATCAAAACTCGTTGACAGATAGGGCACTTTGCGAGAAAAATTGTACTAAGCTGTTTACGGTACACTACTTGGTAAATATGTCATGAATAGAGATGGGCGAAGGGTAGGTTAGGTTGAAAAGAGGGTGCAGATATTAATCCGCCCCATGTCACTATGGACATACACCTATGCCAGTAATCGGCTTGTTGTGTGATCTAAAACCTATAAAGTAACCTTTAAAAAGACAATTTTAAGTTAGGAATTCCGTGCTACTTACAAAATCCTTAATTGTTTTCGATACCTCTCCCCTAAGTTGGTTCATGTCTGGTATTGTGTCTCCGCCTAAGTGCCGGTATCTATTAGACGCAAAAGTCGGGCAATGACAAAGGAAATGCTCTAACGTCTCATCATCTTCCCCGCATGCCCTACACATGCTATCACTTGCCGCACCAATTCTACATAAGTGAGCTCGTAGTCCTATGTGTCCCGTTATCATACCAATAGCTATACTGATCTCCTTCATACTTCCTTTCAGTAATAGCCTCGTATTTTCACGATCTGGATCCCCATAGGATTGTCGCCTTCCTACCGACCGTTTCGCTGTTCCACAATGTTGAAAGCGCATTTGTCGCCCACTACCTTAACTCGGACTGCGTCGACCCGAAAGGCTTCAGGTTAACGAATTTTATTGACGACCGTCCTCTGGTCTTTACCGCCAAATCGTCTGCCCTTTCATTTCCCCTTACTCCGTTATGGCTCGGCACCCAAACGATGCGGATTTTTCCATCCTCAGAGAAGGCGTTAATCTCTTTTTTACACTGCAAGACTGTTCGTATCGGGGGATCGGTCTATATGGCAGCTATGTCCAAATGTTGTCCTATCTGGACGATATTCAACAAATCGGATGAAAAATTGTCCTTTTATGGGCTCAATGCTCTATATCGGGAGATCAGTCTAAATGGCAGCTATATACAAATATAGTCCAATTAAGGGGTACCAAAACTCGTTGTGCCAAATTTCATCGAAATACGATGAAAAATGCTCCTTTTATAGGCTCATTGCATTATTTCGAGAGATCGGTCTATATGGCAGCTATATCAAAAATGGTTCGATCCGGACCAGATTTACCAGGAATGAGTTCGTGTAATAAATTGATCTTTTATGGACTCAATACCCTATATCGGGAGAAAGGGAGGTCGGTCTCTAGGGCAGCTATATCTAAATACAGTCCGATCTGAATCACACTTCACAGAAATGGGTAGGGGTCTACCAGAACTCATTGTGCCAAATTTAATCGAAATCAGATGAAATACTTTAAGTCTGGAGATCGGTCTATATAGCGGCTATATATAACTAACATCCGATTTTATGAGATCAGAAGATCACGTTTATATACAAAGAATACGAATTCATCAAAAATTGTTTGGAAAATGCTATATACACAAGATATCTTCAAAATTATAAATATAAATGCGGTTTACATGCCGGCAGCGTCATTGAGCCATACTTCTTCGTCGAACTCTTGGGTTTTTATTGAATAAATATATATTTATTGGATAAATACCCAAGCTTTGGGTATTTACCCAGTAGAAACCCATCTAATGTCATGAACATAACGATTGGAATCGGCGACGAAGAAGTGTGGCTCAATGACGCCGCCGGCATGTAAACCGCACCAAACAGTTTTTTTTTTGTTGATGAAGTGTTGATCCGTGAAGCACAAGCGGATTTTAAACTGACCAATAACGCATATTTTGCTTATTGGCAAACGCATTATGCCAAAAAAAGTTGTCAAGTCCTTATTTGAAAATCCGATATGCCAAAAAAAGTTGTCAAGTCCTTATTTGAAAATCCGATACATTAGGTTGAGGAAAAAGGGGAGTATTTTTTTTAATCAATAAATGTCGACCACTTGGAGTTTATTATAGTGGTAAAGGGTTTGGATTTATTTTTATATAATTAGAAGCAGTTTGATCAAGATAAATTATGATTAAGCATCAGTGAAGATATATTTTACGATTGATTAAGAGGTTATTATACGATATGTATACTTATAGTTTTTTCAAATGTGGCAACTCCGAAATTTTCTTCTCTTGTCTCTTATTTCATCGAACATACATGTAGACATATGTCTATAACAAAGTACAATACATATGAGAATACATGCCGATTATAACGTGCGCTATTCGAATTTGACTTATATACAGGAAGTTGCAGCACATATATGTATAAAGCACATGTCGTCGAATAACACCTTTACAGAGGCAGTCTTAAATCAAACACACTCAGACAATTTTCATCCATTGTGATTCCACTACTACTACTACTAAATTTCCCACGAACATTCCATTAAGGAACAGAGGATACTTCTTTTATACCAATGAATGCAGTCCGATTAAAGTTATAAGCTCAATGGTAAGGTGCCTTCTTTTTTACGCCGAGTCCCATAGCGTCAACATTTGTTAGAGAAGTATTAACATGGCAGAATACCTCACAAATGTAACCAGCATTAGTAAGAAGATAACACCGCTTTTTCTGATGTTCTTACCGGAATTCGAATCCAGACGTTCGACGTCGTAGGCAGACATGCTAACCCCTGCCCCATGGTGACCTCCATCTGGATTTTCCGCAGTATTAACACGACAACCCTTCTGAATCTTCCATTCGTCGGGGCTTTTTTTTCGACATCGACAAACGGGTTGATAGTTGTCAATTAAAATAGAAAACACTTAGCAAAACTAAAGTCCGAAACAGAATGAGAGCTGGTTAGATTAGGTTATGTTAGGGTGACAGTTGCGACAGATAGGCCTCTAGTGGAAATCGAACCTACGACCCCCACACTGGCAATCCGAGCAAATAAACCTATATATTTTATTTCTTTGTATATTCCATAGGAACTAATAAGCGAGGGCGCTCTCAAAAGTAGCATTCTCAACATAATCTGCTTTTAGCTTGATACACCTCCATGGCCATCAACCGCAACTTCGACCTCTTCATTACTGGCAAATCTTTTTCCGCCAAAAATAGTTCAAGGGAGCTGAACCGGCGAAAATGGTGCTTGCTGAAGCAAATCGAACTTTTATTCATAAATCTTTGCCATGGTGAATTTGTGAACTGTTATCAACTTTTTCCATATTCACAAATTCACTGATATTGTTTTCTCTTCAGTGTTCCAATAAAAAACTAATCCCCCGGTTGCGGCTTGAAACGTAAAACATATGTGTTGGAAGGTTGCCACTTTTCACAAAAGTTTTTCATTTTCATACTATTACCGACATCTATATGTCAGGCCGGATACTTTTGGGACCGCACTCGTTGTTTTCTCTAGCAAGTACAATTTGTATCATGTCCACAACTTTTGGCATGGTTTTTAGCAACTAATGATTTTGTATTTTTTTAATCAATAATTATTAGGACACATGAACAACATGGTGCTAAAGGTCGTATTACATGATACGTATTATCATGTTTTTTCATGTACGATCAAATGTAATATCAAAAATGGCTTTTGGAATAAATATGCAATTCTTTCGACTGAAGTGAGCTCTTATTTCATCGAACATATGTACGTGTAGACACATGTCTACAAAAAAGTGCGAAACATAAGATAATACGTGCCGATTAGAACGCGCTCTATTCGTATTTAAAGATTGGTACTAAATTCGGTTTTCGCGGTGAAACTCCATATAAAAAAATAGGAGGAAAATATTGATGAAAAGTGTTCGTTTCGCTATAACTTGTTTTTTCATTTCGTGAAAATTTACATTTCACGACACCCAAAAAGAGCACAATCACAGTTGCTGCGCAACAAGTCGTTTGTTAGTGTTAGTGATCTTGATCACATGTACTTACTCGGGGTGGAAAAAAAATATTGTTTGTGGATGCATAAACAAGAAACCATTTGTATATAAATATAAAAATATCAATAAATATACTTCTAAAATAAATAAAAAATAAATGTTTCTTTCATAACAAACTTTTGTACGAAATAATAACGATTGTGAAAGTGTTGTGCTTTTGGTCTTGCTTTTTTATATTTAAATGGTAACATTTTGTCCAAAGAAACCTAGAAAAATCAAATGTGATAACCTTGGCAAACCACCGAAAGAACGATTTAGGGAAATTTTTCCCCCAAATAAAACATAGTACCAGCCTTAACGTACAAAAGGAAGGTATTGTGGATACAAAAAGTGATAGCATATATGTAAAGCACGTGTCGTGTAATAGCACCCTAAGATCTGAAGGTGAAAATATTTATATGAATCCATAACGACATTGTAGAACTTTTCGTATGGAAAAAAGAAAAACAGTGCTGTCGTTTCTTGATTTTAATGTTTCGGTTGTCCTTCAGGCCAATATTGATTATTTCATTACTTTCTTTCTGTCAATAAAGAGTGGATTTACTTTAAACTTCATTTATTTAGGTAATCGTATATCGATTGTTTCTTAGGAATCCTTGTTTCATTAAATACATACATTTTCGTACTTTAGATAGATAAGATTTGGTGAATTTTTGGTGCATCCTTATAAACATATATCGTGTGCTATTATAGTTAATACATATGTTTGAATTAATCGAATATATAAGCTATTTAAATCTTTTTGTTAGTTTTGCTACTTATACAATTCAATACAATACAATTTAAAGGAGTATTTTTAATACGTATTAGTTATAACTTTGATTTGAATATAAAGCTTCTTCGGCAATTAACACGGGGTTAAGTTTTAACTATTTTTGGATATCCTCATCTTTAATAAAAATTATTCTCGTTGAACATTAACGTGTACTTAATCTATGACACCACATTTTCAACATTGCAAAAAGCCGTTGACACAGATTATAGATGACTTACAACTATTATTCATTATGCTTTCACACAGACATCGAACAATTGCTCGTTTATGTCTTTTTAATATTTGTTTTTTATACCCACTACCATAGGATGGGGGTGTACTGGTCTCGTCATTCAGCTCGCAATATTGATTTACGGCTATAGAACGTATATATACTTAATATTTATATTCTTAGTCGTGCTTATGCGTATGTTCGAACAAAAGCTTTCACAAATGCTTGTTACTCAAGTTACTGGTCATTGGGGGATTACAATTGAGATGTTGTAGTATGCAATATCAATTAAATTCATATTGCGGCCGGACTCCTCTGAATTTTGTATTTTCTTTTTAAGTTTTTGCTTGTTGGAACAAGAAAACATAGAAAAGCCCATAAAATTAAAAAAAAAAATACAATATAGGGGGAAGAAGATAGGCATTAAAACATACAAATATAATAAAAAACTCGGCAGAGATTTGAATTAAATTTATATTGCATGTAAGTATATCAATTGTAATCAACCATGAGAACTTAGTACTAGGCTAAACGGGTAAAAAATTAAAGTTTGTTAAATTGACTTGACTTCGTTCAGGCCTAATATTTTGCCTTGCTAGGATGAAGTTTGGAATATCAAATACAGCCCTCAAACAACCATTTAAACAACCCGGACATATATAAGGTGAATCGCCCTATATTATATATATAATTTGTCCATTTTAGGTGGAATTTGGTATTTTAAGTACAACCATATGATCTAAAATGCATTATAAAAAAACCGATAGACCAATTTCTACACCCAGAAAAATAAGTTTGCTGAAATCAGCAAAAAATTATTTATCTAAAAAAAGACCATACCAAGTTTTTGAACTTGTTAACTACAAATAAAGCATATGTCATTTATTAATATACAGTTTTTTGCAATTTTAGGCGTATATATTATGTTTAAAATCATAAATATGGTAGAAGAAGTTTTTTGCCTGTAGAAAACTGAAAAAAAATTCAAAGCTATATATAGTCGTACTCTTAAATTCCTGAAAAACTTAATTCTTGTCTGGTCAACTAACATTTATTATCTAAATCTATATTTACCACCACTCAAACTAAAGACGGCAAAGATAGGTACATAAATATACATATATGTATGTAGCCACCAGACAGATAGATCCCCCATTCGACTTTTGAGACTAAAGAATGAAATTATTTTATTGAAACTAAATCGTTTCTAAAATGTCTAAATTTATCGCAGAATCCGTGGTGGTGGGTACAAAGAGTTTCCTCATTCTTTTTCAGCAATAGCAGAAACAATAAGCAAAAAATCTTGAATAATATTGTTGAAGCAATGATTTTTGATGTGAATTGTTCATTTTGCTATAAGATTTTTTTTGTAAAATCTTAAATGTACACGAATTGCAGGGATGCGAGAAGTGTACGGGTTTTGTTTATTTTTGAAGCAATAGTACCGGCGTCTTCTGTCTGCTGGATAAGCTGGTTAGTTAAAAAACTTGCATATCAAATTAAGAGATGTTTGGCTTGGAGCCTGTAAACAGATGAATAAATATTGACAATGAACAAAATCGTATATCTTCTAAAAGGAAAAAGGTTCAAAAACTTTCTTGAAAAGGCCCTGAAGACAAATGTAGACCAATTCAAGATATGGCTGTTCAGTTCTGTTTTTCGATGTTGAATGGAGTGATTACAATGGAAATGACTCATTGAAGTAAGCTAATTATCTATTAAAAACAACATAGATCAAATAGTAATGATAAAACACCAGACATCGAGCTTTACTATTAATTGGTGAAGTAAATGTGTGTATAAGTTGTGAAATCTTCTGTACGTCCCCCTCGGGTGGTCTATCAATTCCCCTACGGAGGATGGTACTATGTTCGTTTCCACAGTTGAAAACTCGCGTTTACTTTTTTGAAACACTAAAAAATCGAAATGATAACATAATTCAAGTGTTTTGCCTGTTAGGCCGAAGTTCATTTAATTTTACAATTTTTGTTCGTTTCTCTTTCGAGACGAGCTCAATGATCCGAAGTTTTCTTTGCAAATGAAAAAGGAAAGCCAGAGATCGCAACACACACCAAAAACTGAGTGACGCGTTTTGTCATTTGGTTAGAACAACTCATCGGCCATATTGCTGATTTCATTCAGTAGGACATTTCCTACTGAATGAAATCAACAAGTTTTTCTTGGAAAATCTATTATCTAAAAAAAAGTAATCACGAAAAAATGTCGCGAAAGTGAACATAGTACCAGCCTTTTCATACACGTAACTGTGTACAAGGGTACGCACATTATCTAAGTTCTTTTAAATGTACATACATACATATCGATCTAGTTGTGCACTTCCGAAAACAGCTTCCGGTGCTTCTATGGGTTGTGGCTAATTTCCAATAAAGTTTAAGCTATCTGTCGACCCAAATCTTATGGAATGCAGCTTTTCATTACGTTGGGAGCCAATTTGTAATTGCATAATTAATTTTGACAATTTTAAGCAGGCTGGCGGTGGTAATTTATATGTTGTATGTACACATGTATGTATACATGCATACAAAATGTTCTAGTGTTCAGTTTCGTTCTACTTACAAAATGGTGGTGGATGAGACCACAAACCACTTTCTGTGCAGATTATGCTGGGTTCCCCGACAAGCGTATGCCCTTCATTGCAACTAAATGTGATCAGAGCTCCAACGATGAGACGCCTTTGGTTAACGTTTGTACCGCCAATCCTTCCATTTAAGGGGGCTACTGGGGTTGGACACTGGATTGCTAAAAAATAAAACATAGTGTTTAAGGGACTTTATTGACATAATGAAACAAAAGTAAATCATTCATTTTTATAACAACCTCCATAGAATAGGAGGTATCAAGATATATTCATTTACAGGTAATGGCAGTTGCCCAACAACAAAATATTGAGTACACTATCTGTCAAAATCAGTGATTAGTGCAACTCAGATTTTATGTATGCTACTAGTTCGCCCTATTTTTCGTTGTTTGTGTGGGTTATGGTACTTAACTATAATACACACTCAATCAAAACTGATTGGCAGATAGTGCACTTCGCTGGATTGCTAAAAAAACAAAGCATAGCGTTTAAGGGACTTCGCTGACATAATGAAACAAAAGTGAATCATTCATTTTTATAACAACCACCATAGAATAGGAGGTATCAAGATATATTCATTTACAGGTAGTGGCAGTTGCCCAACAACAAAATATTGAGTACTCTATCTGCCAAAATCAGTGATTAGTGCAAATCTGATTTTATGTACTAGTTCGCGCTATTTTTCGTCGTTTGTGTGTGTTATGGCTCTTAACTATTGGGTTGCCCAAAAAGATATTGCGGATTTTTTAAAAGAAAATAAATGCATTTTTATTAAAACTTAGAATGAACTTTAATGAAATATACTTTTTTTACACTTTTTTCTAAAGCTTGCTGAAAGTAACAGCTGATAACTGACAGAAGACTTACTTTTTGGGCAACCCAATATAACACACACACAACCTAAACTGATTGACAGATAGTGCACTTCGCGAGAAAAAATTGTACTCCGCTGTTTACGGTACACTACCTGGTAATTATGTCATGGGTGGTATATTCATTAAGTCATTCCGTTTGAAACACATTGAAATATCCATTTCCGATAATACAAAGTATATATACATATGCTTAATCGTCAAATACAATTTAACGATGTAAGTGTCTCTTTGTCCGTTTGCCAATTTAAATCACGCTAGAGAATTCAGAACTTGAGATTTAGTGCGTGTTTTATGTTTTATGAGGTCGATATTGACATCCTATTTGTTTTATGTATATGTATTTGCCTAAGCTTTTCTTTCTGTATTGAATCACAATGGTATATGTTCACTTTAGTTTGGTTTGAATTTATTTCACTAGTATTTAGTTCAAAATTGTAGTTTCTAGAAATTTTGTAATTTTAATTATGTATGTATAATAAATGTTTGGTTTTGCTTCCTTATTTAACGTTTAATTCACCAGTTGTTTACACTAAAAATAAACGAAGTGGATCCAGTTCTGATTACATTGGAATAAGTGAACAAATAGCTTTGAACTAGCAGCCTGAACTACTGGGAAGCACATGGGCTTAGAAAATATATGTATATGTGCTAGTGTGCCCACCACTGACATAAACATATGTTCCTAGCGAAACAAATGTCTGATGTCAGACAATTCTGAGCACTTCCGGCAAAGTTATTTCGAGTTCGTTCCGAATTTTTTTTCCTCCATTTCGGAACGAATTCTGAATGATGTCTGGACAGTACTCGAAGGATAATTGTTTGCTCTTGTGTTTACTTCTTGTACGGTCTGTATTATTTGTTGCACCGCTAGTAGAAGTTTGATTTTTTTGTGTTCTCTTCACTTTGTGTTTCAGCATAAAAAGTGCTAGAGGGTTTAGTTGTTCTTAAAAAAATATTTTCTATTATTTATTTTATGCGAGAGATCCAAAGATGCAGAAATATGCCTTTTCGGCCGTGTGGAAAGGATTCTTTTACAACATGAGGGATCGAAAAATTCGGTCAGAATTCCATACCTATTTTATGACTTCAATTCAGAATTCGATACTCCACGTGGGAAAATACGTGTAAATTTAATAAGATTTCATTTCAGAATTCGGTTAGGATCCGAATTCGGATGAATTTGCCGACTATCGTTCAGATTTCTGATCGAATTCTGAACTTTTTGTTCACTGAGTTAGCACATTGGATATGGGTCATTTCATATCATAATGCAAATTAAATGTATTTCTTTTATAGGTCAAATAAAGAAACAAAAAAAGGTAAAAACTTTTATGAATTCAAATAGTAATTGATACATTTAAACAAAGTGGAAGTAACAAATTAGCAGTTGCATACTGTTTTCAAGGGTTAGCCAGGACTCTGATTTGTTGATGATTAGGTCTGCAGAGAAATTAAAGATTGAGTAACGATATAGTTGTAAATGGAATGAATAAAAATATTTTGCTACACCCAGAGAAAAGTTAATACCAAACGTGCTTATTTCAGTACCATACGGTATTGACAGGAAAGCAACACCGTATGCTACAAAAACAATACCGGATGGTTGTTGATCCCATAAAATGATCAGTACCGTTTGGTGCTAGCCTTATTACCGAAATGGTATTTGTTTTAATACCAATCTGTTATTGGTTTTATAACCAGAGCGTTATTGGTTTTAGTACCAAACCATTATTGATTATTGTAATGAATAAAAATATTTTGCTACACCCAGAGAAAAGTTAATACCAAATGTGCTTATTTCAGTACCATACGGTATTGATAGGAAAGCAACACCGTATCCTAAAAAAACAATACCGGATGGTTGTTGATCCCATAAAATGATCAGTACCGTTTGGTGCTAGCCTTATTACCGAAATGGTATTTGTTTTAATACCAATCTGTTATTGGTTTTATAACCAGAGCGTTATTGGTTTTAGTACCAAACCATTATTGATTATTGGAATGAATAAAAATATTTTGCTACACCCAGAGAAAAGTTAATACCAAACGTGCTTATTTCAGTATCATACGGTATTGATAGGAAAGCAACACCGTATGCTACAAAAACGATACCAGATGGTTGTTGATCCCATAAAATGATCAATACCGTTTGGTGCTAGCCTTATTACCGAAATGGTATTTGTTTTAATACCAATCTGTTATTGGTTTTATAACCAGAGCGTTATTGGTTTTAGTACCAAACCATTATTGATTATTCCAACCCGTAATGAACAAAAAAAAAATCTATTGAAAATAATATTAATCCAATTTATTCGACTATTTACGTTAATAAATAAAAAAAAGTAATGTTACACCATGACCAACCTCGATTATTTGTATTAAGCAATTGATTCCATCGATTCCCAAAAGTGGTTTTTATATGAATGCACCAACACAGCATCGTTTTCCACACAATGGACTATCATGGTTTTGATGTAGAATGCCCTTATAATTTTTACAATTTCCATTTTCACCGCTTTCGAGTATTTGAGCAGGTTTTTACGCATTCCAATTGTATTAAAACATTTTATTTATTTGTTTGACAAATATTTTATAATGACGACAATATCTTAAGTACAAAGCTCAACAACACTTCAGGCGCGATGAGAAGAATATAAAAATGACACAGTCAATTCTTGAGTTGTTCCGTGGCCCTTTTCTCCCCTTAAAAATGTTCATATATTTTTTGGCAGGGAATACAAACAAAATTGCTTTAAACTATGTTCAGACCAAAGTTGTTTTGAGCAAACGTCTCGCATTCCCTTTATAATGCTCTGAAAACGACTAGTTTTTCTTTTACAAATTATAAGGGCAAAACGACTAGTTTGCCACAATAAGAAATAAATCTTAACAATAGTGCATCGTAACATTTATGCTGAAGTGTGAAAAAGTGAAATTTTCAAAACATCTCAACTACATAAGCGAAACGACATAGCATTAATTTACGATGAAAAAATATATGTAGACACAAATAAACAACTAATTATCAACTGTTGGTATGTTTATTATTTGTTTCGGCTATATTTGTACAATAACTTCACTTCTATGTCAAACTAAATCAATTAAAAAAAAACACACACACAAATTTCGTGAACATTTGATTTTTGTTTAGTATTTAGGGGTTTTTTGTAATTGTTTTTTTATTGTTAAATTCAATGTTTTCTTACATATCAGTCCGCTTTGTAAAAAAATTACGTTTTAATTTTTCGAATGGGAATTCGAAAAATTGACTTTCCCCGCTATCACAGAACAGCTTATTTTGGCAGCGGAAAAGTGAAAATTTCGAAAAGTGATAGTGAGGTGAAACACAGAACACACCCGATTATCTGTAATAACATGATATCGATAACTATCCAAGACAACTTTGCATTTAAAGTCTATCCAGAACGTACGATTTGTACTTGATAAGATAAAACATTGCAACTGTACCAATGAAATATTATGTTCCTGTTTTTTTTTCAATACAGTCCAGAGCATGCGTTGTCGACGGTTATTGCAAGATAACGATAACAATCTATCCAATCCAACTTGGCAATGGTTATTTTTCCAGTACACCTGGTTTGCATTGAATGCATAATGCTAAAAAAACAGACCCCATATCTCTGCCTATTTTTTACAACTTCAAAAATTTGTTATCCGTGCCTTCACGTGACACTTAGTAGGATTGGCCGTCAGTTGAAAATATTTTTGTCCAAGAAATCGATTCCAATTTTTTTTATAAAAAATCATTCAAATGGGTATTTTTATATGGGATACTTATTTGAAATGGGGAATTTTTGGGGACAAACGATTTAAAATTTGGGGACAAGGCGTGGAAAATACTAGTAACCCTGTATCGAATAGCAGTTGTCTGAGTTTTGAGTGAGGTCGGTATAGAACTCCGTTTGGGATCTGTAGGTTCAAAACAAGTTTATTGCTGTCCGATCCTGAGTGTAGGTTGATTATAAAATTTTTTAATTTATTATTAAACACAACACAAGTGTTTAAAAAATTAATCGTGAAAAATATGTTTTTCAACAATGAGAAAAAAAAACAGTACCAGCCATACGATAGGTTTTGCAGTATGTACGTCGTGAACATGCAGATAGTTCCGTACAACTTTTGCTGCTAATCGATGTGTATCTTTCGTTGGGTTTTTGGGTGCCTTTCTGTATGGTATGCGTTGCTACTGTATCTGCAACCGGTCAAACAGTAAAGGGCGATACGTACGTGTAGTTTTAGCGTGGTAAACGAATTAGAAGAGTGGCAAGGTCAGTAAACGATTTGCTGTTTCAAAAGAGGTTTAGGATTTTAGTTTACATTGCTTTTTTCCTGTTCAAGGTCGGAGATAAGTAAAAATGTGGACACCTATGAATATCCGCTTGGGAAGCAATCTTCATCAATCCAAGGTCTAGACATGTCAGAAAGACGTGATCATACTGTTATTTGATGTCAGTTTTCGATTTGAATATGTTTCCATTAGATGAAATAGGGCCATGTTCGTAAAAAATCCAATTTTCTTGTTAATTTTCAACGATAGGGTGACCATATGTCTGGTAGGAATGTTTCCATAGGTCGTAAACTTGTAGAATTCTTCACAGATTTGGTCTTTCTCTGTACTTGAAAACTTAATTTGAAGTATCCTCCACCTCCCGGAATTGAGTGAGGATACAATCTGGGGATGATGTATTCGACTAAATAGATTGTTGCTCAGGTCCCCCCACAATCAAGCCAAGCTCTGTTTTTTGTATCGCGAAGCTGAGAAATCGAAGATCGAGAATGCAATGTCAAGTCCAATGAGGATGTCGATTGGTTCACGTATGTATGTATAGAAGTCTGAATTTGCCAAAGGTTGCTCGGAATTGAAGTCTTCGGGGTCTTTGTCTTCATGTCGAAAGTTCAACGGTAAGGTCTAAGCCAAAACATTTAAAATAAGATCGGAATCTAGAATCGAGCACAGTATAGAAACAAGAGCTTGTGTTGAAGTTTCCGTCACTGTTCGACTCAAATAAAAAATGTGAACTTAACTTCGCCTGGTCGGAAGTCTAAGTGTATCTTTCAATTTGTCTGAGATATACGGCTTTTCTTCTTTACTTAGGACGGAAGTAAATGGCAACAAATTAGTCGTGAAATATTGGCCAGGTCTCAAAGCTGCATTAAAATACGTCTGCGTCATAAAGAGCTAATATTAAGGAGTAGTGCTGGTTGCATTCAATACTGTGTGTAAAAAAGGGTACCGGTGGTCTATTAATTGAGCTAACTATGTTCGCATAAGCGTTGAGTGCTTTATGAAAGGCCGAGCGTACCTCCTTTAAATCTACAGGCTTATCGTCTTCGATTTTACTTTAATCTTTTTTCATTTCTTCCGAATATTAAAAATCAAAAAAGAACAAAATCTATGTCTTTTTAGACGGATGCCCTCTGACTTATCAAGTTTCAATAATAATTACTGAATATTTAAATATTTTGGTTCTTTATTTATAAATCAGGATTCGGATTTGAGTAACATATTTTCTAAATGAAGTTCGCATTAGTTAAAATGTGATTGAAGCTATCGTATAATCTAACATGGGATGCGACTTAAAACTATAGCTTAATCACATGTTTAATATTTGTACTATTTGTTGTATGGGTATCTTTGTATATTAACGGTATACTGTGTTTGGAATATTTCTTTCGATTAGTCTCGAAATAAAAATAAATGTAGGCAAAAACATATCTCTTGTCGATGAAATCATATGTGACCTGATGTAAACTTAAATTGCCAACTTCATATCTTATTCAAATCCCAAAAAAAGGAATTACAAAGTTTGGATCCTATTTTCAGCAAAAATCTCATAAAAAATTTCGATTGGCCCAAGGGACCAGTCCACGATAAATTAAATGTGTAATTGACAAAATTTCATCTATAGAATTACTTAATTTTTTTACAAAATAACTCTGATGGAAGACATGTCAAAATATGCTAACTTATCGTTAAAAAATAATGGTTCATGAACAATGCATCAAAACCAATCCATTTTCTAAAATTTTTCTAAAAGTGCAAAACTAAGTGCATGTACCAATTTTGTTCACAATTTTTTGTAGGGACATAATTATTGAAAAATTCAGTAATTATTAATGAAACCTGATAATACCAAGAGCATTCGACAAAAAAATATTGGTATTGTTCTATTTTTGGTTTTTAATATTCGAAAGAAATGAAAAAAGTGAAACAACCACTCGGTTTTGCCTCCCATTGTATATCGTCTTCAGTATGACTGCTGCTGGCATGGAATTCCTCAAAATCAATAAGGTCATTGTAGGCATATGTATATTTGTACACAAAATCCACCTTTAAATTTTTATTGAAGTTAAAACAATATCGAAAAAATTAAAACGTTTGAAGTCTGGACTCTGCTAGTGTGCGAAACTATCCAAAAAGGTTGAAAAAGTCGTTCTTTATGATGTTCTAAAGTTCCCGAGGGAAGTTAAAAATTCCATGGTGGCAACCGTCATAGATAGGCATGCAGTTTGTGTCGTTTGCAATTTCTAAACATGCATTATTTCCTTTCCCATGAAGGAAACTATGGCGTGCTGTACGTATATAGGGTTTCGGCAGTTTTAGATTCCAATATGTATGTTTCTTTTCTTTTTGCTGTAAATATATATATGTAGATAGACTAGTTGAACCGGGCCCGATCCGCTGCGCCTTCTTTTACTTTATATGGAACAAAATTGTCCTTTGAGTATATATTTTCGACAAAAAAAGAGCTTTTAGTGAAATGCCATGCTACGAAAAAAGTATATGCATATCGCTTGACTAACAATATAACAATATAAGTGCCTTTATCTGAATTCCATATGAACTTCATTGGACAACGAATTCGCTCGGAGGGTTTATTGCCATTCTAAAAAGACTTTATTTCCGCTCGATATTCTCATGGTATCCGATTTAGGAGTGTTTTCGGGGGTGAGATGGTCTGAAAAAAAATCAGCATCAAAATATCTCAAATATTATTTATTTAAACCCCATATTGCCATTGGTTTAAGAAGGATTTATAGGATGAGGCGTCCCCCAAAATACTTGGCCCCAAAATTGGTTATCAAATTAGTTTTCAAATTTCAAATACCTTTCATTTGAGCCACATATTGGCATGGTCTGCAAATTTTTACTTTTTGGGCGGTTTTTGGGGATAGAGCGTTGCCCCAAATACATGACCCCGCAGTTGAATATTCGTATTCAACTCCCAAATACCTTTAGTTGACCCTCATATTGCGATGGTGAGTAAAAAAGTGCTGTTTGTGATCTATTTCGGAAAAGGAAATTCGTCCCGAAAGTGGGTATCAATTTCACATGAGCCACACATTGACATGGTAGGTAAATATGCCCGATTTAGGAGTGTTTTGGGAGTGGGGTGGTCCCCCAAACACTAAGCTCCAAAAAAATATCAGCTACATGCTCTATTTTCATGTATCTATCGGTTCAGCTATTTTTGAGTCTATAAGGAACACACAAACAAACTGACAAACAAACACAAATTGATTTTTATATATAAGAAGACTAGCTGGTCAGGGCCCGCTCCGCTGCGCCTTCAGTCACTCTCTTATTTTATCTGAGCCCTATACTGGCACGGTCCAAAGGAAAAAACAGGACGGAAAAAAGTCCTGTTTGGGAGTACTGGTACGGCCTTTCAGATATTTCGCCCCAATGTGGATATCATATTGGGGTTCTGCTCCCAAATTTCTTTCATTTGAGACTTATATTGCTATGGTTGGTAAATATATCCGGTATGAGTTTTTTTTCGGGGTGTGGTGCACCAGATTCGCGCTCTTGTCTCGAATACCTTTTATTTGAGCCAAATATTGTCATTATTGGTTTAAATTTTTATTCGGCCACCTTAAATAAGTATACAAAATTCCTATTTTTGAGTTATTATAAACAAACAAAATCTCGCCTAAATCGCCACACCCATCTTCGAGATCTGGCGTTTTTGAAAATAGGGTAAAAGGGTAAACTTAAATGTGCGGATCCTCATTTAAGTGTGGATGTTAGATCTACTTCATTCTCTTGCTTTTGGTGGTGAATTGGAGTAGCCAAACCCTTTGCCCGAAAGTGGATATCAGATCCCAAAAACCACATTTGAGCTACATATTGCTATAGTCGGTATATGGGTGTGGCTCAGGGGGAGTGTATGAGGTGAGTCGTCCCTGAAATACTTGGCGTTAAAACAGATATTAGATTTGAGCCACCTTTTTGCCATAATCCACCAATGCGTCCAGTGGGGCGGCCACCCACTCATTTAGTCCTGAAAAAATATCAGCATCGTGCTTATTTGAGACGCAATTTCAATTGGTTCAGGGGGAGTTTATGGGGTGAGATTATTCAAAACGTTTTCTACTATCAAATACCTATTATTTGAGCACCTTATTGCCACAGTAGGCAAACATGGCCGGTTTGAAGGGAGTTTAGGGGACGGACCCTGAAATAATATCAGCATCGTGCTAGATCACGATTTTTTTTGTGCCCTATAATGTCAAGCATTTTGAAGGTGGCTATCAAGATATTCAGGGCAACAGGTCTCATTCAGATCCGCACAAATTAATTTGTTTTGTATTGGTTATCTTCATTTAAAATTATATTTTAAAGCTACCACTTGGGACACCACATTTTTAAAGATCCGGAGGTTCTCCTGTGTCTATCCCAATTTGAGGGTAACAATTTTAATCTACTACCTTTTATTGCTGTCCTATTCTATTCTGATCGGTTTCCATATATTTAACTCCTTTTTTGGGTAGGATAGGGGGAGGAGGATTGCCCTCTGACTTTAACTCAAATATTTTTTTATTTCCTTTTTTGGGTAGGATAGGGGGAGTACAATATATTCTCGGTCATCCTACATGACAGTTTGTTGAGTCGCTCCCCCTGACGGGAAGACCCAAATGACAATTTATTTCAGTCCTATATTCTTGTTATATACATGTTCTGCTGAATGGCTGGACGTTACCCAGATTTTTGATTCCTTATATCAACATTAAATTCGAACTCTACTGACATAATCCATATTGTTCCAATTGGTAAATAAGCCCTGCTGGTGGTTTGGGGGGTGGGGAAGCGCTTTAGATACCATACATTTTTATATCAGTTTCTTACTCCACTTTT
The DNA here is from genome assembly GCF_963082655.1 of Stomoxys calcitrans. NCBI lineage: Eukaryota > Metazoa > Arthropoda > Insecta > Diptera > Muscidae > Stomoxys > Stomoxys calcitrans. The sequence goes on along the minus strand of NC_081556.1, from coordinate 160,482,140 downwards.
AAGTACTTTTCATTTCATATCCATATTGTCCCAATTGGTAAATATGGCCTGTTGAAGCGTTTTTGGGGGTGGGGGCCCCTTAGGCACCAAGGAATAATTGTTTTTGAGGGTGGGGAGGCCCTTCAGACACCAAGGAATAGATTTTTGTTTTACATTTGTACTCTGCTTTTAAATAAGTTTCATTTAATACCCATATTGCCCAAAGCGGCTAAAGAGTCCTGTTGGGGTTTTTCATTTGCTCGTCATGGGGCTCGTCATTTGCTGTCCAGTTTTGAGAGCACAAAAATTTCTCCGTTATTTCAATCCTCTCTAATTATTGACTTCTCTTTTATCCAGTGAATTTTCAATAGCGATAAGTTTAAATTTGTCATGGTCTTAACACCACCATAGGATGGGGGTATACTAACATTGTCATTCCGCTTATAACACCTCGAAGTATTGATCGCCAACCCTTTAAAGAATATACATACGTTCATGATCGTCTTAATATTCAGTGTCGATCTTGCAATGCCCGTTCCTCCATCAGTCAAAATCATAATATTGTTCGAACGAATGAAAACATCCGTTTGAAATGTCCGCAGATACTTCTTTTTGATGTAGGTCGTTGGGGATTGAAAATGGACCAAAGTTGTTCATGTTTTGATGATTCAAGCGCCTAGCTTTACTCCCTCGAAGTTAACGTGCTTTCTATAGACAGACAGTTCGACTGGCTAAATCGATTTTGAATGTCAAAACGATACACCTTTTCGGGTCTCAGATCAGTTATTCGATGAGTAACAAACGGAATGACGAAATAAGTATTCCCCCATTCTTTGGTGGAGGATATTAAAAGCTTTAATTATTGTTTCTGGTCTTAATTTGTATATAGCAAATAAGTTTAAAGTGGTTTTTGTTTTGACATTTGATGTCGTAAATGCTACTTAAGAAATTTAAGTTTGACAACGTGACCTACCTTTGCACCTGGGAACTGGGCCACTCCACACGCCCGTCGGATCACATTCCAAACCCGGTGGACCGGTCAATTTAAAGCCCCACTGACATTTGAACACCGCCCGCCCCCAAGCAGATGTATTCAATTCTACCAAACTTAGGTGGGGATCATCTAAAATCAAACGTGGGCATTGAACAGCTTGACAATTAGGTGGCGGCGATGACCAATTGCCGGAAGCTAAACATGTTGCATTTACAACGCCATCCACTCGAAAACCAGGTGGACAACGATACATGGCCCTTTGGCCAAGTTTGTTACCTTCTAAGCGTAAGGAGAGCGGAGGCGCCGGTTCTGGAAGCTGCGGGCAAGTGGATGTAGCCACAGCAATACTAATGCTGTTGGTTAATCCTCTGGGCGAAGTGCAAGTAAATGTGCCAGAATCATTGCTTTCAATGTCTTTAATAGTAAGGCGATAACGGAGATTTTTGTCTTCGTGGTTCCAACCTGTAAATGAAGAAGTGGTCTTAAAATCATTACTCATTGATGCAAGAAAAGCAACTGCTCCCAGAAGCAAACAATCGATCTACATACCCGTTTGATATTGCATATACCAACTAGTCCATGTCCACTCGGGGATCCCACGCACGCGAGGGTACATACAGTCCAGAAATATTGTGCTGTGCGGCAATACGGCTAGCACTCCAGAAGGTTCAAAGGACCCTGAACCATTTAATATGCGGTATTTAATAGAGGGTGCGCTATCGTCCGAGAAATTGGTAAGTAAGGTGGTGGGCACGCATGATGGCATGCGTGGAGCCCACAAACCATTTGAGCACAAGACCCTTGATTCCCCCAGCAGCTTGTACATACCCAAATCTTTGCATCTAGCCTGCAGCGAATGGCCATGTGGTAGATCCCATCCCACATTCTTTGAAATACAGCCATTGAGACATCAAAATATTTTTTCGATTGGAGTCGCATTCAAAAAAGGGGTTCGTACATATGGAGGTCATCAGTTTTTTATGTTTTTTTTTTTTTTTTTTTTTTTTTTTAATAAAACGTGCGTAGGAAGAAAAGTAAAGTCAGTTATATACAAATGAAAGAGAGAAAGAGGGAGAGAGAGAGAGAGAGAAATAGAGACACACATACATCACAGCCGATAATGTTAAAAAGAGAGCGAAACAGAGAAATCATAGAGAAAATACATCACTGTGAATTGAAGCATCTGACAAACAGACAAAAGGAAGATGGCAAACTTTGGTGACGTATTTGTAGATGGGTGAATTGGTGTGGTGTGATTGGTTTTAATGTTTTTTTTTGTTGGTGTTTGGTGACAAAACGTGCTCTTTTTGTTATCAGTTCTCTGTTTACGGTTGTGGCAATCCCTGCCTTTTCAGCCTTATTTATGGTGTGTTGAAACTCGCAAATGCTATTTAAGGTGATTTAACAAAATACATACAGTGACAGGGCAAAGCGATGAACATTTCAAGCCACAAATGCATGGCGTGTAACGTTCTCATCGCCCATTGTCTTTAAAAATCAGTTAAAGTCGCTGTTGTGAAATCTATACGTAAAAGCCAAAATCATCATCGTACAACAAAAAAAATCACTTGTTGCATTTTTATGGTTTTTTGATTTTTAGGAGTTTAAAAAAATCTACGATACTTGTGTTGTAAATTAAATGCTAATAAAGTTCTCTGTTAAAGTTGACTCAATTCAAATGTAAAAAACGCTTTGAAAGGGCCTGTAAATTTGACTCACAATTTGTGTATTGGAAATAAAATTCGATTTGGACGTACGATTGCGACGAGAACGGTAGATGGGGGTCTGCAAAAAAGTCCAAAATAGAAAGAAAAACCAAAGAAAAAGAAACAAATAAAGATATGTTTAAAATTTCTCTTTCGATTTTTTTTTGCCAGTTTTTTGTTTTGGTTTTTTTTATAGAAGGTAGAATAGAATAAAGGAACGAGCAAACGAACGATACAAGAAGTTCTTTTTAAAACAAAGTTCAATGAAATTGCGGTGACGTTGCTAATAAACTATTTGATTTGGTCAATGGCAATAAAGCACCCAAGTAGGCTACATAAAAGGTATTTTAGGTTGATAGATACTTGAATTGCAATGGGCTGCTTCTTCTAAGGGATGAGTGGTGGGGTGGTTTGGTGATCGTGTAGGTTATATGCTGGCAACTAACCAGCAAGCGTGTTTTTGTGTCAGTGTGACGAGTGGAGTGCTCAAACAAAACTTGGAATAAATCTGGGTTCCTGTTGCAGTTTTTAAACTTACCACAGAGATGTTACGATAACTCAACAACAAATGTGGCGGAATTCTTTGGACGTGGCATGATTTGTATAACGGCTGAAATTTCACATTTCCGTTTTCATCTGAGCGAGAGAGCAATAGTTGGTGATCGTTGTTCGTAGGTTATCGGTTATAAATAAAATAAAAATTTTCATTTCAATTACAAACGACGAAACATTTCGATAAAAATGAATAGTGCTTTTAACTTGTTGCTTTTGTTGACCTTTTATTAAATTTTTATTTTGAACAAACAACTCATTATCCTAATTGATTTTAAACGATTTAATGGGAATGTTACTAAACTAGTTTTTTAAATTATGTTTTGTAAGTTGATAGAATACATTTTTACATTACAAATTAAGCTCTAGAGTTATGTACTTCGCCAACAGAATTTGTTATTCGAGAAGGAAACCAATTCGATTAATCGCTAACAGCAAATGTTTCAATCCATTTTACTTACTTACAGATGTAGTTACACACGCGTATTTACATCTTTAGGTTCAGTGTAATCAATTAATTTTTTTATTTAACTGGTTATGTCTTATAAACGTAAACCCTTTTAAAGTTCTAAAAAACAAACCTTTCGATAAAGTAAAAAATTCATCTGCATATTCCTACTACAATTTCTGAAACGAAAATGATCTAGCTGCCGCAAAGGTAAATGTTAATAAAATATTTTCGAAAAAAAATTCATCTAATTTGCTGAAATGACGAAATTTGGAATAAAGCTATCTGTAATGTAAGAAATTTCAAAAACATTTTGTAATGATAAATTTTGATCAAATTTTCATTTAAGACCATACTTGTCATACTTACCACTTTTCGTAAGACAGAAAAAGTGCTAAGTATGACAAAATATAGTGAGACCATTTAAGAAACCGGTTATTTTTGGCGGGAAACCGATTCATCAAAAACCCAAAGAAACCGACTACTATAGTTAGCTCAAGAAACCGAAAACCTGGATTTCAAAAACCAAAAAGTAGGCTAGTCTTTGAATTGTATTTTATATGGAACATTTCAAGGCGTATTTATAAGGAGGCCGCATCGACGAATTCCTACAATAAACCATCTTTTTTGGGAACTTGATATGGCAAAATTTGTAAACAGGGCGAAGGAAATTCGATTCGCCGTGACATTTAATTTTTTTGGGCAAATTTGTTTTGACCAATCAGAGCAAGAAGAAAGAAGTTTATTTATTTTTAAGTGACAAGCAAAACAAATTTGACTAGGGTAGTTCTGGCTCCAATTGGGCTTGGATTGATTCCAACTTCGTAGACATAGGTGTAAAGTTTATGACTCTCTGGTGGACATGAGGTTTCCTCCAGAATGGAGTTCATACTACATTGACGAGCATAATAATAATTAGCGTTCCACTAGCAAAGGGCTCCAATAGGAATATAGTGACAAGAGCTCAATCACGACGGTTTTTTGTACCCCTTTTTAAGGCTCTTGGACATTTGTGGGCCGTTCAGAGTACATATAGTATGCTGCCAAAATTGGACAATGGGCTTGACGTAAACCTCCGAAAGATAAAGTTGCTGCTATTCACCAATATGAGGTAACTTGGTGTATTCAGGGGATCTACCACTCTCACTACTAAAAGGGGTCTTGACAAGACATTGCAATGTCTGGACTTTGAAGTCGCGCTGGACACATGGCGGACTTACGCATTATAGACAGTTGAGCACCTATTGCGCCACTGCCTGAAATTGCGGGGGTAGGTGTAGGATTATGGCTAAACGAAACTCTTTTTTCCTGTCTAAATTATTTCAGGCACATATTCCTTTCTTCATTCTTGACTACAATTGGCGTTTGAAATGGCATATTGGAGGGAACTTTTCCAGCTCGCCTGGCTGGCTGGCATTATACTGCCGTAAATTATGTCTGTGTTCTTCAGCGCATTTTGAATATTTCTCGGGGGCGACACAATGAACCTAAGTTCCCTGAGCGAAGCTGCAAACACAAAAATTAATTTATAAAATATTCATTTTGAAGTTCATATTTATATAAAGCAAATTCAAAAATTAACTGATATATCAAGTTCCATCAGCTGCGAACTTAATTGTAAATTGCTGAACGAACAACTTCAGTAAATTGTAATACTAACAATAGGTTATGGGTCACACCGAAAAAAATTAGAATTGTTAAATTTTGTGGAAACAATTCTAAAAATTGAAAATTTCGCGTTGAGAACCATTTATCTGTCGCAGGATGTCTTGACGATTGCTTTGGATTTGGTGCGACAGACCCTTTTGTGAACAACAAAAAATGGTTCAAAAACATTTTACTATGTTCAGACCAAAGCTGTTTTGAGCAAACGACTCGTTATTCCTTTACAATTTATAAGGGCAAAACGATTCGTTTGCCACAGAAATAAGTCATTCAAAGCATGTGAGCCTAAATAAATGCCTAAATTGTGCTAAACAAACACTGTCCTAAATAATGTTAAAAGAAAGAAAGAATGTATTGTACAGTCCTGAATTCCGGGAGAATTCGCTATCCGTAAGTTAGATACTAAATGGTATATTAAATGTTAAATTTAAAAGAAATAGTGCTGTCATAACATGTCAAAGTATATTATTGCAAGCGCAAGGCTATCCGGAAATTTATTTGAAATAAAAATGAGTTTAACGAAGAATTTAACGGCGAATTCGACTAAAGCCGAAGAAGGTACCCTTTGACATAGACGATTGGGCCATATATGCTACTATAGTCAAAACGAGTTAGTATGCGTTTTATTTTAGTACTGGATATACAAGCCGTAAAGGGTAAACAAAAAGTTTGCAGTGGAAATCTGTTTGTTTGTCATGAGGAAACAAGTGAACATATTTGTAAAATTTGCAAAACATGTGCGGGCAAGAAGTCAAAGAACCATAGAAAAATTCTGCGGGTGGCCAAACTTATTTGTGAAAAAAATATTATTGCAATACTGGCGACAGATGTTCCACACGCAAAAAAAATAATTCGTTTCACATAACAGAAAATTTCGCCAAGTAAACTTCTTTTTAAAAAAAGTTGGATTTTGTTTACAATAAATTTCTGCAAGAATTTGTGGCAAATATAAAGTTTTTTTTTACACTGACAATAACTTTCATTCTTGATATAAAGGGTGATTTTTTTGAGGTTAGGATTTTCATGCATTAGTATTTGACAGATCACGTGGGATTTCAGACATGGTGTCAAAGAGAAAGATGCTCAGTATGCTTTGACATTTCATCATGAATAGACTTACTAACGAGCAACGCTTGCAAATCATTGAATTTTATTACCAAAATCAGTGTTCGGTTCGAAATGTGTTCAAATTTTGACAAATTTTGTTCAGCGATGAGGCTCATTTCTGGTTGAATGGCTACGTAAATAAGCAAAATTGCCGCATTTGGAGTGAAGAGCAACCAGAAGCCGTTCAAGAACTGCCCATGCATCCCGAAAAATGCACTGTTTGGTGTGGTTTGTACGCTGGTGGAATCATTGGACCGTATTTTTTCAAAGATGCTGTTGGACGCAACGTTACGGTGAATGAACACATTTCGAACCGAACACTGATTTTGGTAATAAAATTCAATGATTTGCAAGCGTTGCTCGTTAGTAAGTCTATTCATGATGAAATGTCAAAGCATACTGAGCATCTTTCTCTTTGACACCATGTCTGAAATCCCATGTGATCTGTCAAATACTAATGCATGAAAATCCTAACCTCAAAAAAATCGCCCTTTATAATTTGGTATTTGGGTTTTCAACTAGATTTAAATGTATATGTTTATCTATTTTAATTTTACCATAGATTGTGCATATGGAAAAGGCTACCAAGTTCAATTTAATGTTGTAACACAATTCTAACTTAAATTTTTACCAATTAAAAGCAGATCTAAGTTGGTAATTCAAACTGTTACGGAATATATTTGGATTTATTCGGATGTTATGATACACAATTATATTAAAAGTCTTCCATGTTGCTCCAATAATTGATGTCATAGGACGTACCTGTGATGAACTTTAAAAATGTCCAATTTTCGAGCTTAACATTCGCCCATAACTTTTTATCCATCACTGGTCTATACTCTTAAAAAGTCACCCTCTCTCTCTCTTTTTCTAGTAGGAGAGACACAAGAGAGTAAGTAAGTAAAATTCTACGTTTTATAATAAGCATAATGGCCTCTTTCCATTAACGGTACATCTATGAGAGCATAACCAGACCTTTAAGGTAGGTTTAGATTAAACAAATATTTGGCCAAAATGTGTAAAATTCGTACATTCTAAGATTACAATATTTTTTGAAATTGGCTTTGGAATTTTATTGCAGCGCACGTCCTCATTATTCTAAATATGTATAATTTATAAATATGTGTTCCAACAATTCTAAATTTCGGAGGTGGGTGCTCTGATTTAAGCGAAATTTTGTTCACACTTTTGTGGTTATCGAAAAACACGGAGCAGGTTTAAAACTTTGGAGTCGAATAACTTGAACCGTTGAATGGAGCGATAGTTTTGTTATTTAGTTCCGCAAGAATATTCTGTAACTTGTAATAGGTAGTTATTTTTACTTGGAATGGACTTCAAGACCCAACAGCTGGGGCCGAACAGTACCAAACCGTAGCATGTTGTCTAATACTGGTCAGCAGGGGATTTTGACGAAGACACCTAGTTCGAGTCTATCTTCGTATGCCTATAATTTGACCAGGCCGTCGGCCTTCTATGGCAAACCAGTACACTCTTTAAGAGGTTGGAATAATAAAAGGCGCATTGCTCTCAGGTTTGTTGAGCGGCATGATCCTAAGAGTGCGGATAGTCAATGGACTGTAATCTGTATAATTCGATGGCATTGCGGAATATCCAGAGCCTCCTCCAGTTTGTGACGTTGCAGACTTGTATCGGAGCCGATAACAACTAAATGCTTGCGGGGATCAACGCTCCATCGAAATGTATCGTTGCGCTCTAAGAAAGATTTGCGATATCTGGCCAAGCACAGCAATTTATTTAGTCAAGAAGGAAGACATTCCCTCTCGACCAATGGCACACGTTTGGATACCAAGGATAACCTCAGATCCTGAATCTATGCTTGGGAGACTAAGGGACTTAATCCTAATCTTTTAATCACTGACTGGAAGATTGGTAGATTCGATGAGACTGATGGCAACCGGACCAATGCAGTATTCGTACTAATCTACGACTGTTTCGCAGACTTCAACAAGTCTGAAGAGGTTGTATCCTGGGGATTCCACAATTCGAAACTGAAGGACTATAGAAGTGTTAGGTTTGGGGAATCAGGAGACGACTCAGCAGTTGTTGCTAAATACTTTTCTGAGGAACTATCGACGAAATCTCTGGTACGGCGGATTGCAGAAGACTGAAAATTCCTCTGCCACGGTCGAAGCAAGAGGAGAAGGTGTTGAGACGGGACCCAACAAGCCCTGTGTGCGTGGGTCATTCGGTTGGATTGGGCTCAAGGTGTGCAACAGCGAGGTGTGTTCAGTGTCCTGAGGAAGAGTGCTTTCACAACTGCCTCATAATGACAAGATAGAACGAATCTTGTGAAGATGAACTCTTAGGGGACTAAACAGAAGAGTTTAACACAACAGTGGTGGAAACTGTGAATCCTGAATATGATCCGTTTTCAGCAGACAAATTTTCATCACTTCAAGGCAGCTTCGGTGGCACTAAAGGTCCTTTTGATGACAGGAGGATTTGACGTTATTCCTAACCAGGAACCATAGGTGCGTGGAGGAATGGACCGTGGACTAAGAATTTCTGGATTTAAAATACTCAAGGGTACGTAGAATGGAAGACATAGAGCCTTAATCTCTTTCTTCTTCCGTCACCAAGCAGTGAAGATTCAGTAGTAGCCATCTTTGCAATAAATAAGTCTCCTAAATGGCACACGATTCAGAGATGCCGCCTTCAAGACTTGATTTGCTGGTTGAAGCCACTTCTGCAGGAAAAAGAACCTCATTGCAGGAAGTGATGCAGATGCACTTCACCAGATATGAGGAAGTTGGTATATCAGCGAAAGGGGTGAGCATCGAATCATTTTAAGTTGCAATCTGGCGATTTGTAATGAAGGCAATAAATCCTATATGCTGAAGACTCTTGAATGGTTAATAGAAACATATCGTAGGCCAAAGATCGCTTGTTTTGGCAAAATCATTCATATAGTAAGGTCAAATCCACTGAAACAGCCTCTCACGGCCTCATATTAAAAAAGGTGGTCTCGCGCGAATAGCTGTTAACAGCTGGCCAGGTTTAACGGTATTAGGATGCCAGATTTTTGTTTGCATTCTCTTTGTTGTTTTCTTCTTTCTCGCATATTCTCTGCCCATGTACGCAAACGTATACACATACGCACACAAATTTCTTTGCGTGTGTTGGCAAAACGTCGATTTGCTTAATGGCAAGATGGGGTTGCACCATATGATTTGTGGTTGTTGTACAAATGAGACCACCTTTAATTGTTTCGCCATGGTCGCCAACATAGAGGTTTCTCTCGCTATCAAGGAATATACAATGATAGCATTTCTTGACGTTAAATGTGCTTTCATTAATGTAAAACCGACGTCTATCACGAAGGAGCTGGAGTTTTTGGACACCAACGCAACCGTAAGAGAGTTTAATAATAATATTTAAATTACGCGTTAGGCACGCTGGGATCAGTACATCTAAAAAAAATAGGTCAACATAGGAACACCTCATGGAGGTGTATTGTCTCCTCTACTTTGAAATATGGCCATTAATAAATATATTATTGTCTCTGGAAGAAAAAGGTGTAAAAGTGGTCGCGTATGTTGATGACGTGGCTATTGCGGTTAGGGGAAAGTTTCCCAGCACTCTTAGAGATATACTTCAGAAAGCTCTTCGTGCGACAGCGAAGTAGGCTACCGAAAGTGGTCTGATCGTAAATCCGTACAAGACAGATGTAGTTCTTTTCCGAAGGAGATAAAAGTTGCCTACAGTGGCACCTGACTCCTTTGGTCATGCGGCGCCTACGAACACTGTGTTATCCTTGGTACAATATCCGATATTTCAGGCAGTCTGGTTTACACATTCTCTGAGCCGCTTTTGATTAAAAGTACTGTATCACTATTCCTGAAAGAACCGATTGGTACTTCCATACGAATGGTTCTAAACTAGACGACCAGGTGGGCTTTAGGGTGTACTCTGAAGAACTTGGACTGCTCATATCGCGAGGTTACCCAATAGGGTGATGACTTTTTACAACCTCATATCCCTATATCATATTTTATATATATATATATATTTATTCAAATTAGATAAAATCTTACAGCACAAAATGATTTTAAAATTTTTTTAGGCATTTGGGCAATTTTTTGAAGTCACTGTAAGCAGTTATACACACATATGTGTAGCATCATCGAACACTCAAGGAAGTTAAATATCCACGTTGCCATTGGAGAGGATGAATTTTAGTGGCAGGTTGTCGTTGTCGCAACAGGAGTTATATAAGACTTGTATAACTTTGATCGCACATATATATAACTTTGATCACAGCACTGCTTGCTTCGGGCAATGTTGATTGGAGATCCATCGTCAAAGTTTTATCTAAAAATTATTCCAAATGAGGTTGCTTCACATAATTGTTAATATAAAGAAGTATGTAAACCGATTTTTACCATCAATATCTCATTTTGTTCATAGGTTTTGTGGCTCTTCGTTAAAGTTATAATGCTTGTTACATTTTGGCGTTTTGGGTTTGTATAATAAAAAAAAATTAATTTGTTCACAAAATATAATTTCAAAGTGGTACGTGCGTGACCTTTTTTAAAATAAAATTGGAATAAACGTTATGTTGGTCATTAATATGCAAAGGTTTATTCATTCGTGCAACAGGAATTATTTTTTAAGAAATGTGTGTAAAAGTTAACACCCTATTACCCAACCACTGCAGTGTGTAAAGAATTGGTGGAATGGCGAAAATATTATGTCATAACGACGACTGGTATAAATATTTTCTCCGACAGCCAGCCTGGAGAACGTATTTCAGAATTAAAAAGCCGCCCTCGACTGTCGCAGATCTCTCAACAGTTCATAATTCACCTGTTTTGGATGCCGGGCCATTGAGATATCCCAGGGAAATGTAGAGTGGAGTAGGGAACTGGAATCTGTTTGCATGTCTCTAGCGACATGTAAGCTAATATTTTGTCAGTTCCCTACAAAATAGCTCTAAATATGTACGTTTTATATCCAAAAAAAAATGGATCCAAAGGTATGTTAAATGTTGACTCTAGGTGAACCATACCTTTAGGAACAACTTCCGTGGAAGAGGATGCGTGCAAACTTAGACTAAGAATTCGTTTGGATCCATAGTGCATTGGTTGGCTTCAGATACAACGTATATCGACTGGTTCAACTGCTTGAAAATGAAATGTTTTGTCCCTAAAAGATTATTATACAACAGCGAATTGCTCTGCCTGCACTATGAAAAGAAAATGGATATTGAGTATGGATAGAAAATTTATTATTTAAAACTCGATTTGCACAACTGCAAATTTGTAGAAAGCGGCACCTACCCAATAAATTCCCAGACATTGAGTGTCTATCGGGAATTTACTGGATAAATACCTAATAAATATCCAATGTGTGGGAATTTATTGGGTAGATGCCCATTTCTACAAATTTGCCCATGAACATTCTATTAAGGAACAAGAGACGCATAGTACCCAACATATGTCGCCAGCATTAGGAAGGGATAATCACCGCTGAAAAAATTGTCTGATATTGTATTGTCTGACATTCGAACTCAGGCGGACATGGTTATCTCTGGGCTACCATGGCCTCCTGCGCAACTTATCACCAAACTGAGTCTGCACTGTATTGTTATTAATATTTCCAAACCAATTCCTGATGACGAAATTTAGTGTATACCAAGCTAATATGAAGGGAAATTAAGTATCCCACCTAAAAATAATAAGGCATCAGATGAGGATTGGATGCCAGTTGAGGTATTTATTATTTCCACATAGTTGTGCCATTTGAGTCAATAAAATACATTTTCGCTTGTGTCAGCTACATATATCCGAATTTGTGTCAGCTATATCCGAATTTCAACCAATTTTAATAAATTGATTACGAAAGGGTTCTGTATCAATTGGTACAATTGTCATTGGTAAATTTAAACAAAATAGATAGATTACGCCCCAGAATTCCTATTTAAAAGCAGGCTATGTCTGCTATTTTTGTGTTTGGGACAATTGTTTTTTTTTTTGTGAAAAATTTCCCAAACACCTTTCTTTTGAGCCCTATATTGCTATGGTCGGTAAAAATGTCCAGTTTGGCAAATATTTCGAGCGTGGAGTGATCACCCGGATGCTTGGTCCAGAAAGTGGATATTAGATAAGTGCTCTGCTCCCAAATATCTTCTATTTGAGTCTCATATTGCCATGATTGGTAAATGTGTCTGGTTTAGCAGGGCTTTGGGGATGGGGTATACCCCCAGACGCTTAGTGCCGAAAGTGATTGTAAGATACGTACTCTACCTTTCATTTGAGCCCCATATTGCCATGTTCGATTTGGGGGTTGTCCACATTTGTATATTAGATTCGTTTTCTACTTACAAATACCTTTCATTTGAGTCCCATATTGCCATGATTAGTGTATACATATTCATTTGGCGGGCTTTGGGGATAAGGGGGCTTCCTTGGTACACCATTTCAAATTTGGATACCAAATTTTTGTTTTCAAGTAACTATAAGATGACAAACAAAATTTCGCTAGAATCGGCCAACCCATTTCTGAGATCTGGTGCAAAATAGAAAAATTCAATTCAATGGCAAACTTTTGCAATGTTTACTAGAATGTTTACTAAGTGCAAAAAAAAGCACAAAGAACTGATTGGCTTACGCCGGGTTTCTCATTCTCCGGTTATAGTTTATCGTATCGATATTCTTCTGGTTAAAGGAATTTGGTTTTTTGGATACATGCTTATTGGTTATCCTAACGATAAACCTTAACCGGCAGTTGGGTGGCAGTTAGCGACTTATCGTCGCATGTGTTTTGTTTACCGATTACTGGATAATATAACGGTGTGTTCGCGTACTTATCCAGTAACAATTTGACAATAAAAATTTGGAAAAGAGTAAGAAACTTCTGTGGGGAAAATGAAATCAGAAGAAATTTGCAACCTTTCATTTACAAAAATTTGCAACCTTTTATTTACAAAAAAAATAGTGTACGAGAAAACCAAATTTGTTGGCAGGATGTTTACTCCTACAATAAATCAATGTTCCGGCTAGCTAACACGAACTATATTTTTTCTACGAGAAACCCGCCCTTAGTGCGCTAAAAGTTTGTTTAAAAAATTTATCATTACTAGTTCCGAACTCAAAGCAGAAAATTCGTTATTTTCCTTTTTGAGTTCATTGGGTTTGTGTCTAACCACACACGATGACAATTTGAATGGAGCAGGGAGAATCATATGATGTATCGCGCTTTTGTTTGTATTTTGTTTACCTCAATTGCTTGCGAGAGTTTTAATTTTTCCATCGCTTAGTTAGTGTTGGCGGCAACACTTGTAATTGCACTTAATTGGTAATGTAAAAGTGTTATCAAAAGGATTACATATGTATTTGTGCGTTTAGGGTTACATTTGTATGATTTTAAAAATATTAATTAAATAGATATTTAGTATTAGATTATAAGTAATGCTGCAAAGATGAATGGAAATGTGCATGTGTACGTTTTTTGTTCCTGTATTACAATTGAAAACTTGTTTGGTTAAGATACTACATATGGTGGTCGATATTAGTACTCGAACAAGAACAAAAGCATGCTAGATAAATTTTTAGTTTTGTATATTTTGGCATGAAGTTTAGTTTGGACGATGTACTTCTTCCATTATATCCGTGTACGTTTATATGTGCATCCTTATTCTTAAATAATCCATGGTTGGTGTGGTGGGTGTTTATTTTTTAGTGAGTGACGGTGTGTGAGTGACGTTTACTATTGTTTTGTTTTTTAAGCGGACCATTCACTTACCCTCCTCATTTGTGGCACACAGTGGACCCACCCATTTGCCTTTGACACACCGTATTTTACACAGACGACGATCGCCCAATGGTCCAATCTCACCAGGGAAACGAATTTCAGATACTTCCGTAAATTGTTGTTGAATATCAATTTCTTCTTCCTCCTCATCCTCTTCATCGGACTCGCCCTCATCGGGGTGCACAGGGGAATAGCCACCGTCTTCATCGAAAATTCCTGTAGAAAACGATAATAAATTAAAATCAAATAAACGATGTCTAGTACTTGTATAAAACACGAAAAAAATGGGGTGTTGCGATACATATGACACTGAGTCGCACAGTGGGATAGCGGAAAATGATGAAAACAGGGCTGTCAAATGATAGAAATACCTCTGGCACTGTTCAATCTCTACCTATCCTCCAAAGCAAGGTCCTCAAATCACTTGCCGGCAGCACTTGAGGTGCTGACGAAGAAACCTTGTTGACTACGTACAAAGCAATTGGGCGGTGTGTGGTAAGTTCTGCAGCGCCAGTGTGGTCTCGTTAGCTCTGTGACACGAAGTGGAATAATATTCTGATATGTCATAACGCCGTTCTTCGAACTGCGATGGGCTGTCTCCTCAGTTCTCATGTGGATCACTTCCACCAGGAAACAAAGATCCTACCCGTACAAAGACATATTTAAATGCTGTCAGTGCCTTTTGGACTGTTTGGACACAGAGACTATCCAAATCATCATCTAGGTATCCACCGCCCAGAAGCCTCAAGGTAGATCTACATGATACAGAGCGTGAGGTTCAGCGCTACAAGAGAGAATCTGTAGATTAAGCGGCATATCAAGCGGGTCTAGACAACATTCATGCAGACACGCTAGCAGATGCCGTAAATAGCTACCGGGTGAAAATAGTCCTTGAAGAACGACCGCCTCCCATTGCAGCTTAAGAAATTGCCCTCCCCCCGCTAACCAGAGTAGTTCCGGCTCAATAACGATCAGGCAAATGCAGCCGCCTCAACTCCTACAGAGCAAGGATTGATGTCTACGTGCATGATGTATGTCACGATTAATACCAGGGACCACACGACACACGTCTCATGTTTAACTGTCCAGCCAGACCCACTCGACTCAGACCCAGATCTCTCTCGAAGCACCCCATCATAGTCGCAGAGTTCCTGTATCTGGATACTCAACAGAATCAAGCAGACTAAAGATACGATAACAACAACAACGTTCGATCTCCCGATTTAACATATCGATCCTCTGGAATCGCAATTCTTGTCTGAAATTTTGCACATAATGTTTCTCAATGGCTTCCAGCAGCCATGATATGAATTATTCAAATCAGTCAATAAACTCCCATCTAAACCAGTATCACGATTAGTCTTCTACGGCCGCTAGAAACATAAATTTTTGATTTAGTTAGCAAAAACTTGGTATTTAGAGTACACATATGTCCTTCAACTAACTTTCAAAGAAAGATAAATGCATATCAAACATTGAAAAATACAATCATCTTGATCGCGAACAACAATATGCTTGATGAAAACTGACTCATATCAAAATAACTTTAGAGATAAAAATCGATCTAAGGAAATATTTTGAAAGAAAAAAAAAACAATCATCTTTGCTTTGTACCAGTTTCGATCTTCAAAAGGTTTTGAACATACATCATGGAGAAAATGTGACATTATTTTATTCCCGAAAATATGCGTACTACAACGAAAGCATATGTATACGAGAACGGTACTATAAATGAGAACGGTACAAAACCACAACCGAAGTATGCTTGATACTATATTTTATTTTCTTAATAAATCGACCTTTGTTACCAATGTCAAGATAAAATATTTATTTCCCGGTCATACGATTATATCACTATTTAAGGTCAAAGGAGACAAGCTGCTAAGACATATGCATCAGCTGGTCGGCGAATATGGCTAGAAGAACGCATAATCGAAGATTGGAATCCAGCATACTATATTCAGCACAAGACAGCGTAATTCAAGGAAATGATTGGGTCCTATCAGTGTGGCTTTAGATCTGGTAAATCCACCATATACGAGATACTCACACTCACTCAAGGACTTATCAACGCCTACCATCCTTTCGTAAACTACAAAGCCATCTTCGACTGTTATATACGTTCAAATTTATTTCAAGCCATGTCTGATACGACTTTGCAGGATGACGCTTGCTGATACAGGTTCCGGAGTTAAAATAGGAAAGTACCTCTGCGAACCGATAAATACCAAATAAGGCTTCAGACAAGGAGACAGCCTATCGCGTGATCTCTTTAATATCCTGCTGGAAAAGATTATACGAGAAGCAGGTGTGAATAGGCATTGTACACTACTCACAACAGAACATATGCTTCTCTTTTTAAACCTATGTTTCAATTTTCCTTAAACGATTGTTATCGAAATAAACGAGAGCTTTACTAAAGAAATTTATTACTAAATGAACTATTGGGTTGCCCAAAAAGTAATTGCGGATTTTTCATATAGTCGGCGTTGACAAATTTTTTCAACGGCTTGTGACTCTGTAATTGCATTCTTTCTTCTGTCAGTTATCAGCTGTTACTTTTAGCTTGCTTTAGAAAAAAAGTGTAAAAAAGTATATTTGATTAAAGTTCATTCTAAGTTTTATTAAAAATGCATTTACTTTCTTTTAAAAAATCCGCAATTACTTTTTGGGCAACCCAATATTTACAAGAAATTTAGATTTTTAGGTCAGTATAACTAAAACGTTAGTTTCCATTTCTTGAGTTCGCAAATATATGCTCGAAAATAAGAATTTAATAAACTCAATTCTAATGGTGTCTATAAATAGACCATGGCAAAGTTGAACAAAATAAGCATGGGCGTCTTTGATGAAAATAAATATTAGAAAAAGTTTTTTTTGTGTTCTTAGCAAACATTGAAAGGGGAAATAGTATCAGCTGTAAATTCTCACATATCAATAAGTGCAGTCCGATTCAAGTGTAAGCTAAATGATAAGGGGCCTCTTTTTTTGCGTCACCTCTTTGGAGAGAAGTTTTACATGGCATAGTACCTCACAAATGTTGCCTGCATTAGGAGGGGAAAACCATCGCTGAAAATTGTTTCTGATGGTCTTGCCAGGATTCGAACCCAGGCGTTCAGCATCACAGGCGGACATGCTAACCTCTGCGCTATGGTGGCCTCCTTTGTAATTGCAGTGATTCATATTAATCACATTGTCTTCTTCAAAATGGCTGCGGAATTAAATGTGTTGTGTTATAAAGGTGTGTCCGCCAATCTCCAATTGGACCCTCCAAAGAGTTCGGAAACAGTGATGTTATACAATAGTTTTACATTTCAGTTTCAACGCTTGTAGTTTCATATTGTACTTGTAGGAAGTTTAAAGTGAACTTGTATTATGTAAAAACAATCTCGTAGCTGTTAAGAAATTGTTGATATCATAAGGAGCATATAATTCTTTGTGCTATATGAAGTTCAACATCGCGCAAATTTATTTCATTTCAATTAGTGTTGTCACGTGTCACACAATCAACGAAACTATTGCTCTTTTACGGGAAAAGTTTCCGGGCCGTGTTATCTCTGGCCACCGAGATCTTGTTATTTAGTAACTTGAGACTTGTTTCTTTGGGGGCACGAGAAAGATAAGGTGTATGCCAACAGTAAAGCGTCGATTCAAGACCTGAAAGATAGAATTCTATCGAGGACATAGGGCAGCCACATTGCGATTTAATAGTTATGGAAAATTTCGTGAAAAGGATATGGTCCTGTAAGCGTAGTCGTGGTGGCCATTTGGCTTAAGTTTTTTTTATTATTATCAACGGCATACCTTCCTCTTTATTATGAAATAAATACTCGATCATTTATCTCAAAAAATTGAAATTTTCGTTGAAAACCTAAATAACACCTCTAATTTTAAAAACCTTTATATACATATAATTTTTGTGACTAGTTTAGCACTGAGATTACCAAATTAAATCGAGATGTTTTTGCGTAAATTTCCAATAAGCATTAATTCAGTTGAATAATTAGCTTACCTTTATCTTTGCGACTTGTTGTTTTAGAACTGGAATCGCCACCACCCTTGGGACGACTAAGAGCGCCGGTTGTTTTGCCAGATTTGCGCTTCACTCGTTGTAAAGCGCTACTTTGACTCGCATTTGAGTTCACTTGGGCATAAGCATCAACCTCTTTAGTCTGTTCCAATGGTGGTACGTTTTCACCAGTGTGGTAGCCAGTATCATCTTCCGATATGTGGTTATTAACCTGCTTTTCGGGTTGGTGATCATCGTCCCAAATATGTTTCTCATATTTGCTTTCTAGGGCATGACTATCTCCCCGATGCCTGTGATGGACACTGAAATGGTTTTTGTTATTTTCATCTGCATACTTTTTTGTTGCATTACGGTGTTTTTGTTTTAATTTATAAATTTTGTATTTTAATTCGCCGTTGTGGACTGATCTTTTTGCGTCGTCGTTGTCGAAACGAATGTAGTACACATCGCTACCGGGGGTTGTAGATTTATCCATGATTTTATCGTAATGAACAGAATCATTGAATCCTTGAATGGCATTTTGGCGTTTGTAACGACTGCCTCTACCACGTGTTTGGCCATTCTCATTCTCAATGCGTCGCCGTCGACCCTGGCTGGTGCGTCGTTTCTTGGCACCATTTTTGCGGTTTTGGGGTTTTGGCGTAGCTCCATCGCTGTCCGAACTATCATCCTCATCTCCTTCGTCCTCATCCGTTGCTGCCATATCGCTTGCATGCAAATTTGCAGCTGCTTGATGATCATTCATACTGACCTGATAGGGGTTCACAATGCCGCCCATTTGATTGCCGTTATGACGTCCTGTCAGGTCAATATTAATCCTTTCAACGAATTCAACATCTGCTGTTGTCAAATCATCTGGCGAATACACAGGCGTCGTTTCAAATTTTGCATACGGCTGGTGAGTTGTTGTCTCTGGCCTAATGACAGTGAATCGTATATCGGGGGGCTTGCATCCTGGAGAAGCGTCTGGAAATACAAATAAAATTGATACAATTTTAATTCATAACCTTTTAAGTGTATTAATCTCTTACAAAGTGCAATTATTGATGCATTAGAGGAACTTAATAGGTTGCATAACAAGAGAAAATTCGCAGTTAAAATGGAAAATAGTGAATGTCTGGCGTATCTGGACACCTTGGTGATAAGAAGCGGAAATAAAAAAAGTTAATATCTTAATAAATTTCTAATCATGTCACCCAACAGTCATGAAACAAATAGGCCAGCATTTTGTACGACGCGTGTTAGGAATAAGCGATAAAGAATTCCTCCCGAAAAATACAATTACCTAATATTAAAAACATTGTACCAAACACATACCAAACCAAATCGCAAAACTAAAAACAATTTGACAGATCAGCGCCCGTATAAATTAAAGGCGTCTACAGTCACCCCTGCTCCTTAAAACCCCGCTTACGATGCTCATTAAATTAAGGCTCTCGTCAGCTGATTTTATAAAGGGAAAACAGATGATCGAGCCATTAAATCCGGATTTAATTTGCATTTACAGTTAAAACTGATTGTACCAGTTTAGTCGTATACAAAAGTGGTGCACAATATGGCAATGAGATTGTATACGTAAAGGCCTGGTCATGCTCTCAAAAACATACCGTAAATGTAAAAAAAATTATCGTAAATGTTATGAAGCAATTATGCTTATTACAAATCGTAGCATTTGACATTTCAAATAAACAAAGTATAAAGTTATCAATATTATGAACAATAAAGACGGGGGGACTATTTCCGGAAAACTGTAAAGGGGCAACAACATGCATACCTTAAGGGCAAGTAGGAGGAGTACGCGATTGCACTCTTCCCGTATATTGAGGGAGCATTCTACAACGTAAATAGAATTGGGTCGATAGTCACCACTTTGGACCGCTAGGTGTTCAACCGAGTTTCCCTGCTTCGTGGCAGGATTATCAACCCGGACTTCTGAGATAGTGTGATCAGAAAGCGGATGACAAGAGGAGCGCCTAAGGGAGGTGTATTCTCGCCAATTCTCTGGAATCTAGTGATAAACCAAATTATGTTGGGTCTCAGAGAGTTGGCGTGAGAATGATCGCATCATCGAACGACGTCTTACTGCATATGCGGCCGACGTCGTACTGCGAAGCAACTTTCTGTCGACTATAAGCGATATTATGGAAAGTTCACTAGAAAGAGTGTCGAGATGGACTAAGGCATGAGTTGAGAATTACCCCAGGAAGTACAGAGTTGGCCCTCTTCACTCCGAGATATGAGTTATAGGATTTTAGACTCCAGTCTGGACGGGTTCAACCTGGAGTTGTCGAAGAAGGCGAAATATACGAGCCTAGAATTCTATTCGAAACTGTCTTGGAAAAGGAATACGGATGAATGGGGCACTATTATGGTGGAAGTCTGTGAGACCTCCGTTTTCACAGATTACTCAAAGATGGAGTTAAAGACTTGGATTCTTCCAGGCAGAGGTCTGTGCCATAACAATAGCCGCAAAATACATTCCGATTGAAAGAGAGTCTCTTGCGCCGGACTTTCTTCTTCTTATTTCTTTATATATTCTCACATATATCTCACTTTTTCTTTTCTTTTTCATCCACACTTCGTTTTCTCACTAGGGTATCATTTGGCCAGACTGGCCTCCGAGTGAACTCACGCTTTCATGATGGTCTACACATTCAACCTATACCATTAACAATCATTGCATAGGACTAGCTGTTTTGAAAATAAACATTTTTGATTTTGAAATTTGTACAAACTTCAAATTTTAACAGCTGGCACAAAAACGAAACGTAAAATTTTATTTTTAATAAATTCTACTTTCCGGTTGCTGTCGACAGACGTTCGGTAATCGTTTGTATGTAATTCATAAGGCGAAACAAAACAGCTGACACGTTTTTCTATTTTTACGGTATGTTTACGAGAGTATAACCAGACCTTAAGTTATTCTCCATAAACTTTTATAATTCTCTCTATGAACGAAAGTTAATTTATCCAACAAAAATATTGAAGTTTTTTAAAAGAAAACAACATATAATAGTAAATTTTGGCTGAACTGTATTTTACGGGGTAGTTCGCAAAAAAATGAAATGACGCCAGGACCATGAATATAAAATCCGTTTTTCGGGCTCAGGTCCGTGGGTCTGCCCCAACCTCGGGGAGTTGTGTTCTAAATCGCTCGTTTTTTTTTTGAAAAAGTTTTAATTTTCTTTTGTTAATATGAATTGTTTAATTAAGAGTCCTTCTAGAGTTTAATTTTTTGCGTATTCGTAATCTACTCGTACTCGTGAAACACACTTGAGTGACGTGATTTGTGAGTGAAATCCAAACCTATTCACATGATCGTGCGCGACAGAGATTGAATTAAAATTCTTCGTGCGTGAGTGTGTGAAATTATGGTCACGACTCACGAAAAAATCACGAGACACTCACGATTCACAAAACAATCGCGAAACAAAAAAAAAACGAAAAACAAAATTTTTCGTTTGCTCTCAAATCATACGAATCTGTCTACAGATGCAAAGAAAGAAAAAGAACAAATAAGTGGTTATGCATTGCTGATACATTTTATACATACATTAATAGGCGAAAAAAAAAATTATCATTAGCTTCGTGGAAAAATATTTGTTTAACCATGACTCGTGATTGTCTCGTGAGCCGTGGTTTTTTCGTGAGTCGTGATTTTTTCGTGAGTAGTGAGTGCCTCGTGACTCGTAATTTTCTCGCGAGTCGTGAGCGTGCGTGAGTCACATTTTTTTCTGGTGAGCGTGAGCTAAAAATCACTCACGCACACTAACTTCGAAGAGAAAATGGACATGGTTTGGTCATATCTTACGCCGAACGCGCAATGATAAAGCGAGAAGTGTCCTGGACAGGAAACCGCAAGAACAGCGAAGGAGGGGACGCCCGAAAAATACATAGATCCGCCATAGGAAAAGAGATTTGAAATCAGCCTATGTATATATCGCGGAATCAGGCCAAGGCTTTGGTCAACGAATGAGCTAGTTGGAGAGAGCTTGTTGATGCCCTATGTTCACACTGAACAGTTGATTACAAGTCATATTTTATTGTAATGCTAGCATCCCGGTGGTACGCTTCGCTACCCCCATTTTAATGTAGAACTTTCGAAAACAACAGCATATAAAATTTCAGGAATCAGTCCCCTTTTGTAAAGCAAATACCAAATAGTATCAAGAATAACAATATATCGGAAAAATCATTAAGACGCTTAAGGTGTCCCTGTTTTCCAATTGAGAGCTTAATCTCACTCCGCAAGGAATGTACCATTTTGTACGTTTGAGGACCAAAATGTACAAATAAAAAATATCGACTTCTTGCTCCATATGAACAAAAAATACCAAATGGTACCAAAATGTACGAATTTAAAATAGAACATTTAGTCATCCATAATATTTCTCCTCGTTGTAACTACATGCCAAATGTCAGACCTGTAGCTGCATCTTTAAATAAATTACCAAATGGTACCAAAATATTCGAACTTTAAATAGATTGAAAAATATCAGACCTGTAGCTCCATCTATAAAGAAAGTACCAAATGGTACCAAAATGTACGATTTTAAAAAGATCATTTTGTCACCCAACCTATTTTCCCTACTTTTACCTACATGCTAAATTTCAGACTTTTTGTGCAGATAGAGATAGATCTGCACAAAAAGTACCAAATGATGCCTAATTGGTACCAAAATGTACGAATTATAAAAAGATCATTGTCACCCATCATATTTTTCTTTTTCCTTAGTTGTACCTGCATACCAAATTGAATATATCGTTTAGTTACCCATCATATATTTCCTAGTTGTACCTTCAAGCATTATTTCAGACTTCTAGCTATATTTGCAAAGAAGGTACCAAATACTACCGATTTCGGTACCAAAATCTACGAATTTTGAAAAACTCATTTAGTCATCCATCATACATTTCCAGTTGGACCTACAAACCAAATTCCAGACCTCTAGTTGCATCTGTAAAGAAAATACCAGATGATACCACCAATTTTCGTATCCTAGTTGTACCTACATACACAATTTCAGACCTCTTGCTCCATTTGTAAAAAGGTACCAAATTGTGAATAGATCTTTTAGTCATCCATCATATATTTTCGAGTTGTGCCTACATACCAAATTTCAGACCTCTATCTCCAGTTGAAAAGAAAGTTCCAAATGTTGGTTCCAAAGTGTACATATTTTTAAAAGATCGAATATGATGGGTGCCTATCATATTTTTCTAATTGTACCTGCATGCCAAATTTCAGAACTCCAACTGAATTCAATTTGTGTTTGTTTGTTTGTTCTGTATAGACTCAAAAACGGCTGAACCGATTACCTTGAAATTTTCACGGATTGTGTAGGGTGGTCTGGAAGGAAACATAGGCAATATCGGGAGGGGGGGGGGGGCGTACCCTCCCCCTTACCCCAAAGCACTACCCAAAAATAAAAGTGGGCCGATCGGGGCAATATGGGATTCAAATGAAAGGTATTCAATAGTAGAGTATGAATTTCATAATAAATGTTGGGTCCAAGACCTGGACCCCTTAAAATGGGTTTATTTGACGATCATGATAATATGTTCGAAGTTCATGTCAATATAGGACTCAAATGAAAACTATTAGGCAGTAGATTATAAATATGGCATAAAACATTAGGTCCAAGTAATGGGAGGTCGGCCACCCCAAATATCCCCAAATGGGCATATTAGCCGACCATGGCTATATGGTACTCAAATGAAAGGTATTTGGGAGTAGATTACGAATATGACATTACAATTTGCGGTCAACTCTAGCTGGCACTTTTCTTCCTAAAGATTTGTCAAATTCGTGATTTGACCCATTATTACAATATGGGACTCAAATGAAAGGTATTTTAAAGTCAAAAACGAATTTGATTCCCATTTTTGGAGCCAAGTGTTTTGGAGTACGCCCTAAAGCACCCCCTAAACTGAACTTCATTTCCGTTGGGAATCAAGAACGAATTTGATATCTATTTCAGTGCAAAATGCCAGCCCCAACAAACCCTCCAAACGGTTCATATTTACCGGCCATGACAATATGGGGCTTAAATTAAAGGGATTTGGAAGTGCAGCACGAATTTGATATCCCCTAAAAAGCACTTCTCATTACCCTAATTTTTAAAAACACCAGGAACCGTGCAGGAGCAATCTTCTCATACATCAATGAGTTTCCGATTCAAGTTTAAACTCAATGAAAAGGGACTTTTTTATAGTCGAGTCCGAACGGCGTCCCGCAGTGTGACACCTCTTTGGGAAAATGTTTTAAATGACCATGCACCTAGCAAATGTCGCCAACTGCTGCTTTGTCCGATGTTCTCGACAGGATTCGAACGCGTTTAGCGTCATAGGCTACAATACCACGAATTCGATATCCGCATTCAGGGCGAAGTGTCCCCACCCTAAAAAGATATTAGAGAGATAAAGAAGGCGCGGCGGAGCGGGCCCGGTTCCGCTAGTAACCTGATATAAACCGAATAAAACTATCTACCGATGAACCCCCGTAACCGCAATTGTTATCGGCTGAAATTTTGCACGTGGTGTATTTTATTACTAACAATGACAAAATTAAAATACACTTATCCTTTGGTTGTGGGCATAAAACTTAATTAAAAACCCCCTTAAACTTTAAACTAAGGGAAAACATTTTAATTGAGGATTTTTTAGGCAATATGTTAGGAATTATGGGACTCTGTCTCAAAAAAATCTGTTAACCGTGCTGCTCCGAATCCCTGATTATAATAACAGCGGACGACCGGACTTGGCTGGAACGACTTAATATCATGAGGAATATTTCGAGGTGGGACGAAATTAGCATACCCACAGCCTATGGTAGAGGGTATAAAAAGATTGCACGTAGAGCATCGCTTCCCAACTCGGACTTTTACTCACAATGATCCCGAAGGAACTCCCCATTGCGAGTCTTCCTCCCCTCAGCCTTAGATAACACCAGTTCCCCATATTTAAGAGCTGGTCTAACAATGGTAGTGCACATTCAGCAAAACGTCGTCGGGCTAATTCCCCTCTTCCTGACGAATATCCTCCTGTAGAAATAGAAAGCTCACAGCGCCTGTTGGCTTCTTTATTCAGGCTATCTTGAATTCAGGATCAGCCTTAGATATTTCGCCTCCTTTGAAAATTGCTGATTGATCCAATCAAAAAACTGGAGCATAAATTTCGGTTGCTTACATCTTCGAGGGAAGAGTTCAAGCTTTGTCTTCCTTAACCTATTTATTGTAGACATCTCGATAGACTCTACAGTGACCTTTCCATAATCTCTCTGATGATCGTTGCCAGAAATTTGCCTCGGATGACATTTGCATGACATCTTCCGAGTATGCGACTAGTTTCGCGCCATTCTTGTTGGCTTCATAAAGTTATTAACAAAACTTTATGAAGCCTTAAAATAGGTTTATTGGACAGTTCTATAAACGATATAAAACTTAAGGCTCTATTACACGTCATGAAGTTGTCTTATGACATGTCTCTTTTTGTATTCACATGTAATTTAAAGTGTTTGTCAATTGGCAATTTACATACGATCCATCATTTTTGCCATCGCACTTGTATGTTATTTTCGTATGACATAACCCAAAAATGTGAGCAAAAGCTAATTTAATTGTGCGTTACAATTGTTTAAGTTGTGAGAAAGCTGGTATAATCATAAATTTGTGAAAATAATTTAGTTTGGGTTTGCTTTCATTCGACTGGCAACAGAAAAGGCCGATTTCTTTATGTTTTTGTCAGAAGGAATAGAGCATGCTCTAATCAAAAAAAAAACATGTGCTATTTTGAAAAGTGGTTTCCATATGTTAGTTTCCTTTGTATCACACGACATGTATAACACGTATAATACGTCAACTACAAGCCGTGTAATAGAGCCTTTAAAAAGATAAATACTTACCCGGTTCAGGGGTGGTAGTTTGTGGTGGTTCTGTTTCAAGATTTGCAGTAGTCTTATCCAACGAAGTTGTGACAATAACCAACAACAGCAAAAACATCAAGGTAGGCTTGTGCGGCATCCTTCGCAAAAATTGAGTCATTCGAAGCAAGAACATTGCGGTTTATAACTAAAACATTGACATTAATCAGTGAGGTGTTTCATTTGTTTTTTTTATTTTTACTCCTAATCACTTAGAAAATACAAGATATTGGAATCATTGTCACATTGCACTATCACATACATATATAGACCAATGATGAGGATGACAGTTATCACACACTATTCAAGGACTCATATGGTGATTGGTCCTTTCCGAAGATGTGTTCTTGATTTTCCCCAACCTCCTGAGAGAGCAAAGTACGAAATAATAACAAAACGTAATAAAAGAAAAGAAAGGAAACTGAAAGAGAGAAATCTGCCCTTTGGTTATGTAAAAAAGATTCCAATGTCGTTTGGCAGCAGCCTCCTAGAAGATTATTTTATTTTGCTTTTTGTTAATTTTAGATTTAATGTTAAAAACTGCACGGAATAGAAAAAATGCCTTAAAATGTGGAGTCCAAATTTAAACTGTTTTGATTATTATTTGTTTTATAGATTGGATGGTGATTTCAATTTTCATACAAGATGTGTATGTATTTATAGCCATGAAAATACACTCATAATGGATGGATATACAAATAAATGATTTTCAATTTGATTTAATTGATGCTGCTTCGATTTATTTCATGACGCTGTTTATTTAGTTGAACGCTTTTTATTTCCACGCACTATAAACTGGGAAATGTTTGGTGGCAGTTAAACGAAATGATGTGTGTCCTTAGACATTTCCCTATAGAATTTTTTCTAAAATTACTTTGTTGATTCAAATGTAACCCCTACCGTGTCCGAATCTTTCTAACGTTGTAAATCGATGGAATCTCAAATGGGAACTGACTCTTCCAAAGTTCTCACAATGCTTTTTATAAGCAACCGTCTTGCCTTAGTTAAGTCGTTTATTTGCTCACGGTCTCTGGACCTGCGCTTCGGCAATGCAATACAAAATATAGCTGATTTGTTTGTTTTCATCTGAATCTTTTGACCCACCAAATGCCGGTTGGTTTTTTTGAACACCAAAGAAACACGTGCGATAACATGATGAGCACATACTCACGACGTTACCATAAAAAGTCTTTGGGTTCTTTAAAAGTCATTCTTAATTCTCCCCAAAAAAGACGGAGTGGCTCTATTAAAATATTTCCGGCGTATTAAAGATTTTGACCCGACGTTATGCTGGTGATAGATACTACCAGTTGCACTTGCACGTGAAAAAACTTGCCACCATTACACAACGAACGGTAGAGCAAAACAAAATCTAAAATTTTACCAATGAACATTATATCGGCAGGAAGCGCCTAAACGCCATAATACACAACGGCTCAGCGACTATTCCCAATTTCGAGCAAGCTGATTTCATTGCAAGAGCACGTTTTTGGAAAAATTCCACACGTGCCCCAAAATCCCCCAGTCGGAAAAATGTTTTAACCTTGACATATGTGAATCCAATTAAATGTATCGGCAGGTGAATTACGAATATTCACAAAAAAACATGGAACATTCACCCGAATAGGCCTTTGATTCTTAAAATGCTTACACGCAAAAAAACAACACGTTTGGAATACTTTCGGGTCAAACAAATCTATTTTGTTGGGGAATTCTATTACTATAGTAACTATGTAAAATTTTCCTCCACGGTAGTACTTTAATCGTGAATTTGTCAATTCGTTTGTGGTAAAACCTTGAAGAACTTCGTCTGTGGCTCTAAGCCAAATATACAATATTTTGTTAACAGCAAAAGAGGCGGGTACTATATTCGCAAGATTTTAGTAGTGTATCAAAAAGTAACCGTGAAAAGTTTGTGTTTTCACCTGCGAAAAACGAATATACTGGGAGGTAACGAATAAGTTTTCGTGTAAAGTCTGGTATTACACGAAAACTTATTCGTTACCTCCTAGTGGGAAATAAATGTATTACATTTAGAATATATAATATAATTCGTTATAGGATTGCTATTTTATAAGACATCTCAAAGAATAAAGGCCAAAACCATGACATAATTATCAGGCAGTGTACCGTAATCAGCTGAGGACAATGTTTTCTCGCGAAGTGCACTATCTGTCAACGAGTTTTGGTTGTGTGTATGTATTATAGTTTTTTGCGGTATCTCGTCACTTCAGCACAGCTGAAGAATTATTTGGTCTATGTATTATAGTTAAGAACTATAACACACACTAGCAGCTCACAATCAGAGTCGCACTAATAACATAACTCAAAATCAGAGTTGCACTAATCACTGATTTTGAAGGATAGTGCACTCAATATTTTGTTGTTGGGCAACTGCCACTACCTGTAAATGAATATATCTTGGCCAAAATGGAATGAGCGCCTTGTGCTTTGTTTTTGAGTGTCGCGTTGGAAAATGCAACTCTGCAAACAAATCCACAAAAGCAACGTGCAAAAATAAAACAATTTTTAATTTAATCTAAAACCGTTTTTGTTATTTTTTATTGGATATCTGGATATTGTCCAATTTTGGAAATTTTAAATAAATAAATAAAAATAAGCACAAAATAAAAATGTTAGAATAGTTAAATCAAAGTATTAAATGTTTAACAAAGTAATTCAGTAGCCCATATCTTAAAACTATAAAACTAAGACATCCGCTTAAACAAGCACATTCCCAAGGTTTTTGAAGGATCTTGCAAATTGTAAATTTTGCCCATGAACATTCCAATAAGGAACAGGGGCAAACTTCTCACATATCAATGAGTGCAGTCCGATTCAAGTTTAACCTCAATGATAAGGGGCCTCCTTTTTATAGCCGAGTCCGAACGGCATGCCGCAGTGCGACACCTCTTTAGAGAGAAGTTTTACATGGCATAGTACCTCACAAATGTTGCCAGCATTAGGAGGGGAAAACCACCACTGAAAATTTTTTCTGATGGTCTCGCCAGGATGGAGGATCTTATTTGCCTACAAATAGTTTTTTGGCAATCAATACAAAGTTTAGCTCTCACTTTATGACCAAGTGACCAGTTTCTGGAAGCAGTACATCCACAATCTTTCCAAAAGTGTGTTTTAATTGAAAATTGCAAAAATTTCAATTACGATCGTAATTGAGACAAAAGTCAGGATTCATTTAAAAATATAATGTTTGGGTTCTAACCACAAACTGTTTTAGCTTTATGACGACATTATCAAAGTTAAATTTAATAAAATACAACGTTCAAATAGTTATTTTAATTCAAGCTCAAGGTCGCTGTTTTTTATTTAAATGATCATTTATTTTTCATCCTTAGGTGGGCAATTTAATTAATTAATTTAATTTAATTTGCTCATTTATTAGTCAAGTCGTTAGACCATATATAACTAAAACACTACAAAATTAACAATTCATTAAAGTTTTCTTAAAAATAAATTAGGAATTAAATACTACTCAAAAAAAAATAAAAATGTTCAAGAAAATAAAAATGTTGACTTAGCGAAAAATACGATTAATAAGTAAATAAAACACCCCTATTGTGCTGCTACAACAAAATAAGATGATACTACTAATATGTGTTTAAAAATACCACGTTTACATTCTACAATGTCCTCCAATTTGTTGCGTTTGGGGTTTATTCATTCTATTTGTAACCATCTGATATTTTTCTGTATTCACTATTTCAACGCAACATTTTTCACAATACATTTGTTTTACTTTAAAAATATAAAAAATTACATTTTATGTAGGAATAAAAGCTTCACTTCTAATTTTCTTGATATTTTTGTACAAAACAACATATCTTTGGGGAGAAGTTTTTACAGGCTATTACAGAAAATGTATATCTTTACCCGAACGTAGAATAGATGCCCAAGCACCTCGATCTTCTGCGCGTCTTCTCCAATTTCTGACAACCAGTCCCGAGTTTATCGCTCTCCATTTGGTTTGCGTTTTCTTTTATGGTCGCCTTCAAAAGACTTATTTGCTGGAGCTTCTTCATCCATTCTGACATGACCTAGCCAACGCAAACGTTCTATTTTGATGAGTTTAACTATGCTATCGTCGTCACACAGCTCGTGGTTCATACGACGCCTATATTCTCCGTTAACGCAAACTGGTACATATATTTTACGAAGTATTTTTCTCTCAAACACTCCAAGAACTTACTCATCTGCTTTCGCAAGTACCCATGCTTCGGAGCCATATAACAGCACGGGTAGTATCAGTGTCTTGTGTAGTGTTGTTCGTCGAGAGGTGGCTTTGCTCCTCATCTGCCAATATCAAAGTCCAAAATAACATCAGTTAGCCAATATTATCCTTCGTTTCGTTTCAAAAATAATGTCGTTTGTTTAGGTTACAGCGGTGCTGATACAGCGGTAGATAAAGTTGCTGACTATCTCAAAGTTCTCAACTTTTTCCATTTTCTTTATCTAATCGAGTTTACAGGGCTTTGTGGGAGTTCATATCATCCACATTATCTGCATCTTCATTTACTGCATAGCATAGTACCTTGCATATGTCGCCAACATTAGGAGGCTTAGGTTAGATTGGAAGAGGATGAAGATGATTCCTAGATCCACAGGCTCCCGTACCTCTGCATATCAAATAGACTCTCCCAAAAACATCAATTCGATTAAATTTTCTAGTAATTTAATTTTTATATCCCACATGAAATTTTCTACGAATATAAAATAAAACAAAAAAGGATTGGGAGAACAACCTCATTTATTACCACACCTTGAATGGAACAATATATATAACAATTACATGAAACAGGAGAGTTAATACAAAAATAACGCATTAGAAGAAGTTTTTTTTTTTAATTTTTTAAATAACTAACAAAAGTAACTTGTAGCTTTTAGAAAATATGTATACTTATTTAACGATGCTACTACAATTGCCATAAAGTTAAATCAAGGATGCTGAACGATTTAACTTTAGAGTAATTATAGACACCTAACACACACACACACACCCAAGGACTCTTGATTATCAATGGAAGAAGTGAAAACTGATGTTTTGACGAAAAAGAAACTTATTTTAGGGAATGAATTAAAGGATTATGCATAAAAAACTAGTTATCTACATAATACTTTAATTTTACTCAGTGGCATTTATTGTAATTGTCTTTCCTTTTGGATCATCAAATCTGTCCATTGTATTGATGTCCATCATCCAGCAGACTCCGATGAAGGTAATTGTTAGTAAAAGGGCAACAATCAGGAGTCCGGATAAAATTCCTCCAGTAAAGAATCCAACGCAATGCCAAGGATCACCGAACACGAATTTATCGTTCGTAGTTGAACCGAATGGGGCTTGGAATTGGAAGGAGTTCCAATTTAAGGTGTATGTACTCATCTCCTCAGCCGTACCAACGCCATAGAGAGTCAAATTCCCGCAGAAATAGGAAAAGTCGGTTGGCGAATAAACATGATTGCTGCGGAAATTGATACCATTCCACATTACGTTATTCATAAAGAAATAGCCACCAGAAAGCGTTATATCGAACGTTAAAGGGGGATTAGATGTAAGTTTTACTGACAAAGCAGTTGCATTGGTAACAGTAACTTCCATTGATTGCGGTGTCAAAACCGTAGTCGTAGGTCCATTACTGTTGACTACAGAAAGACTGGTAAAGTACATCAACAATGTCGATCCATTCTGGAAAACCATAGGATTGCTTTCAACGGTATCTCGGCGCTCTCGTTTCAAAGCCTTGGACAATGCCGTGTGCGGTGCAGTTGTGTACATGAATATGGCTTTACCATTCATTTGTGAGGTAATATCTGCAATTACAGAATCTGAAAATGAAGAGAGTAGCAAAATTATTACACGTTTGCAAATTCGACATTAAATAGTAAATCATTTATTTATTTTTCTTTCTTTCCTCATTATTTTAAGGAATTCCTTTTTTTGTGACAATTTCTTGTATTTGCGTTAAGTAATTCGCTAAGAATTTTTTTATAAAAAGCTGTAACTTTCTTACAAAAAAAAAATCGTTGAAGTGAAAAGCAACCCTTGTTTGCTGATGAAGTTAGACGATTTATTTTTAATACGCATCTTATACAGATTTTTTATCTGTTTCTATTAAAAAAAAAAAATATTTTTTTTCTTAACCTCTTCGAAAGAAAAAAAACCTTTTTAATTTTTTTTTATTCGTAGATATTTATTTATATATAATACAAAAAGCCCCACGGCCAAATAACAGTTTTAAAAGGCAAGCAACCTGAATTTAAAAAAGGTACAAAATCAAATCTTAGTAAAAAAAATCTAAAGAAAAAATTTACAAAATTGGCTCCTCAGCCGCAATAAAGAACAAATATATATACATAAACATAATTGAAGTATAATAGCCATAAGAATTATTATTAGATCAATCGCCGCGGAAACAAAGAGGCCATGGGTTGTTTAAATGTGATGAACACCACATAGATCGGACCTCAATGTTGCAGTCTGTGTGGTGCTTACAGCAACCCCGTGATGGGAAGACGATTGGGATGTGTTGGAGGCAGGGATCTGGAGCGGGTACGTTTTTTCCGCTCCGCTCCACTCCCGCTTCGGCAAAAAATTTTTCCGCTCCTCTCCTTTACTTTTAAATTGACTATTTATTTTTAAATTTTCTTCTTAACTACACCGGGCCATATCCTTATAAAGCCCCCATATAAACCGATCTCCTGAATTGATTTTTTTGAGCCTCTAGAGGGAGCAATTCTTATCCGATTTGGCTGAAATTTTGCGAACTGACATTTTTATAAAGTATAGTCTCAGTCGGTCCTTAACCGTTTACAGCCCCCATAAAGAGCGATCTGCCGATTATATTTTTTGAGCCCCTCAAGCTCGCTTCTTATCCGATGTGGTTGAAATTTTGCTTAATTTCTCCTAACACCTCCAACTGCTGTATAATCCGATCTCCCGATTTTACTTCCTAAGCTTCTAGAGGGCGCAATTGTTATTTGATTTGACCGAGATTTTGAATAATGATTTCTCCTATAACCTCCAACATCCATGCCATACTATTCTGAATACGTTTCTAGTGCTCCTATATCAGATCATCCGACATTACTTCTTAAGCATATCCAAGTATGGGCCGATTTTGATCATATTCGGTTCAGGTACCGAGAAGTGTATATAAGTCACAGTCTAAGGCTATAGATCGATCCATATGGCAGCTACACCCAAATATGGCGATATGGGCCATACGCTGTTCGAATATCAGTTGGCCTAGTGCAACTCCATGTTCCAAATCAATATCAAAATATGGTTCGATCTCGACCAGATTTGGTTCGGACAACGGAAAACCTACTTCAACTCACTGTTTTTAATATCAGCAAAATAGAAAAATACGGCACTTTATGGGATAAAGACCCTTCATCGGTAGAACGGTCAATATGACAGCTATATCCAAATTTGGTCCGATCTGGACTATGTTCAGGTCAGACAACAAGAGGCCTAGTGACACCCACTGTTCAAAATATAAGTGAAATCGGGTAACAAATGAAGCCTTATGGATTTATGACCTTTAATTGGCAGATCGGTCTATATGGCAGCTAAATCTTAATATGGTTCGATGTGGACCAAACTCGTTGCGGATGTCGACAGGATGTCACTGTTCTAAATTTCAACAAAATCGTCTGATAAATGCACCCTTAAATCGGTAGGTTGGTCTATATGGCAGCTGTATCTAATTATGGGCCGATATAAACCATTTTCGTTTTTGTTTCTGCCTATAAAAAGAACTTGACAAATGCGATCAATGGTGGATGGTATACATGGTTCGGCCCTGCCGCACTTAGCACTTGTTTTAACTTTAGGACGAATCTTTTTATAATTGAACAAATCTCTCTTATATATTTTTAATGAAAATATACCTAATGTTAACTCTAACGATATCTCATGTTGGTTCAATAATTTAAAATTTTTGTTTTAATTCGCCAAAATAACAAATTCGTTAACCAAAAAATTGTATTTTAGAGATTTTTATTTGTTCGAAGAGATTGGATATCACTCGACTCCGGGTTAATAAAAAAATGGAGTTATCCCCCATATCTTGATTGTCGAAGGCGTGGTCGGATTTCGACAATTTTTAAAAGTGGTATTAAGACGAAAAATGTTTAACATATTTGGTATCTTCGAATCCGAGTTTCAAATTCGGCGAAAACGATCGTTTATTTCTATTGTCAAATTGTCGCAGGCAATAAAGTCAAATAATACCACGAAATGTAAAATAAGCCTTCGATTACAACTGCTGTCGATTTTCGTCTTCGACAACCGGTATAAGGCTGATGAATTTTGAAACGTTTGGAATGGATTCTGAGGATTTGGTGACGTATTTGTTCTTTATTGCGTGTCAATGGCAGAACGATGGGTAATGTGGATGTAGCAGCAGTTGCAATGAATACGTTGGGAATAATCAGAAAATTTAACATCGAGGACAAAATATGGTCAGATCGCAAAATCCAGAATATAATGAAACCTTTGAATCTCTTGCCAAAATTACCATGAAGGCAAACCGAACGGGATGCATATCAAAGAAACTTAAACAAAAAACTGTAAGAAGCTAAACTTAGAGATGGTGTCGTAAATCTTAAACCTACAATTGCAGTCGCGGACAATTGCTCACCCATAGGAGCTTGACGAGTATCGCCACCTCCACATATAGACATGTGGTTACAACAACTAATGGGAGTTTAAAACTCACAAATTTGAAACTGGTTGAATAAGCATAACGTACTTAGTGAATTTCAAGCTAGTTTTCGATCGGGCTACTCGACAGTAGACAATATTTATAACCTCGCATCAACCGTTCATATAACAATGTCAGAAAAACGAAACGTTTGTTCGTTTTTTATGGACTTTGCTGCAGCCTTTGATCGAATATTGAAAAGCTTAATGATGTATAAGTTGCATACAATAGGAATGTCCACGAAAATGGTGAATATGATACAGAAGATGTATCAAAATGCGAAATCTGTCGTATGGACCGGACGTAAATTATCCAACTATTTTAATACTTGTACAGGAGTAAAGCAAAGCTGTTTATTGTCACCGTCATTGTTCACATTGTATTTAAATGACCTTCATGTATCGCTGGAAGGTAGGACTGATGGTAGACCGATATAAATATTCTAGTCTTGTTATATGCAGACGACATAGCGATAGTGGCAGATGACTGCACATTATTGCAAAATATTACTTTTAAACTTGAAGAATACTGCATTCGGTGTTGTTGTTGTTGTTGTAGCAGTGTGTTGTACACCGAGATGGCAGCCCTTGCCGATGGATGATTCCATCGGGTCAATCCGGTACGTACAACCGGCTGCTATGGGATTGACTGCATTCGGTGGAATATGATGGTGAACTTAGAGAAATTTAAAATAATGGTATTCAAAAAAGGTGGCAGATTGTCCACACAGATATTTGGGTGTTAAATTAACGCCAACTATGACGTTTACAAAACATGTGGAAAACGAAAATATTTTGTCACAAAACTGCATAAATTCCACTTGGAAAGCTTTAAAAAATAAGCCACAATTTAATCTACTAGCCTAATGGGAGTTATTTCAAAGTGTATGTAGATCAACAAAATCATATTCTGCACAAGTATCGGGTTTTCCAGCTTTAAAGAGGTGGATAAACTTCAAAGATATTTTTTGAAGAGAGTTTTGATGCTTCCGAACTTTACCCCGAATTGTTTAGTATCTTTGGAGACATGCATTTAATAACCATTTTCATACGCTACAACTACATCTAGACTATGTATGCAAGACACTATTTCAAAATCAAACGTCAAGATTGGGTAGAAGTATTGCAAGTATTGCAAAATTATGGCCGCTCCGCTCCGAATCTCTGGCTAGCACACTTAAACCATGTAACTGAGGTACCGGTTTAAGCAAGCTGTGGTCTACATTCAGCCACTCCCGAACCTCAGAAAAAGGATGAAAGGACCTCCGTCACCTTTGGCGACATAACTGCAACTAGTTTGAAGAGATGCGCCAGTTAGTTTTACTATCAATTCATTTAGCAACCCTAGGTTGACAAGGCCAGGAGGAGAGCCATTCGACTTATCTGTGGTCTCCGATCCAATGGACAGGCATCAAAATTTACCGTGCACGAAGTTACGTGGCGCCAAATCTCTACACTGATGGTGAAGAATCTGGAACTAGCTGGAGTCGAGTACCTTTGAATACTCTAATGATAATCGATGTATGGAAGGTGGGCAGAGTGATCCCGCTACTGAAGCCTGGAAAGGATTCGAGCAAGAGGGAGTCGTACAAACCGATCAACAATAGCCAAGACGCTTGAGGGACTACTCCTCCCGAGCCTAGTTGGAGAATTTCCATTCGCCGAGCAACAGCATGGATTTCGAAGATTGCATAGCACAACAACCGCTTCGCATGCCATCACCGCACACATTTGCAGTGGCTTCAAGCAGCAAGTCCTCGTTGCACTGGACCAAACTCTTTGAGGACATCGCCAATACGTCGCTCCAGCCAGACCTGAAACGCTGGATCGCGTATTGTCTGTGGTCGCCAGTCATTTGTGAAACTTAAGGATAAGAAATCGAAACACTGTAGAGTGATATAGGGAGTTCCCCAAGGCGTGGTGATATCTCCGGCACTGTTTAACCTCTACCCATCCTCCATTTCACGCCCTCCATGCGGCATAGAGATCGTATCATATGCGGACGGTTGTACGATCATGGGATCAATCATCCCAGGCAATGTGATAAGACGGTCCTCGTTGCACTGGACCTATCGACGACATTCTACGCGGTCAGCCATGCCAAACTATCTTAGAACATCGCTAACACGACCCTCCAGCCGGGCCTAGAAATTGGGTTGCGAATTATCTGTGTGGTCGCTAGTCATTTGTGGAACTTACGCATAAGAAGGCGAAACACCGTAGAGTGAAACGGAGAGTTCGCCAGGGCGGCGAGAAATCTCCGGCACTCTTTTACGTCTACCTTTTCTATATTCCACCCTATAAAGCCGGCATTCAGGTCGTTTCATATTCAAGGAATCAGGCCCCCACACATTGATGACATCCGCGATAGGTTACACATCTACCTCAACGAACTACCCTCTTATGTTTTTGAAAGAAATTTGAAAATATTTGTCACCAAATCTTCAGCCACATTGTTCACTACAATCCCAAGGCGGCCGGTTGTACGTACCGGATTGACCCGATGGAGTCCTTCATCGACAAGGGCTGCCGCCTCAGTGTACAACACACTGCTACAACAAAAACAATGAGCTAAATGTGAAAGTCGATGGAGTAACAATTTCGACCACCAAGTGTCCCAAACTACTTGGTGTCTCATTTGACAGCTCTAACATATTCACCTCACATGCCTTTGCAATTTGCGATAAGGTCAGAAGTAGAAAAAAGGTCCTCAAGTCACTTATCAGCAGCAGTTGTGGTGCTGACAAAGAAACCTTGTTGACTGCCGTTCTTCGAACTGCGACGGACAGTCTTCTCAGTTCTCAAGTCGATTATGAAATGGGACCACATGACACATCTCAACTGTTTAACTGCCCAGCCAGAAACACTCGACTCAGACCCAGATCTCTCTGGACGCACCACACCTTAGTCGCAGAGTTCCTAGATCTAGATATTCCACAGAATCAAACACAACACATTTCTACAACAACAACAATAATAATAAGGGTTTATGCACATTAATCTAATAAACACTAAAAGACAAATTTACGTTTGTATTATGTTTTTGGGAAAAAACTTTAGATGCCCTTTGCAAATATTAACAATCACAGTTAATATTATCGCAATGTTATATATGTTTGAGTTCATATAATCGCGATCCCGATGGCAGTTCACTTGTTCGAAAATGAGCGTATTTTATACAGACATAAGAACAAGCACCGTCAGAACCAGTGCAAAATGTAAGTTTATATACTTCACTGGTTGTTAGAGCAATATTAGTATTCTCCGCCTCTTATGGTGAAGGGTATAAAAATAACAAATTTGGTGAACATACCGTGTAATTCCAAACAAACAGCACGATCTTCATTTTTGTCTAATTCATCAAATGTAACGAAAATTATATTGGCATTTCCAGTGTCCAAAGCGTTTCTTAGATTTCCAGTGGAATCCACAGAATTGTATTCATGCTCGCCTAGGGAGCGTATTGCTTCGACTGGGTTTTCAACGGATGCGTAGAAGTTTTTCTCCGGCACATCTTGCAAACGCGCAAAGCAAGACTTAGAAGTTACGCTATTGGTGCATGTAAAATCCTTATTGGTCAACTAAAAACAAAAACGTATACATTACTCATTTGAGGAAATCCAAAAAAAATTATAAGACCTACGCCATTTTCCAAAAACACGACCAGCGTTTTTCCATTCTTTTGTGATTCGATAATGTTTGCAAACTCCGATTGAGGGATTGTTCCCAAGGAAGGTTTTGCCACACTATTTAGAGTATAAAAAATTGAGATTTATTTCGTACGATCACGTTTTTATATGACTTTACCTGTTAACACCCCATAGAAAAACTGGAGATTGTTCGGCTAAGGCCAAGCTGAGGACGCACAAGAGGGCAATTAAAGACTTCATATCGTTTTTATAGCTTTCCTTTTCGCCAAGATAGTCCAATTTCCCAAAATAAAAACTATTTGAGAATAAATGAACAGAGAACTTACAATATGGAAAAGAAAGGTATTAAAATCCCAATTTTAAAACCCAAATCTAAGTTCTATTCCATAAGAAAAAACGACGTCGATCTGTACTGTCAAACAATGAAAATTTTCCCCTTCATTCATATGATGATCATATGAAGTCATGTGATGTCAAAAATACGTTGCCACAGTTAGGTATTGTGAGATAGTACTTCAGAGATACGTGACAGCTCTCACAGAGTTGTATAGTATATGAGAAACCAACGCCAACAAAAACCGTTACAAAGAAATGCATTTTTTCAAATAATTGGTTTTATTAAATCAACTTCTTTTTTCTTAATTCTTATTTCAACTTAATTCTTATTTTTCATAGATTATATCGCTAACGTATTACTGTAACTTTCGCAACTGAAGGCTTGGAAATTCTTACCAATTGAATTGACAAAGAGAAATTTATTGGCAGCAAAAATAGTAAACACAACATAACTATTCAAGCAGTTGGAAGCATTACTTGGCGAATTCAAGGCATCCATAATTCTACTGCAGTATAAATCAATTTTGACTGTTTTTAAATTGTGCTCAATAAACCCAGCACTGAATAATGTCATAAAAATATTTAATTTTTCAAAAAAAAATTACAGTATTCACCAAAAGCAGGTTAGGTCAATTGCGAAAACATAAAGTGGATAGGATTAAGGATGTCAAATGAGCCGATTGAAAATGTCATTTGAAAATTTTTTGCATACTTTTTTTCGATTCGATGTCGATGTAGAAATCCGGAAGAGAAAATGGACTTGGTTGGGTCATATGCTACGCCGACTGCGCGATATAGCGAGAAATGTCCTACACTCGAATCCGCAAGGACAGCAAAGGTCGGGACGTCCGAGAAACACATGCATCCGCTGTATGAAAAAAAGAGTTGGAATTAACGCATATGTCTTGCAATCAAGTCAAGGCTTTGACCAATGATAGAGTTCGGAGCCCACTGTAGCGCAGAGGTTAGCATTTCCGCCTATGACGCTAAAAGCCTGGATTCAAATCCTGGCAAGAACATCAGAAAAAGTTATCAGCGATGGTTTTCCCCTCCGAGGAATAATGTTACCAAGCGTAAGCAACGCAGAGCTAGAATTAATGTTGTTGGTAAAAATGACAATTTGAAATTTGATGTTATTGCTACGAAGAAATTGGTTCACTTTCTTCATTCAAAAACACTGCTACGGAAGATCGTATTATTGCTTATGGGTTGGTACCAATACATATATTCATTTCCAGGTAGTGGCAGTTGCCCAATAACTAAATATTGAGTGCACTATCTGTCAAAATCAGTGAATAATGCAACTCTAAGTTTTTAAGCAGCTGATAAATTGATTGGTGCCATATTACTTTTTATATGTAAACAGCGACATTTTGGCCAAAGAAACCCAAAAAATAAAATGTGGTAACAATGCCAAACCACTGAAAGCACGATTTTGGGAAATTTTTCACAAAAAAACGTAGTACCAACCTTTAAGCTAAAAAAAAATGAAATAAAGAAATGCCTTTTTCGCTATTGGCTTAAATGGAGCACTTACAAACAATTAATCCTAGAATGTAAGATTGAGTTAGTATACAAAATTTCATGTCATTATGTTTAGAAAAATTGTGACATTTTGTTAAAGTTTTTCGCCACAATTCCGAAAGCTGAACGGAATATTCTGCTTATGTTTGTTAACATTTGAATATGGATGACAGTCATGTAGCTTGCTTTAAATTAGTAGAAAAATATTCTTATATTTCAGACTTGAAGTTGTGAAGTGAACTCTAAATTGGGTATTTTTCCAATGTTTTATGACGAGTTACTTAAATCTCAGTTTTGGACTGCCAATGTTAGAGTGCGCCCCTTTAAGGTTTTTCAGAAATTAAATGCACGCTTTTTGCTGACTTTTAAGTGTTTTTTGCTATACTATTCTTTGAATAGAAGCATTAAACAATGGTCTAAAGCCGGCCAATATCCTGCAATGGAATTTCAATAGGAATTTAATTTTCATAATAAGTGTTTGTATAAGCAATATATCATGGGAATTAGTGATTCTATTAAAAATAATCACAAGTCACTCTGGACGTTTATAAAATCAAGACGTAATTGGTCATCGTGTCCTGATTCTATGGGTTTCCATAACAAATGTTCCAATTCGTTAGTTAAATCTGTTGACTTATTTAGAGTTTTTTTTTGTCAGATTATGAGCGGGAATTAGCATTGATCAGAAAGCATTTGGTAGGATATTTTTATCTCTGAGGTGGATATAGGTGATTGCACCTATAAGCTTTCCAATTCATTGAAAAATTACTTGGTTGGAGTTTCTGCATTACACACAAATTGCTGCTCCTTCTTATTGTTTCCACTAAGTATAATTTTCAACAAATCTTTACAGTTACACTAATCCACACGAAATAATTATTTCAATTGTAGATACACTATACATTTTCATAATAAAGTTGTGTTTTTATTCATTTAATTATTTATTGAACACTAGTCTTGTTTTTTGTATATTAATATTTTCATATATACACATTACGAACATGTATTTCATATATATTAGAAATTCAAATAAAAACATTCACACTTTAAGTTCTCAGTTAATACAATTTGGAGAAATTCCCAATTGTATTAAATCAGCAAAGAGGAAAGCACCATATTAATTTTCATAGAAGTTCCGTTACGCAATATCCACAATAATTTATTGATGCAAACCTGTTGAAAAGAAATATAAGTGTTAAGTATAGATACATGGTTCTATTTTTAGTCCAATACTTACCAAAAAAGTTTGCGTCAAGCTTAAGTTATTAGTATAAATCCTTTGTGAAAACATTTCGGCGAAATCGGATTATAAATGCTACTTTTATGGGGCCAAAACCTTAAATCGAGAGATCGGTCTATATGGCAGCTATATCCAAATCTGGACCAAATTGCAGAAAGATGTCGAGTGGCCTAACACAACTCACCGTCCCACTGTTCAGCAAAATAAGATAACAAATATGCCTTAGACCTTTAATCAGCGGAACGGTCTATATGGGGGCTATATCAATATATAGTGCGACATAGCCCATCTTCGAACTTAATCTGAAGACTGTAGCGTGATTTCAATAGACAGACGGACGGACATGACTAGATCGTCTTAGATTTTTACGGTAACCAAGAATATATATTCTTTGTAGGTTCGAAAATGGATATTTCGATCGTTGAAAACGGAATGACAAAATGAATATACCCCCATCCATCGGTAGTGGATGTAAATTAACAGAATAAATGTTTGCTTTTTATTTAATTCTAATGCTTACCAAAATGTCAGGACGAGTCGAGCTCTAATGCTGTATGTTGTCTTCTTAGCAATAGGGATGACAACCAATTTCTGCAAAATCGCTGCAGTTGATGCATATTAATTTTCTTCCTATAATTTTATTTAAAGTAGAAAAAGAAAAACATTATATCCACAGTAACAAGAGATGGAATTCACAAAGCATCTTTGTTTGCTCCAGCAATATCATTTTTCATGTTCGCGCAAGCATTTGCACTAACAAAGCGGTGATTATTTCATAATTGTTTACATTTTTTATGCAATGGTAGAAACTGATTTTTTTATTAAATACTAATAATTAGTTGAGCTTAAACTTGAATCGGACTGCACTCATTGATATGTGAGAAGTTTGCCCCTGTTCCTCAGTGGAATGTTCATGGCCATAATTTGGATTTGCATTTGCAATATTTAGTTTCATATCACATGTTTTCACTTTTTCGTTTTTGCTTATTGGCGTCCACGACTTTGTTCGCAGAATTCGTACATCGCACTGAGCGTAGCTTGTGTACGACACAGTATTCGGGATTTTGTTTGCGTATTTTTCAGCTGTTGCCTGTTTTGTTAGTGCATACAAAAGGCCGTTTTGTCGTTTCGGCATACGTGAAATGCATTTTGCTCTGGATGGCGCAAGATATTCAACGGCATATGCATTTTTTTTGTTATTACCTCAGGTTAGTTGCTACTTACAGCATTGTATGGAAGATTGTTCCGTAGACAGAAAAAATTTTAAAGGCTGATTTTGCTTTCTAAATAAGATTTTGTGGCACCTTAGCAACCTTAAAGGTTTCTAAGAGCATATTATTTTGGGTTTCTAAGATGCATCTATATCCTATAAAAAAGTCACAAACGTGTTTGTATTATGATATTCTAAGTTTTTAATTGAATGATGATTGCACGACTGACAAACAACTTGTTTAAACGCACCTTTATAATTGCATTAAAGCTAGGTTTGTATTAGTGAGAAGTTAATGGATTTAATCATCTCTGATAAAACATCTATCAACCTAAGTTTAAAACTTATATTTAAATTAATTTTATGCAATACTACTCAAATTTGGAAATTTGTAAACTATTTTGAATGAATATTTATTCAATTTGAAGAATATAGGTTTGTAGTATATGTTGAACTCAAAATAACAACGTGTTTATATTGGTAAATAAAAACGTTGTTTGCTGTAGGAATATTTAACTTGTTGAAAGAAAATTGGTTAAGTAAAATGACTAACCAAACCCAAGTTTATGAACTATTTGCCACTAATTTCAAATCGGTAAAACTTACTAAAATTCATGCAATTTCCTTGTTTTAATAAAAATTTAACCCAATTAGATTAAAATTGGCTAACTAATTTCAATTCAACAAAGTTTTTTACCTTATTTTATGGACACCATTTTTCTGAGTGTAACGACATTTAATATATGCCGATGACTTAAAGATTGTTAAAGTGGTTCGATCAATGAAGGATGCATAACTAATGCACGAGAATATTGATAGATTTGCTTTGTGGTCAATAATGAGTAGATTGTCAATTAATATACTGAAATGTTTTCAGATGACTTATCATCGGTGTCGAAATACCGTAATTTCACAATTAAGGCTTTTAACTCATGATCTAGAAAGGCTCTGTGAAATTAACGATAGACAGAAGGTATTCACAGTTTTCGAAATCTGTTATTGTTGCTGATTTTGAAGCCATATTTGTATCGCTATCTCGATTCTCGTCTAACTCGTTCCGGTCATCGATCGCCATTGGTTATTAAAAGACGCCAACAGGCACTCAGTATTTAAGCAAGAGCGGTTTCCGCTCGGCCTCTCACTGAGGCTCTCCCTTCGATACCGCTGATTGTTGATTGACGACTTTGTAATGCCAAGAAAATTGGAGCTCAGAGTTTCAACTGATACGGTGCTAATAATCATCCCGTGCCCGGTCTAAATCAGTATTGCATATGGCGGCCCTCAAGGAGGTGGGCTCCTATTTCAGTGAGGTCGAAGTGACTGGCGGAATGTGTGAAATTACTGAATAGACCCCAGTTTCACGTCATAGTGCTAACATGGATTAGCCGATACGCAGTTTTCTAAACATAAACTTTTGGGTTTGAACTTTCTTCAAACTTCAAATTTTATCAGCTGACACGAAAACGGAACTTTTGTTTTTACTGAATTCTACTTACCGGTTACGGTCGACAGACCTTCGGTAATCGTTTGCATGTGTTTTCATAGAGCAAAACAAAACTGTTGACAGGTTTTCCTACATTTACGGTATGTTTACGAGAGTAGAACCAGCCCTTTATTAATACAAAAAGTTACAGAACATATGTATGTAACACACACATCGTGTGATAGCTGATTGACCAATGTATTTCGATATTTTTTTATTAAATTCAAAAACT
This sequence comes from Stomoxys calcitrans, assembly GCF_963082655.1. Lineage (NCBI taxonomy): Eukaryota > Metazoa > Arthropoda > Insecta > Diptera > Muscidae > Stomoxys > Stomoxys calcitrans. Next base: position 160,437,568 of record NC_081556.1, on the reverse strand, counting down.
GATTATGGAATTTCATTGGTTTCAGTTTTAAATTTTATGTTCAAAAAAATTTGATTTTGCATTTAGAACTCAATTGAAGCGGATGCTTCGAGTTCGGTGCATAGTCATCGTATTTCATCCCGTGCAATTATAACTGTACTCCGTCGTTTATTCTGTGTATAAATACACACGTGTTAAATTAACAGTTGGTGCGGATTATGGAGGAATACTCTGCAGTGATAAAAAAACACAATTCAATGTCAAAAAAAAAATTACAATGTGTGGATACGCGTAACTGGCAAATAAATGATCAAAAATTAAAGCAATAGTCCTTAGAAAATTTGTTCTCCACAAAAAGTTATGGTGGTGAATATTTTCTCTGCAATCACAGGGGGTGGATTGTGTCACAGGAAGTTCTTTTTAAACTCAACCTATGTGTGTACGTTGAGTTTTTGACTTAGTATACATTGCAAAGAAGGCAAGTCGCGGTGGTCCTTTATTTATTAACATACACAGATATATAAAAACTTACATTCTTTTGTCATCACTTAAGGTTAAGGAGATTGGATAAAATATGAATTTGAGAAGGAAATCAAAATCTTGTTTAAGAAGGAGACACACATTGAAATTATTAGTAGTAACACTCCTCTTGTTTGTTGCGACATACCATTTATACCGGATCCAAGTAGATGTGTATTTAGATTCTAATATATCCGTATAATAACGTGTATTTTTTCAGTTAACTGACTCTGGAAATATAATGGCATCATGTCAGTCGATTGATGTGGTATACACTTGGGTTAATGGTTCGGATCCTGCGTTTGTCCACTCTATAAGCCAATTCGATAGCAACTATGACTCCACGAGGTTTGATGACAAAAACGAATTGAAATACTCTCTAAGGTCGCTGGAAAAATATGCTCCCTGGATAAGACACATTTATATTATTACAAATGGCCAAATTCCCAAGTGGTTAGATCTGTCTAACAAACGCATAACAATTGTTCCCCACGAGTTTCTGGTAACTAAACTGGAGTTGCTGCCGGTTTTTTCAAGTGCTGCTATCGAAACTTTCATTCATCGAATACCTAATTTGTCGCCGAGATTCCTTTATTTAAATGATGATATTTTTCTGGGTTCAGATTTATATCCCGAGGATTTGTACACTAATTCAGAGGGAGTACGAGTATATCAAGCATGGCTTGCTCCGGATTGCGCTCTAGATTGTCCGTGGACATATATAGGAGACCATACATGTGACCAACATTGTAATATAAAACAATGTCAGTTTGATGGTGGAGATTGTAAAAATGAAAACAATACCCGCACACATAAGAAACAAAGCAAACCAGAACATACTTTTACCAAAATGACCATGCAAAATCTTAAACTAAATGCCAAGAAATACACATTTCCTTTGTCAAGGAAAAACAAGTTTACAAGTTTTCGAGATATTATAACAACAAACAAACATATTATGAACAAGACTGAAATGAAAACTGTTGTCGAAAACTTCAACAAACAGCTCCAATATAAGGAGCTTGCCACAGAAGTAGGGGCAGTCAGTGATGCATTAACGATTTCAAATACACCTGCAATTAGAAATGTGGCTCCGTCATCCGACATATTTTCCCAGTCCCTTATCTACACCAATATGTTGTTAAACCGTCGATATGGATTTAAGGCGCGTCATGTCATAGGCCATGTTGGGTTTTTACTAGAAAAATCTATCATCGAACATATACAAAAAGAATTCTACGAGGAAATTTTGACTACAGCAAAACATCGTTTTCGAGCTTCAGATGATTTGCAATTTTCTTTTCTTTATTATAATTTTCTTATGGAAGAAACTTATACCTTAAGCGTTGATCACATATTCAACGAGATAGATACGGACCACTCCCTAACATGGTCCGACCGCGAAGTAAGAACGTTTTTGGCAAGAATTTTCCCCTTACCTTTGGATTGGTCTGCCGTTAGATTCTTCGAAGAAGTCATACAAAATTGTACTTTAAATGCGGTGCATATGAGAGCTGACGATACTCAATACAGTACCGTAATATATGAGCGTTACGAAGACTCGCACTTGGTGAGACTATTGTTAAATTTTATGTTGAATGTCCCCCATCAGTTATAGTTCCTCCAGCCCACAGTAACACGGGACCTAGTTAAAAATTGCCCTCCCCTCGTTGAAGCACTAGAATCCCACTTTGCCATACGCAATAAATACAAGTTCAAAATACATTCGAAGCGAAACTTGCATAGCAGCTTTATGATGTTAACATCGAATGTGACAGATGTTGTTGAAGCCTTAGACAGAATACGCAGATCTCCAAGGTAAGAGTATTGTAGCAATATTGTTTTAGATTTTTTATTTAAAATTTTTTCTCCTTAAACTAAGTGGTTCCTGGTAAAACTAAAAATCCTTATAAGAGGATCTAAGTAACAAGCAGTTGCTGCTACTCCGAAGCTTTCAGCAGAGCTTATGAGAGCGATGAACGCCAAAAAGGTCGGGCTTAAAGTTCCAGCAACTATGTGCTATTCATAGTTATCCCGTGCTGGGTATCCACAACGTAAACATTTCAACCTTCCTTACGGTGCGGGAGTTTGGAAAGTTTCGAACGTTAAACCTAAAGGTGGGACTTTAGTCGCTTTAAGCGATATTTTTTCCTGATTACTTTTTTTAGATAATAGATTTTGAAGCAAAAAAACTTGCTGATTTCATTCAGTAGGACATTCCCTCATTACTTATAAAAAAAATTCATTAAATTATAATGTTATCATACTAGCTTTTGAATTTAGAATTGGTCTGAAGTGGACGATTCGGGATTCGGTGCTTAGTCATCGTTATACTCAGTATAGTTATAACTGTACATTGTTTTTAATTCTGTAATTTTGTTACACGTGTTTTAATTTACAGTTGGTGGGATACCAACTTCGGTAGTACCACCTGGCATATAGAGTCGTACTCCGCCATTTCAATCAAAGTCCAAAAGAAAGGTGAACGTATGTACTAAAAGCCTACAAATGTTACCCTTTTCTCGGTTTATGCCATCTGCCGAAAACAAATAATACATTAATCCAATCATCAATGCAACATCATGCCATGACGACTGAGATAGGCTGCAATCAAAACAACCCCCATTAGTTTATATCGCAGCAACATACGCAGTGGCATGTGTGCAATACATTTCACCGTAGTATTAATTTTGAAAATATTTGAGAAAATGATTGAAAGGAGAAATGGAAGCACATTTGTTTACCTGTTATAAAGGGTGATTTTTTTGAGGTTATGATTTTCATGCATTAGTATTTGACAGATCACGTGGGATTTCAGACATGGTGTCAAAGAGAAAGATGCTCAGTATGCTTTGACATTTCATCATGAATAGACTTACTAACGAGCAACGCTTGCAAATCATTGAATTTTATTACCAAAATCAGTGTTCGGTTTGAAATGTGTTCAAATTTTGTTCAGCGATGAGGCTCATTTCTGGTTGAATGGCAACGTAAATAAGCAAAATTGCCGCATTTGGAGTGAAGAGCAACCAGAAGCCGTTCAAGAACTGCCCATGCATCCCGAAAAATGCACTGTTTGGTGTGGTTTGTACGCTGGTGGAATCATTGGACCGTATTTTTTCAAAGATGCTGTTGGACGCAACGTTATGATGAATGAACACATTTCGAACCGAACACTGATTTTGGTAATAAAATTCAATGATTTGCAAGCGTTGCTCGTTAGTAAGTCTATTCATGATGAAATGTCAAAGCATACTGAGCATCTTTCTCCTTGACACCATGTCTGAAATCCCACGTGATCTGTCAAATACTAATGCATGAAAATCCTAACCTCAAAAAAATCACCCTTTAGGATGGCGTCAAACAGATATTTGAGAAAATGGGTAAAGGCACCATAAAACCTTCATGCTTATTTTGTAATTAAGGATTTTCTGGTACCGCAAATAGCTGTGTAGTTAAAAAACAATTACAGATTATGTTCCTTGTCCAGCTTCACAGGTGAGTCATCTTGTTCCCGTCCATAGGACCGATCGTCATAGGCAGACATGAAACCTCTGTGCTACGGTGGCCTACGTTCCTGCGGGTATTGATTATTTAAAGGACCCAATAACTCGCCTTGTCATATAAATCATCATAGTCATTCAGTAAGCAAGAGACGGTGCAACACAAACTCCCACCGAGGCTCTCCATTCGATATCGCTGATTGTCCGCGATTGCATTGTGGCTACTCCGTATGGAACATTCCACTATCCGCAAGCTGTGGACGCGCCCGGTAGCTCTCGACTGAACTTCTTGTGACTAAGAAAAACACCACTCAAATTGAAGCTCAAAGTTCCAGCCTGTCTGGTGCTTATAGTTATCCCGTGCCGAGATATTGACATAGAATGTGTGAAAGTTTTTCATCTACTGCAACTAACCATATTTTTAAAAGGCAGTACTTTTTTCGAAGTTATCCAATTGATTTGTATACAATTGATTTGAAATAAAAAAAATATAAGATCTTGGATTTTTTGTATAAATCGAGCCTCCTACTTTGCAATATAAGTCATTTTTAATACTTTGAGTGAAACTTCTTTTTTAATAAAATATTCTTTATTGAATGAGAATGAGAATTTTTGTCGTACAAACGATTCGCTGACTCATTACAATCATCAATAACTATCGGCGGTGTGGATATTGAGCAGTCTGACGCTCTTGATTTTATGGGCATTTGATGCCTTTTGCTCAAACCATATTTTCGAAGTGCCCTACTTAAGAGGTACAATATGTAATTCACTTCTTCTGATCTTCTAATACCTATACTCCTACAGCAGAGCGAAAATGGAATATAACTCAATTTTATAAGCAGGAGGTTCCAGGGCATCTTTGGAGCTACTGGACTGTGGGAAAACGACAGTGAATATGCTGATTGGGGACAGTAGTGTATCCGACGCTATTTTTTTTCACTTGAACAACATGAATACAAATTTCCGATTCGATATATACTACAATATTTAGAGTAGATATCAATTAAAATTTCTCACTAATATTTGGAAGCAAAAACTAAATGCTTAACATTTGATATGGAATAGAAATACTGTATTTAGAATCAGTTTGAATTTTTCTCTTTTTCGCTGATTGTTTCTACAATTATTTTTTCCCTTTTATTTTCAGAAAATTTAATTGCATTAATGATAATATGGATCCCCGCCACGAGGATAATAAGTTGATACGGCACTTATTAGATGATTTCTACCTCTCTTTGTTTCCTCATAGAAGCCAATTTGAATTACATCCTCAATATCGGAACAAATTTGAAAACTGGAGCGATTATATGAAGTGGCGTAGGCGCCGGCGAGTCCTTATAATTTGTATATATGGTTCATTTATTATTATGTTAGCCTATTTAATAAGATCAGTTTTCATCTATAAAGCCAAACTAGTTAGATTCTGTATGCAGAGATTTAAATTTTAAAATTTACACCGTCCAATGAAACAAATCAAATTTGAACAAAGAGCACGTTAGGGTTTTTTATTGTTATTGTGTGCATTTTTTGCACTGGACACAGTATGCTTAGATTTCTTCTTCTTCATGTCTTGAGTAGCCCGACTGAAAGAAAATGTTTCATGATATTAATGATTTTGTCATAACATTTATGGAAAAAATGTTAAATTTCATCCCAATGAAACACGTTTAATAAACCTCAAATCAATGAAAGATCTCAGAATATTTATGAAAATCAAACATTCATAACATTTATGAAAATTTTTCATAACATTTAAGAAAAAATGTCATAAAATTTATAATAATAGTAGTGTGAGGCAGTCATTGCGGCTATGAGATTTTAGGCGATGGGAGAATGGATTGAGTATGGGAGCAGCTCATTTCATCACGGTGTAATCGAGGCGACGGTAGGAAAACTGGAAGGAAGAAAAGAGGTTTCCGATCGGATACCTGAGACAACACTTGAGGTTGAGTGCGAAGCACTGCTGCCAGCGGCACAGTCTTGGATTGTCAGAACGCTAGTATTGCCATCTGGAAGATCGTGTTACACGGATAGATCAAAGCTAGAGGACAGAGTGGGTCTGAGAACCCAGGGACTGAGGTCTGTTTTATACTGCCTGACCATAATATGGTCCTGCAGGTGAAGATCCGGGCAATCACGCAATGCGTGATCTTCATGATCTTCATCTTTACGCACAGTAAAATGGACATAAGGGCAATAACAACCAGGGCGGTAAGGTCACGAACAGTCTTGCAGTGTAAAAAGGAGATTAACGCCTTCTCTGAGGATGGCACAATCCGCATCGTTTGGTTGCCGTGCCATAACGGAGTAAGGGGGAATGAAAGGTCAGACGATTTGGCAGTGAAGGCCTGAGAACTGCCGTCGATAAACCTGGTTAACCCGAAGCCTTTCGGGTCGACCCAGCGACGAACGCGCATGTAACACTGTGGAACAATGAAACAGTCGGTAGTACGGCGAAAATCCTATGGGGTGATCCGGATCATGAGAGGACGAGATTATTACTAAAACGAAGTAAGAAGGAGGTCAGTACAGCTTTTGATATCATAAAGGGACACATAGGACTACGAGCTCACTTATGCAAAGTGCGACAAGTGATAGCATGTGGGGAAGATGATGGGACGTTGGGGCATTTCCTATGCCATTGCCCGTCTTTCGCAGCTAAAAGATAACGGTACTTAGGTGAGGACACAATACCAGACATGAATCAACTTAGGGAAGTGAAAAACAATTTAGGATTTTGTAAGTAGCACGGAATTTCTAACTTAAAATGAGAATTGGCCGTGGAGAAATGGGAGGTTTTCCACAGGGAGGAGAAGGAGGAAGGAACTATTCTTGTGGTGGGCATTGATCATGTCTTCGTGACAAGTTTAGCTAAGACTAAAGGCATGGCATACTACAGGGCCATGGACGCCTTTTTCAAGATTGGGAAGACAAGGATAGGCAAATATCCTCATATTGAGCCATTAGGCGGTGCAGTGGCGGGACACTCAATAACGCGTAACGGATAGGGGGCCGACGACGAGATTAACACCGACTCTATCAATATTGGGAAGACTAGGATTAGCAAATATCCTAATACTAAAACATCAGGCAGTGCAGGCGCGAGAGACCCAACACAGCCTAACGAAAAGGGACCCGACGACGACTTAGGAATAGTAGGATGGATAAAGATCATAGTGCTGAAACTTCAGGCTGAGCACTGACAGAGAAGTCGAAGATGAGACCATAACCTTCTCCCAAGAAGCCCATTTAATCAAGATTTGGAAGGCTAGTATAGGCAGAGATCCTCATATTGGAACATCAGACAGTGCAGGAACGGTAGAGTCAATACATCCTAATGAACAGGGACCCGACCCGTCCCGTCCCATTACGGACTTTCTCAAGATTCGGAAGACTAGGATATGTAAAGATCCGAATATTTACACAGTGCAGTGATGGGAAACTCAATGAGACCATCCATAGAGCATTCCTTCTCAGACCATCGCTACATCTCTCAAAAACCCATGTCCAAACTTTAGTAGACGACATGGAAGTGAGAGTAGAGACAACGAAGGACATGTTGAGGCTTTTGGTGAAAATCTATTTTCCACAGGATACGACGGGACTCATGGAGACACCGGAATCTTGGAATAATTATGTTGATCGAAGGTTTATCATAACGGAATTTATGGTCAAGTACGCCTTGAAGAGCTTCAACCCATTAAAGTCACCCGGACCTAATGGAATATTCCCGTCGTTACTACAAAAGTAGGCCGACTATCTGACGCCTCATCTGGCCACAGCGTGCCTAGGACTTGCATACACTCCGAAAGCCTGGCAAGAGGCAGGGATGGTGTTTATACCCAAGCCCGGCAAGGCAAGTTATGCGACACCAAAGGCCTACAGGCCTATAAGCATTACGTACTTTCTACTTAAAATCATGGAACACATTGTGGGTACCATGATAAAGAGTAGGACATCCAGCGAACTGCTTAAATACAAACAGTATTCCTATATCAAGGGAATGTCGGTGGAGACAGCCCTGAACGATGCCAAGACGTACGCATTGCCAGTTTGCATTAACATTGAGGAGGCGTTTAATAATGTGCGAACCGACACATTGATCTAACCCTTAGACCAGTACCGGTGGGCCAATTTGACGCACCACGTTTCCTCGACAAAACGATTTATTGACGATATCTGACAAGGTCAAATACTTAGGAGTAATCTTGGATAGGTATGGGAGAATGGATATTGAGGAAGGGAGCAGCTCATCCCATTACCTGAGGTCTGAAAATCATGTTACACAAATGGATCAAATATAGATGACAGAGTGGGCCTGGGAACCCAGGGACTGAGATCTGTTTTAGACTGCCTGATCATAATACGTCCTGCAGGCGGAGATGCGGAAGATCACGGGGTGCGTGAGGTGGTGTGGTACTAACGCCTACTACAATCAGCATCGTTTGGATGCCTGGCCATAACGGAGTAAGGGGAATGAAAGGGCAGACGATTTGGCAGTAAAGGCCAGAGAACTGTTGTCGATAAACTTGGTTAACCCGAAGCCTTTCGAGTCGACGCAGTCCGATTTAAGGGCGTGGGCGACAAACGCACTGTGGAACAAGGAAAAATCTAATGGGGTGATCCGGATCGTGATAGGACGAGGCATTATTAAAAGGAAGTAAGAAGGAGGTCAGTATAGCTTATGGTGTCATAACAGGACATATAGGACTACGAGCTCACTTATGCAAAATCGGTGCGGCAAGTGATAGCATGTTTAGAGCATGTGGGGAAGATGATGAGACGTTGGAGCATTTCCTTTGTTATTGCTCGACTAACAGACACCGGTACTTAGGTGGCGACACTATATCAGACATGAAGCAACTTAGGGGAGTGGTTTGGAAAACAATGAAGGATTTTGTAAGTAGCACGGAATTTTCCTTTTGAAGGTTACTTTTTAGTTTTTAGAGCGCACATGCCACTATGGACATACACAGGCACTCGCTTAGGAGTATGTCCATAGTGGCATGGGGCGGTTTAATATCTGCACTCTCTTTTCAATCTAACCTAACCAAATTTTGCATTTTATGCAAAAGTTGACCGTGACTGCGCCTCAAATGATCCATCCGCTTCGTCCAATTTTGGCATACTCTTTTCAACATTTCGGTCGGTATCTTACGAATAAATGCTTCAATGATGTCTTCCAAAACGTTAATTGAAGCGGACTTGTCTGTATAGACATGAGCTTTAACATAGCCCCATAAAAAATAGTCTAAAGGCGTTAAATCGCATGATCAAGGCGACCAGAGGTTACCATGTCCGCCTATGACGCTGAACGCCCGGGTTCGAATCCTAGCGAGAAAATCATGAACATTTTCAGCGGTGGTTATCCTCTCCTATTGCTGGCGAGAGTTGGAGCTTCTGCATCATTTGGTATGGCAGCCATGTAAAAATTTCTCCACAAAAGGTGTAGCACTGCGGCACGCCGTTTGGACTCGGCTATAAAAAGCAAGCACTTGAGTCGGGCAGCACTCATTGATATTTGGGAAGTTTTCCCCTGTTCCTTAATAAAATGTTCATGGACAAATTTGCATTTTAGGCGGTCAATTGACCGGTCCCGAACGAGAAATAAAATGTTCACCGAACTCATCTCTCAATAAGACCATTGTTACGCGTGATGTATGGCATGTGGTACCATCTTGTTGAAACCACATATCATGCAATTTAAGCTCCTGCATTTTGGGGAAAAAAAAGTTGGATATTATCACACGGTAGCGCCCACCATCCACAGTTAGTTTGAAGAAGTACGGTCCAATGATGCCACCAGCCCATAAACCGCACCAAACTGTAACTTTCTGGATGCATTGGTAGCTCTTGCAATGCTTCTGAAGGATCTTCACTCCAAAATCGACAATTCTGCTGGGTATGTAAATACCATTGAGCCAAAAATGAGGTTCAAATGAATTAGAAGATGAGCGCGATGAACTTTCTTAACAGAGCACGCAGTTTGATAATAAAATTTAATAATTTGCAAGCGTTACGATTTATGGGTATGGGTAAATTATAGACCAAACTGAAGATGTTTTAAAGTGAAACAAAACAGGAAACGTGCGTGAGCTGTTTAAACTAGTGTTCCCATAAAGATAATAGCTAAAAGATCACCCTTTACTAAAAGCGATGTTAGTGTATGTTTTCTATAATGTAGTCTTTCCGTTTGTAACACCTCAAGATATCGATTTGCAACCCTTTAAAGTTTATATATTCTTCGTTCATCCGTCTACCGAAACCACGAAAATGGTATGAGGAATAAAAACATCTGCTTGGAATTTTGCAAGGAAACTTACTATTGCATAGACACTTATTATAATTCATGTATGTAGGTGGTTGCGGCTAGGAAACTGACAAAATCTGTTTATATTTAAATGTAGGTCCCATGTAAAAATAACCTCACACATTTTGCCTTACTTTTGAAAGTTCTTTGCTGTGTTATTCTTTGAATTGAAAGCAGTGAACGAAATTATCTATAGCCGGAAAATAGCCTGCAATGAAATCTTAATAAGATTTTAAGGCCAAAAAATTACATTACAAATAATGGTTAATAAAAATGGAATACAATTTGGTATGTTAAGTACATTAATGCACTTCAAAACCCAAAACTCAAAATACAAAGCCTGAATATAAACAAATCGCCTAATTTGAATCCCAGTGCTCCAAGAATCTCAACATTTTACAAAATTTTTGTTCTAAAATACACTCATGAATACTGTATATTTTGTAATAATAACATTTTGCATTTAGGTTCACATACAACCAAATAAATTTGTAATGTAAATAAATGTAACACATTTAGGTCTTGAAATAGATATATAGCCCCCAAATAAACCTTTCCCCGGTTTGACTAAATAAGGCCCAACAAGTCTCAATCATCCAGATATTAACTGAATTCAATTGTGTACACATAAGCCGAGTATTAAAGATTCGCCGGCCGAACTAACAACGTCTTTACTTGTTTTGAGCATTGAATTTTGATTCTGTACTGCGAAACACGGTTTATGCAAGACGTTTAACATACACAAAATACTAACAATCATCAATCCCGTGGCAGCCGGTTGTACGTACCGGATTGACCCGATGGAGTTCTTCATCGGTAAGGGCTGCCGCCTCAGTGTGTGTTATACACTGCTACAACAACAACAACAACAACTCACAATCATTGCCATCATGAGGAAATAATCTCCATTATCTGCATTCCCATTCATTGCTCTTGTCTGTTTTATGTGTAATGTCTATAGGTCATACTAGTATACTTCTTACTTTCTACAGTATTAATTGTGTCCATAGATCACCCCGGCTTACCAACGTTTGCAATGTACCACAGTCTTATATCCACGCTTTTCATCTACATTTTAAACTAGGATCGCCACGGGGAGATGCACTCTTGCTACGGCCGTGTATTCTAATTTCAATTATTATGTTTCATTTATTTCGTACAATGGAGGCCACTGTAGCGCAGAGTTTAGCATGTCCGGCAATGACGCTGAACGAGTGGGTTCGAATCCTGGCAAGACCATCAGAAATCATATTCAGTGGTGGTTTTCCCCTCCTTACGCTGGCAACATTTGTGAGGTACTATGCCATGTAAACTTCTCTCCAAAGAGGTGTCGCACTGTGGCATGCCGTTCGGACTGGGCTATAAAAAGGAGTCCCTTGTCATTGAGCTTAAACTTGAATCGGACTGCACTCATTGATGTGTGAGAAGTTTGCCCCTGTTCCTAAGTGGAAAGTTCATGGGCAAAATTTGCAATTTTACAATGTAATAGGTTAGGTTGAAAAGAGGGTGCAGATGTTAATCCGCCCCATGCCACTATGGACATAACCTAAGCCAGTAATCGGCTCGTTGTGCGCTCTAAAAACTATAAAGTAACCTCTAAAAAGAAAATTGTAAGTTAGGAATTCCGTGCTACTTACAAAATCCTTAATTGTATTTAATACCACTCCCCTAATTTGGTTAATGTCTGGTAATGTGTCTCCGCCTAAGTGCCGGTATCTGTTGGACGCGAAAGCCGGGCAATAACAAAGGAAATGCTACAACGTCTCATCATCTTCCCCGCATGCCATACAAATGCTATCACTTGCCACACCGATTTTACATAAGTGAGCTCGTAGTCCTATGTGTCCCGTTATGATACCAATAGCTATACTGAGCTCCTTCTTGCTTCCTTTCCGTAATAGCCTCGTCTTCTCATGATCTGGATCCCCCATAAGATTTTCGCCGTTCCACAATGTTTCATGCGCATTCATAGCCCACTCCCTTAATTCGAGTTAACCAAGTTTATTGACGGCAGTCCTCTGGCCTTCACCGCCAAATCGTCTGCCCTTCCATTTCCCCTTACTCCGCTATGGCCCGGCACCCAAAACGATGCGGATTTTCCCATCCTCAGAGAAGGCGTTAATCTCCTTCTTACACTGCAACACTGTTCGTGACCTTACCGTCCTGGTTGTTATCGCCCTTACGGCAATTTAACTGTTCTCTGAACCTGTTGTATGGTCCTTATGTTGCACTTTTTTTCCATAGCAGTCCACCAAACTACTGCGGCGTAAGTAAGTATTGGTCTAATCATGTCTCTAGTGCCTATGCCAAGACAACATGTTCTCTAAACCTGTTGTATGGTCCTTATGTTGCACTCCTGTACGCTCCTGAATGTGACACCTTTCTGTCCAAGATCACACCTAAGTATCTGACCTTGTCAGATATCTAAATCGTTTTATTGAGGAAACGTGGTGCGTTAAATTGGCCCACCTTCGTCTTCCTCGTGAACAGGCATATTTCAGTCTTCTATGGGTTAACATTGAGACCTCTGGGTCTAGTCCAGTCATATGCAAGACCCTTTCGGCCCTTCAGCATAGCTGGTTCGGATCCTTACCCCTAAGAAGTATAATAACATCGTCTGCGTAGCAGACGGGTTCAAATCTCCCCTCAGTCAGCATCCGTAGTTGGTCATTTATGGTTGTCACCCATAGGAGTGGCGATAAAATGCCCCCACTCGCTCTAGATCATGTAGATCCAACTTAAAGCTTCTGGGCGGTGGTTACGTATCCACAAGATAACGATTTAAAAGGTCTCTGCGATGTTGTTTTTGTTATTGTAGCAGCGTATTATACACTGAGACGATAACAGCCCAAAAGGTATTGCTTGGACAGCAAGTAGTTGTGTCTTCGAAATTGATAGGATCTATGTCTCCTGATAGAGGTGGTACACGTGAGAACTGAGCATACAGTTCGAAAAGCGGCATTCTTCTGACAGATCGGAATATAGCTGACGAGCCCATACTGGCGCTGAATAATTTACCACGGACCGGACAATTGTTTTGTACGTTGTAAAAAAGGTTTCTTTGTCAGCACCCCAGGTACAGCCGGCAAGTCATTTGAGGACCTTGTTTCTATTTCTGTATCGTAAATTGCAGTCGCTTGTGAGAAGAATGATCGGAATCGTTACTTCATCGCCTTTCAAATTTAGCTCATTATTCACCTCATGCGTATTTGTAGTGAACAATGTAGCTGGGGGGCGGATGTGACATGGCCTGGGCAAATTGAAGCCACGGCGAATGTGTGCGGTGATGGCATGCATAGCAGTTGTTGTGCGAAAACCATTTGAAATCCATACTGATGCTCGGCGAATGGACATTTTCCAAAGAGGCTCAGGAAGAGTAGTCCCTAAAGCGTATGACTCTCCCTTACTCGGGTACTTTCCAGGCTTCAATAGCGGGATCAGGTACTATAAGAGTGTTCAGAGACAGGTTGAGGACAGTCGTAAGGTATTCGACTCCAGGTAGATCCAGATTCTTCAGCATCAGTGTAGAGATTCCGTCGGGGCCCAACGCCTTGGATGACTTGGTGCAACGGATCACATTTCTAATTTCATCCACGGTAACTTGTGATGGCTGTCCATCGACTCGGAGACCACGGATACATATGGCTCTCCTCCTAGCCCTGTCACTCTCGGGATGCACAATAAATTGACTGTTAAACAACCTGGTGCATCTCTTCGGATCAGTTACAGTTACGTAGTCAAAAGTGACTGAGGTCCGGTCATCCCATCTACCAGGGTTCGAGAGTGACTTAATATTGTAGTAAACCCCAGCTTGTCTAAACTGGTACCTAAGTCATATTGCTCCAAGTGTAAAAATGCAAATGCAAATTTTGCCCATGAACATTCACTAAGGAACAGGGCTAACTTCTCACATATCAATGAGTGCAGTGTTCCAAGCACAAATTCCGCTTATGTTCGTTGACTACTCTGTTTATTTTCAGATTCAGCTACTGGGGTTAGTGGGGTCCATGCAACGAACCCCATCACGCTCGTCTGCGAGTACCGGTAAATTGCACCGCACTTGTGATATAAAGCGAGCGGCTGCTACGTGAATGTACAACAAAAAATTCAAATTTTGCCCATGTAAAGGGTGATTTTTTTGAGGTTAGGATTTTCATGCATTAGTATTTGACAGATCACGTGGGATTTCAGACATGGTGTCAAAGAGAAAGATGCTCAGTATGCTTTGACATTTCATCATGAATAGACTTACTAACGAGCAACGCTTGCAAATCATTGAATTTTATTACCAAAATCAGTGTTCGGTTCGAAATGTGTTCAAATTTTGACAAATTTTGTTCAGCGATGAGGCTCATTTCTGGTTGAATGGCTACGTAAATAAGCAAAATTGCCGCATTTGGAGTGAAGAGCAACCAGAAGCCGTTCAAGAACTGCCCATGCATCCCGAAAATGCACTGTTTGGTGTGGTTTGTACGCTGGTGGAATCATTGGACCGTATTTTTTCAAAGATGCTGTTGGACGCAACGTTACGGTGAATGAACACATTTCGAACCGAACACTGATTTTGGTAATAAAATTCAATGATTTGCAAGCGTTGCTCGTTAGTAAGTCTATTCATGATGAAATGTCAAAGCATACTGAGCATCTTTCTCTTTGACACCATGTCTGAAATCCCACGTGATCTGTCAAATACTAATGCATGAAAATCCTAACCTCAAAAAAATCACCCTTTATATTAGACAAAGGACCAGGGGCAAACTTCTCACATATCAATGAGTGCAGTCCGATTCAAGTTTAAGCTCAATGGTAAGCAGTGCGACACCTCCTTGGAGAGAAGTTTTTACATGGCATAGTACCTCACAAATGTTGCCAGCTTTAGGAGGGGAAAACCACCGCTGAAAAGTTTTTCTGTTGGTCTCACCAGGATTCGAACACAGCCGTTCAGCGTCATAGGCGGCCATGATAACCTCTGTGATACGGTGCGTAAATGTTCCAGCCACAAATTCCGCTTACGTTCGTTGACTATCCTGCTTATTTCCAGATTCAGCTCGTTGTGTCATAAACGTCTATGGGGTTATGAAGTCGGGTGGTCTGTCGATCGTGCGTATTATGGGAAGGAGGTCTGATCCCAAAGATATGACGACTTGCCTAGACACCTCACTCAGGTTACCAGGGGATGCAATGAAAATGTATGGTGAGCTCCTGCACACCCTGATAATCCTAGTGAGGGCATCCTCACTGGGGTGTTGCTGTGAGTATATTGCCTTCCGGTAGAAGTGGGAGGGGTCACATAGCCCGACGATGCATTTGACCAACTGATGTTTACGTTCCCACAGCACCTTGCAACATATTCAGTGAGAATTTACTCCCGTAGTAACGTAAGGTCAGAGCAAGATTGATAATGCACCCATACCATACATCGGTTACTCCCCACCGACACCATTCGATAATAGAGGCGGTTCGGGCAAACCGAGCAGAACCAGGGTACGGGGTTCTCTTCAATCCCGTCACGTACCAGAAGCGTGAGGAGAAAGCACTCCGATATGCGCTTCTCTCGAAAAAATGACAAACACGTACACTGAGACGACAGCCCCTGGTCGTTGAATAGTTCCATTGCGTCAATCCGATACACAGAACCGGCTGCCATGGGATTGATAACGTTGTCATACTATACAGCCCATACATTTCGTGGGTCATACGATACCGATTTTCTCCATCGATCAAAACTCTAAGCACAACTCCACGCTTTGGAACCATATAAAACAGGGTTTGAATTGCTTAACATTTTTCAATAACATCCATTTTGAGGTCAGCAATTCAAACCCTGGTTGTATCAGTGTCTTGCAAAGTATCTAAGTACAACCCCATGCTTTGGAACCATAAAACACAGTTAGTATCAGTGTCTTGTAAAGTATAATTTTTGTCTGTCGAGAGGTAGTTTGTCGATGAACTTCTTGAAAGTACCATCGGTTAGCCAAAATTATTCTGCGTTTTGTTTCAAACTGGCGTGGTAGATGAGATTGGTGCAAACTAGATATTGAGCAATGAATGAACAATTACCTAAGAAATTAAATGTTCGCGGTACTTTAAATGCGAAACTCGCATTTGATACAACTTTTTATTTTGCCAGCAGAAAACCCAAAATGGTAAATATGCTTAAAAAAAGGCAGTGAAAAAACTGCTGGCCGATTATTTTATACAGCCGTCTAGGGCAATTTGCGACATAACTTAAAGACAAATTTGATATATATTTTTTCTGTTATTATTATTATTATTATTATTATTAATATAGGCTTTACAAGATAAATAAATTTGAATAGAACATGAATTCATTTTAATCACAGCAGTCTTGATAAACTTACATTGTATATAACTATTCCTATCTCATATAATTTTGCTAAAATGAAACTTGATAAACGTCGGAGTGTTGTGAAGAATACACCGAAATTCCTTATTAAAATTAATCCAAGAGCAGAATGACAAATTATGAATACTGCGAAATAAAAATATGACATAACAATAACAATATATAATAAAACGTATATAAGTATGTGGATACAATGTGAAGGCTGCTTGCTATCAATCAATTTATCTAATTAATGAGTTTTTTTTTATTTTTTGAAACTTGAAGTTTGCTTGGAATGTAAAAATTGCGACTTAAATACAATTGCTTCTACCAATTAGCTTGAATTGGTTCATTTTGATATATTTGTGCATTTTTAACTAAATTTTGGTTTACTTACAGAACTGGAATTTTAAAGATTTATTCTCATTTAGCACAAATGCTAAAGTTACAATATTAACATTGTGGTATTATTCGTATTCATACATATATGTAGGTATATTTAAGGACAACAATAAAACTTAAATCTATGAATTTCATATACATATGTACATACAACGTAACTACTATTTATGTATGTTACACATAAATTGAAAGAAATTTTACCAATAAATCAGGGAAAAACAACAATATTGGCCTCAAGTGATCTTGAGAATAATATGTATGTATGTAAATGTATATACATATAATCAAAATTTTTCTCCTTATAATATAGTCTTTATCCCATGTGCAATATGTCATTTATGAAAAATGTCTTTCTTTCCTTATTTACTTACAAATTTTAGTGAGTTCAAAAATAGTTTAAAATTGAACTTTTATTCTACTATTCTTGAAACAATTTGAAATTTGTCCATAGTTAAAAGTAATCGGTCTTTCTGGTAATTTTTTAAACGGCAACACTTCTCTAAAATACAAGAAATAAACTACAATTTGTTACAAGTCTATTTCGACGTTAGCAGATTAATTTGATAGCCAAGAGTGTACACCGGTATTCACAACACCTAATGTAGATTTGAAATAGGTTTATTTGACAGAACTGTTAAATAAACCCAGCTTAAGACTTTATTAAATTTTGTGCAGGTGTTTTTATGGAAATTTTGTATTATTCAAATATTCAAGCCAAATGTCCTAGCATTGACGATTTTTGTAATAATTGTCGAAAATCCATTTGGATCTATTTGACCTGTGGTCTGTGTCCCCTCTCAGATGTCACCCAAGAGATCCCAATAATTTCGCACTAACTTCAAATCCTATTTTATTACTTTTCGCCTAAGGAAGAAGAAAAAAAGTGGCAAAGAGCATTCCCCAGTACTTTAACTTTGTGATAATCCCGCACAGACTATGGAAAACACACAACACAAAGTATTAAAACGCAAAGACAAAAAAAGAAAACCTTAAAATATACAAATCCTTAATTACTTTCTTGAAATAGGACTTAATTAAGGAATCTTCACTTTCAAAGGAGAACTATCAGCTGTCCAAATAAAATTATTTTCATGCATCCGAGAACATTGAAATGGTTGGATTGTGCAACATTTTTGCTTTGATGCACGTCGTATGATGGTTATTAGAATTCACGACTCTGCTAAAAACATTATGTTTACATGAAAACTTTATTGCACTTTATTCGAAGAAATGCAAATGCTAAGCTGGGCATTAAATTACTCCTGGATTACATGCTAAACCAAAGAGAGATAAACTGTCGAATGTCCCAGTTCCATATCATAAAATATATAACCGCTTAAGCATGATATTAATGGCATGTTTTTTTTAATTGATTTGCTGTTATTGCCACTTTATTTAATGAGTGACATGTTCCAACAGTTGCTCTCAGAGGCCGCAATTGATATGCATTTCATTTATCCCGCTACTTGTTGCATGCTAAGTTGGTTTATTAGTTGTTGACACAATTTTCCATACTCAAATTGGTCGCCAGAAATTCGTCTCAATTTAATTCCTTTGCTTAAGCTTTGACTACCGGTGCGACCTTCACAGACTTGAACCTCGATTTGTAAACCACCAGAGTACTCTAGACTTAAATTAGCGGCATTATATGGAGTAGAGAGATCCATAGAATTTAGGCTGGACGACTCTAATCCGGATTGCGTCCAGTTTGAAGCAGAAGTAGACGAAATTGGCATTGAAGAAGAATTATCTGCGGTGTGTAATACAAAGCCCTTTGGTGGCATTGTAGAATCGATTGTTTGTTTAACCATTTCAAGTATTCGTGTGGGGTTCAAATTGGAGCATTCGTAGGGTAAAGTTAACTCGTAGTACATTTCTTCGGACATTCGACGTGATTCACACATCGAATCAGGTGTTAGATGTCCTTCAGTGTGGTCTCCAACTTCAGAATGTGAATCCGATTTGAAGCCGGATGAGGCAGATGGTTCTTGGCTGGGCGATAAGTTGTTGGAGTCATTACTCAGCGAATCATCGGAGAAGCCCAAAGATTTGTCACTGCCTCTTCTGTCAGTGCATTCCATTGAACCCGTGTGTGGCACTGCAGTACTCCCAAAACTAGGTTCGGTTTCTAAGCTTGGATTTTTACCAGAGATTCCTCGTGTTATTGATGGTTGGTCATTTGCTGGTTCAGTAATCATTAACCCCTGAAGAGACATCAATGGGATAACATGTTGTTCCACTGAATCGCAATCACTGTCAGGATTCAGAACTGTCTCAGAAGACTGTGCTACCAATGTTATTTCGCTACCCTGAACATCGGTCAGACAAATCTGAGGATGTGAGGGCTGTTGACCTGGTGACGTTAAATCTTCACTGGGTGGTAGAATTCCCAATGAAGGTGTTGGTGTAATTCCGCCTGTGCAACCGCTGTATGGTGTCCCCGTACTTATTGTATGTGTCATCTGGACTGGAGGGTTTTCTTCCTGTATTATGCAGAGATTTGGCGACGTTGGTGGTGTTGTTACTACCCTTACAGGTTGCGCCGGCGATAAATTCAGCGGTTTTAAATCGTAGTACGACGAAGGAGGCAAGAACCAGTTTTGACACGTCAATGATCCGATAGGTGTTTCCGGGTCTTCGGGAGTTGATATGTCCATAGATAAATCTAAAGGTTGAATAGTAGCAGCTATTTCGCATGCTGCTGATGTACCCCTTGTAATGGAACCACCACCTCCAGTTGTTAGGTATGAAATGCCCTTTGTTATTTGGTGCAAGGGAGATGAACCGCCGCCGCCATTACTTCCTCCGCAAAATACTGCCCCTCCAGCCAAACAAGCATTGGGTGAAGAAGAACCGCTATAGCTATTGTAAACCGGAGACTGACAACCAGAACTTCCACCAGAGTGACAACCAGTATTTTTCATGCTAATCTGAAACTGTGGCGCATAACTGGAAGCTAACGTTGACTTAGAATGTAATGTTCCTACAATGTTGCCATGATTTATTCCTGGAGTATGATAAAACTGCGAAGCACCTTTTTGTTGAAGTAACGGGCTGCTAGTGGCCATCACTAACTCATTCTCGTTTAATATTTCACCCAATTGGGCATTAGCGCTATTTGTAGAAGTAGATAACGAGTGTGAATTTTGCTGTTGCATGTGTAATCCAAAACTATCCGCATGCCCCCCATGTGCTGCCAAACCCAACTGCATCGCCATATCCATGTGTACTTGCCTCGTGGATATAATTTTGTTAGCCAATTCGACGCTAATGCGTTGTTCTTTCACTAATTGATCTAATATGGGCACAACAGATGTCAGAGCTTCTGCTGGTATTTCTATGTCGTGAACAGCTGAAGACGTGAGAGCTGTAGTGCGCCTAATAGCGCTACAACCAGATGCTTTTCCATGTATAGGGGAACCTGAAATACACCAAAATATTCAAAATAAACAACAAAAATATTATATAAAAATTCAAATTTCGAATAAAACAACAATAAACTAGTTATAACAAATGGGCTGAATAGTGTATAGGATAATATATACATTACGCCACAAACACCAAATCTATAATAAGATTAGGAAGTTCTAACTTCAAAACAATAGAATCAAAGCAACTTCGTCTCTTGATTTATCATTGATTTCTGATGGGGGAAAACTATTCAAGCCAAGATGGCTTGATAAATGTTATTCTAATTTTGGCTCCGATGAGTCAAACGGTTGAGAATTAATTGCTTTGCCGACTTCAAACGTGGCCGCATGGATATAGACGTAGCACCACATCCTGCTCGCCCAGAAGAGGTGATCACACCAGAAAACATTAAAAGTGCGCACCAGGGACATCAAAAGCAGTTTTAATGGAATCGTTAGCAAATTCCATGACAGATTTTGTTTACGAACCGGAAAGCTCTTTAATCTTTCAACCATGGTACAACAGGTACGTCCACGTCTTTGAAAAGAAAGCAGTCAGTCTCAAGGACCACGACAAGGCAGCTCTTTTGTGGAGGAAAATGTCCAACCAGGTCCACGAAAGGTTCGGGAACTACATTTTGGCTAAGAAGTCAGCCGAGATGATCTTAAAAGACACTATTGAGAAATTAAACAAACTGTTTGGCAAAGTGGAAACAGAAGTGTGGCAACGCTACAAGTGTTAACAATTGTCGAAAACTGACAGAGAAGATATAAAGGAGTATGCGGGCAAAGTAAATCTGCAATGTGAACTTTTTCGCATCCGCGAAATGCAATTTGACCAGTTCAAGTGCCTCATATTCGTCTGCGGTCTCAAATCCAGCAGAGACAATGACATATGGCTAAGGTTGTTAAAACTTTTGGACGAAGCCAAAGAAAACACCACTCTCGAAAACCTTTGAGATGACACACAACGACTTCTGTATATCAAAACAGACAATACACTTATAGCACAACAATCTAAAGCTGTATGCGCAATACACAAAACGTCAATGAAAGGCAAGTCTTCCAGAATTCCGAAAACACCCTGTTAGCTGCGTGGAGAGCTCCACTACACAAAGTTTTGCCCTTTTCAAAAACCCAAATGCACAAAGTGTAACCAAGTCGTTCACAAGGAAAACTTTTGTGCGAAAAACGGTAAATGGAAAGATTACTACTGAACAGAAAAAAGGCAGGAATTGCGCAAATATATCGACTTCGCCATTAATGGGAACACAGTCCGACTTAAATTTACACAACGTCCGATATTTCGACAATATCGCGAACCACCTATGAAAGTATTAGCAGCCCAACAGCTCATGAGACAGACGACATCGCTACTGACGCTAATACAAGCAGCATCAATATTTAAGCGAAATTTAAATGTGATGTCTCATACGCAGGCAATTCACACTCGCTGCATTGCTACTTTTCCGATATTGATAATCTAAACAACATGTGCATAGACTGGATCGAATCAATTCATCTATGTGCCACACCAATCTTTGCATGGTGCCGCTGTACATTTTCCATTTGTACATTTACATTTTTTAAAGACATTACAACAGCAAACTGGGACTGTTCATAACAACCAATGTTCGTATCCAACTTCTCGGGAATTCCAAAGAGGTTTACAGCCCTAAGCGATTTGTACTAAGAATGGACATGGATTACGAATTGGATATACTTCCGAATGCAGGCATTAACACCCATCGACTCTTCGCGGTACGCAGCGCCCATTGCGGTAAGCAGAAGAAACGGAAAAGTCGCACTTGCGCCGATTATTCAACGAGCTTAAACAGCATAATCGTGCCAAATCAGTACCCTCTGCCAACACTCGAAGAAATTTTTGCAGAATGTCATGACTGCATCACTTTTAGCTATCCGGAAAGACCTCCTCACCATCAATACTCACAAGGATCTTTATCGCTTCAATCGGCTCACACCAGGAGTGAACTCTGCTCCTGGCGCTTTCCAACGCATAACGGATCAGTTATGTAACGGCATCCCAGGATCCAGATATCATCCTGGCATGTAAATGTGAACACAAACGCAATTTAGATCTTCTTTTCCAGAGATAACAACAGAATGGCTTTCGACTCAAATTCGAAAAATGGCAATTTTTTAATCGACTATCAAGTACTTGGACCAGTCATTGGTGATAACGGCATACGGCCAGATCCGGACAAGATCCGCGCCATCCAGGATTTGAAAGTACCACAAAACATATCCGAAGCAAAATCGCCACTAGGCTCCATAAACCATTATGGAAAATACGTCATCAATATGAGAAAGCTTAGAAGACCTCTTGATGATCTTCTAAAAAAGGATCAAGCGTTCCAGTAGACGTCACAATGCCAAAATTGTTTGGAGGAATTCTAACATTATACTGACATCAGATCTTTTGCTGATCCACTATAATCCGGAACTTCCCATACACGTAGCAGCCAACGCATCTTCTCACGGTATAGGTGCTGTAATATACCATGTTTACTCGGACAGAGAGGGATAATCACGGGATTCGCTTTCCCGGGAGGGAGGAATGTAAACCCAATCCTGTGTTTGAAGAAAATGTTGCCTAGGTATTTATTGATGAAGACAGGGACTGGATTGGGGATATACTTCGATACACACAACATCGGTATGTCGGTGAGGCGCCGGACGAGTGTATGTTCTTTCAGGCAGTGCTCTGTGTCATAACGATAGCCCCAAAACAAATTCTGGGAAGGAATTTAAAGTTTTGGAAATCAGTATATTATGTGGCCCTCAAGGCCGAGGGTTCTAGTACAGTAAGGTCGAAGTGCATGGCGGAGCGTGTGGAATTCCTGAAGACTCCAGTTTCACGACATCGTGCTAACATGGATTAGTGGATACGATGGCGCCGTATTGGTGCTTAGCTCGTACTCTATTCTTTTAAATTCTTCGTATGTATATTTTCACATATATCTCACTTTCTCATTTCCTTTTCACCACAGGTCAGAATGACCACCAAGGGAACTCACCTTTTCGTGGTGGGGGCTACCCATTCTGCCTAAACCTATACTATTAACAATAAATTTGGAAAAAATGCACAGAGAATTCATAAAATAGCGGTAGTATTCACAAAACTTAATGAAGCCTTAAAATAGATTTATTTGACAGTTTTATTCTAGGAAATCTTTCATGTAAACCTATTTCAGAGCGATTCGGCACAATGTTTAACAGAAAACTTTCTCACGTCAATGTGCTGCTTTATTTTGCACCCAGCACCATATGAAATACATGAAATACGGCTTACTAAGCAGAAATACAAGAAATGTAGAACGCTTAACCCATTTTAGACTGATGTTGCGTGTTCGCATCTGTGACTTGGAGACCATTTACATGTATGTATTGGCTGTATGTTACTAACTTTTATCGATAAAAAAACAGTTTTTACGGATTGCTCCGACTCTGCAGAATAATATAGAAAAAAATAATAATTTTTTCAAAAAGTTATCTGCTGTATTTTTATTATAATTTTTCGTAAGCCAAGGAATTTTTTTTCGGAGAAAATGTAAAAAATTACCTTTAACCTTTTTAAAACCTTTATATTTTGATGATAAAAAAGAAATATTATTAATTTTAGAACATTTCGAAGTCCACTAGAAGCGCGGAAAAACTAAAAATAAAATGAATATACATTTATTAAATTTTATTTTTGATATTTAATTTAGTGTCTGTCCTATCTTTTTTTCCAACCCCGATTTCTCGGGAACTGTACTACGTAAAAACGCCGAGTGTACCTTTTATTTAAAAGGGAACAGAAAGCTTCATACATAAAGTTTGAAAGCGATTACACCACAAGAAGGGGTAGTGGTCTAAAATCGGTTAATGATGGAATACTAAACCACTAAATTTCTCATGCAAATTCCATTAAGGAACAGGGGATACTTCTCTCAGGAATATCCATTACTGAAAATTATGAGCTCACACGTGACACGACAACTCACGTGCACACCTCTAGTCTAAACTGTCACTGCATAGATTACTTCTGATAACAAATTGTCTTTTATGTTATCGACAAGGATTCTTTGTCCGTCTTAAGTGCTGACAACAAACGACTAGAGGAGCGAATTTTCTCGCTTATTTTGTATGGAACAATTGCTAACTAAGCGGCTTTTCCGTACCACCTTCTACAATTTATTGCCGATTGCAGATGAAACTTGTTGTATGCTATTTAAGATACAATTACAATTATAACCTACTATACAAAATTGTTTATAAGTAAAATTCATAATTTTTTGTTTCGTTGACATTTGATTAGGATCAATGTATTTGGGGGAAGTACGTTTTAAATATCCATAAAATAACGAATACGACAGCTTGTCAAATTAAACAACCCAAAAAGTTCATACACTCACCCACTAAAGCCTAGTATAAAGTTCAACTTTTCGCCCGAACAATTGTCAAAACGAAAAATAAAAAATTGAAGATTATGATAACCGGAGAAGAGGTACTAAAATCTATGAGGAAAATAGTAACCACGATATTCGATATTATATTGTGATTATATATGTATATAATATTCACTCGTTCCAGCTAAATCAGACACATTTAAAGGTTACACTTTGGCAACCAAAGGTAGCTGGATAACAGGTCTTGGCTATTATGTGTGTTGCTGATGCTAAACGTTATTTTTTAATATAGATATTGGCAGTTGGTGGTTTACTTTCCTTACTGCGTTCAAAGAATGATACTCCAATATGATTCAATATTCGTCTCAAAGAGGCATACCCTAGGAATCTAAAGTGAAATGCAAAAGTCGACTTTTTCATTTTTTAAATCAAAAAATCGTCTTTTGGCATCGTACCAAAAAGTCGGGTTTTTCGATTTTTTACAGAAATTATTAATAATTGATTTTTTACGTGTAAAGTTGATTAAAGCAACGCATTTGATTAACCGTTGTTGCAATTGAATTTTTTGCTCATTACGATTGGCAACAGAAAATATTGTGGCATGTTTATGCTACTACATGTACACAAAGGAAATTAGGAAAGTGCATTGAATTATAGACATGAAGCATATATTTTAAACCCATCACATATATATATGATCGTCGTAGAATTCTATGATGATTTAACGATGTCCGTGCGTCTGTGTGTCCGTCCGTTGATATACCGTTACAACATTTAAAAATTGAGATATTGAGCTGAAATTTGGCACAAATCCATATTTTTCCCATAATCAGGTTAAGTTTTTGAATAGGCCAAATCGAACCATATTTGGATATAGCTGTCTTGATTTAGGGTCTTGAACCCATAAAAGGCTCATTTATCATCCGATTTTGTTGACATCCTAGCCCGGACATATAGACCGATCTGCCAAATTTAGGGTTTTAAGACCATAAAAGCAGCATAAATGGACTTAAAAATAAGTATACCCACCACCATAGGATGGAGGTATACTTATCTAGTCATTCCGTTTGTAAGACATCGAAATATTAATCTGCGACGCCATGTGTATATACATATCTTGTTCGTTTTAGCGTTCTAAGTCGACCTAGCGGTGTCCTGTCGTCCGTCAGTCGAAATCACGTTAGAGTTAGAACGAAAAAAAATGGCTCATATTGGTTCAATTGGTCCTTCGACTTGGCCTCTAAAGCACCTAGAAGCTGCAATTATTATCCCATTTTACACTTTGTGGTTTGTTACGACTTCCAATGATCTTGCAGATCTTGCAATGATCTTGTCTTGTTGTTCTCTATGTTCTATTTGATCCGATATTCTACACATAAGCAATAAAACAGTGTTATAATTATGTAAATACAAATATAAAAGACATTTGTAAAAGATAAGTTGTAAAACAAAATTTATTTCTAAAACCAATTTGACATTTAAATTTACGGCATTTGCTACTCAAGGTAGTTGCGTTGGGAGTAGATTTTTGTTGTTTTTTTTTGTGCATACACTGATTAAGTCCATTTATTAAAAATTATGTCCACTCTTTGCAGCATATCTATCGGTATGTTGGCAATGGCGGCGCGGATTTTCTTCTTGAGGTGTGCTATGGCACGTGATTGGATCTAAGGCCGTGTAGCTTTGTTTTGTTTTTGAGCGTCGCGTTGCAAAAATACAACTCTGTACACATTTGGCTGTTATTTGGCTTACCTATCTAAACTCTCGTTTAAGTAAATAGAAGTGTCAAAGTAACCTTTTTTAAGGCTTCATAACGTTTTGTGAATAAGTATTTTATCTAAATATCTGTCATAGATTTCTTGGTGAGCCATAGAACCAAAACATGTCCTCTTTTAATCTGTATTCCCAATAAATTCCAACAAAATTCTACACCTTGTTATTTTTCTTTGGTGCCAACCAGGATTCACTGAATAAGGTTAGGCCAAGCGATCAGCCGACATACAATTTTTTTTTAATTTTTGGCAATACTTGGCATTGAGGATGTCAACTTATTCCCTTTGTTATTGCATTCGTTTAGTGTTGTTACAGTTACACATAACTGTAATTTCGTTTTTCTGGCCGTGAGGCTATAGTTTGATGTAGATTTTTTAATCGTGGAAGTTGATCTTTTATATACAGTAAAGTGGTTTTATTTCTTTTATTTGTGGATACTATTCAATCGATGTTAAGATATTGTTTAATTTATAGTGTGGATATCAACAATTAATACCCTGGAATTTGGGCATTTAATTATAGCGTGGATATTAATTCACCGATAAACTATTTCGATTTTAATTTATTACTTGATACCCTGACGATAGTCACAAAAAAGTGATAAAATGTGGGGATTAAAAATTTATAATTCTTGATGTTTTTTTAGCTTGGAAAATCTAAGGTCAGTAAGCTAAAACAAAAAACACCAACAATTAATTTGGCGTTGCATCCAAAATATATTCGCATTCGCAAATTGGTTTATTTGTCTGATGAAAATTGTTAGCGTTTCCGTATATTTTCCTATGTGCCCCAAACATATAGTATTCTTGCTTAAGCTGTTTCGCGAGAAACGATAAATAAAAGACTTACCTGGTAAACTGATTGAGTTCTCCAAAAGAGGTGGACTGGGAGCAACTAAAAAATTACGTTGAGCGATACCTTTTTGCAGGTACTGACATTCTTGCAGAGGACCTTGAAATTGCGCCTTAGAACCCTCAGAAGCACGACGCACTGGACTGTAACGACCTAATAAACAAGACCGTATTACAAACAATTAACAATCATGAGCATTGCTGTGGAAAGTCATTTTATTTCTTTGCATCGCCGCCAAAGAACGAAATTGTTAGGAAGCGCAAATAAAAAACAACCATAAGAAATTAAGCAAATCATAAAAACTTACCAACTTCTTGTACGGGGGGTAATTTACTAGATTTACCGTAAAAACGTCGACTATTATATGAAGCAGCGGCAGAATTAGCAGCTGCAGCAGAACTTAAAGTGATTGCTGATGTACTGCCGTGTGGCGATGCTCCAACGACTGAGTAGTTAGAATTATTGTTGGGGTTACTATAGGAAGTACTCGCAACGTTAGGAGGTGACAGACTGAAACCAGCCGAATAATTGTTTTGCATTTTAAGGGCTGGTGGTAAATAATTTCGATTCATGCGGGTCTCGACCTCGCGAATCAGTTCAGGACTTATTACTTGGTTATAGAAAGACGGTAATTTGGTGCGAAACATATTTTTTAATCAAATCGTCGAAGGGTGCATCAATAACGAAATATTCGACAGTATTGAGTTTTTTTTAAATAGCCAAGCGATTCATCGTAAAAATAATAATTAAAGCCGTTTCATAAGACACAACATAAAACGAAAACAAATGATAAGTAAAATTAAATTAAATAAATAATACAAAAAAAGAATACGATTACAGCTCCTATCATCGTGCAATAACCCACAATGACTAAGAAATATCCACTTACCTGGAGGTCTTTCGGTAACTGTCAAGAGGCCCGTGCGTCTTGTGCGCATACCAGTATTAACACCTTGGGTGTTGGAAATACCCACCGAAATTTGAGGTTTTGTATTATTGCCAGCCTGCTCTGTGGAATGGTGGCCAATGGAAAGATCTTCCGTACAACCCACAGTATGGCGTTTACCTCGCATTTGCATGTATCTTAAAGAATAAAGAATAATTATCTATATTGTCAGAAGTATTCGAACTTGCGAATGGTTTCATAAAAGAAACTAAATGTTTAAAGCCTGTTTGTCTATTTCGAAACGAATTTTTCGTGCGACTCAAGAGTGCTGTGTGGATAGATTTATCGAAAGTAAATACCAAAAGATGTCTATTCGACGAACCTAGATGAAAAAGATTGTCGTTCCTTCGCCTGGACTTCTTTTTCGACATCGACAAACAGGCTATAATTAAAAGTTACTGCCAAAAACGAGGAGCATTTTCCCCATCCATTCGTTCGATGCCCGACCGAGCGAATCTAGTGATAAAATCTTTATGGTTTCGGCAGTTAGGTTTGAATCCTGGTATTATCCAATACCAATACCAACCTCTGAATTTCTTCCGGTGCTTCTTCTTGGTTAATATTAGATTTGGTGTTATCCGAAGAAATACGCATATTTACACTGGCGGTAATTAATTCACTGTTTACTGTTGCTGTGGGACTTATGCCAAATGCATCGTTTGCTTTATTGTGATTTTCCATTGATGACGATTGTTGTACCGTAGTAAAAGAGTAGGGTAAGTTAGCTCCTCCGTCTGAAGCTCGGCGGTTGAAGGAACCGGCTTAAATTTTAGAAAAATTTAATAAATAAATCAAATCAATAAATTAAATATAAACATATACTTACTTGCACCCATTACGAGAGGAGGTTTCAACAAATGCTGATCTTTTATAGTGAGACAATGTAATGGTTGATTTTGTAACATTGGTAGATTGATTGGAGGATATGGATATGCATTCGCTTGGCTTTTTAATGGTTCATATTTGAAATTCAAAGCCACAACGTTTGGATCTTGGAGTGCTTGCTCATGGGCAACGTCGCCAGGTCCGACTGTATGCCTTCTTGTGTTACCATTTCCGTTTCCTTGATTTGATACAGCATTAGTATAGAACTGATTTTGATTGTTGGTCTATAAAAAGTAACAAATGGAAAAACTAATTAGTGAAATTAGGAAAATTAAAATCATTTTCACGAAGCGAAGAAAATATCGGTCTCTTAACTGGTATCCATGTATCAGACTTTTTTACTTTAATATAATTGGAGAAGTGCTGGTCAGACCGCAGCTAATGAACATCGCTCATGTGTTCAATTTATATATTCGAAGTCTACTCTCTAATCTTTTTTGTATGAATTATTATTTTGAGGGGTTTCTAAAATTCTCAGGTCTCTTCTCATACCCTACACCACTATTGTGATACAGGGTATTATAACTTTTTACATTTATTTATTTTTAAAAGGGACAGAACTCATTGTTATGTGAGAATGGAATGTTTATTGGACAAATTTGCATTTGCCTTACTTTTATTTGTAACAACAGAGAAAGACTTTCTGAGCCATGCCCTTGTTGATTTGTTATCAAAGTACAAATCGCAATTCACATACAAATTGTAAATTTGCCCATGAACATTCCATTGAGGGACAGGAAATCGCATACAATCATCTTTAAATTTGGTACTGAAACAATTTAATCTAGAGAGATATTAAAGTAAAGTAAGTACTTGGAGTGTTTGAGAGAAAGATGCTTGGTAAAATTTGTGGACCAGTCTGCGTTGGTGAGAATATCGGCGTCGTATGCAATATTTTGACATAAGTTCTCAGATCATGCAAAATTCGTATTAAAGTTAAATTACAACTAAATGCTGTTTCCAAACATAACGAATTTAAGGAGGCCCCAGTGGCTCAGAGGCTCAATCCAGACAAAAACCTAGAAAAAAAATTTCGGCCTTCAATAATGATGCCGACATTGGAGAGTTATTCTGTTATATCAAATTTCTCTATTAAAAGGTATCATTTGGGCTTTGCTATTTGAAAAGGTCCCTTGTAATTGAGCTAAAACATGATTCGGACAGCACTCGTGCAAGAAATCTCACTGGAAAGTATATGAGCAAATTGGAATTCATCTTGGGCCCCCAGCACTCCAGGCCAATAAGAAAATTTAGAGTTATGGGACTCCAAAGATATGGATATGCGTTCTATATCCATATTTGAAGTGATATAGTCTATTTGGAAAAATTAAAACCCTTAAGTTTAATTCATTTTTTAAGACTTTCGTGATACGCGAACTTCGCAGATCTGTACTATGTGGTTTTATAAACTAAATGGGACCAAAAAAAATGAACGTCTATAAATGACATACCTCATTTTGTCCTTGTAAACATTCCAATTCTATGTCGCTACTAAACTTCTCCAATTCAACATATATGTCAGTCCATTGGTACTCTGCTCCCGTTTGGGCAGAATTGGTGTTGACCAGTGGGCTTAAACGATCTATTGAATCAGCTTGTAATGGCTCAGAACGATCTACAATGCCCGTGGTTATACTCGTACGAGACCTGAAACGATAATGTAAAAATATTGTATACTGTTAATTTTCTGTCTGTCATATATTATGGCGTATTGCTTAATAGACATTTATTTACCTAGCCCTATTCGCATGATGTTGAATTCTCTGAGTTTCCCTACGTTTTTGCTGAAGTTTATCATACAGTAAATAGTAAATTGCATATATATTATCAAACCGGTTTTCATGCACTGATTGAGCTATTTTGTCTGCCGTTAGTCCGGATAACTGCAGCATATGCGAAACGACGACTGAATCTAAATTTGGTACTGCAGTAGGTTGATTTTCCAATGATGCCTCTGAAGCGATGTTTGTCGTTTGACATGATCCCCTTTCAGCTTCTGCTATCCATTCGCTAACCCAGCGATGCTTCATCACTTGCTTGATGCTGTAGCGTCTTTCGGGTTCCACTACCAACATATTACGTATGAGATGCTCGCATTCTGCAATTTAAAAGTTCATGCCAAATAAATAAAATACAAATATAACATTTATTGTTACCTTGCGACATAAAATATGGAATACGAAACTTTCCGGTAACCACACGACTTTTCAATTCCAAAAGAGTTTTTCCGTCAAACGGCAAGGCACCACATACTAACGCATATAATACTACACCCAAACTCCATATATCTGCCTTGGGACCGTCGTATTCTAATCCTTGAAATACTTCAGGTGCGGCATACGGTGGCGATCCACACCACGTTGTGAGTGGACTACCATCTTCATACCGGTTGCTAAAGCCAAAATCAGCCAATTTTATGTTCATATCTTTATCTAATAGCACGTTTTCCGCCTTAAGATCCCGATGAACAACACCCCGGCAATGGCAATAATTGAGCGCTGACACCAATTGCGAGAATACTCTGGCAGCTTCGGGCTCTTTCATTCGTCCATTGTCTACAAGGTGGTCAAATATTTCTCCATTCGATGCAAATTCCGTAACTAAATATATCATAGTTTCTGATTGCATAACTTCATACAACCGCGTAATATGACGATGCCTTAGTGTTTTAAGAATTGATATTTCGCGATACGTTTTTGCCAGGTATTCTTCATTTAGGCACGTTTTGTCTATAATTTTTATAGCTACCTGTAATTTTGAAAAAAAAACAAAAATAATTACTTCCTATATAATATAAAGTAATCAATCAAGATCCCTTAAACTGCAATCACACGATATGTGCCTTATGTTCATATGTTCTGTCACTTTCTGTATACATAAGACTTTCCTTATGTACTGCAGATACGATCAAACCAAGCTTTATCTATTGGGTTGCCCAAAAAGTAATTGCGGATTTTTCATATAGTCGGCGTTGACAAATTTTTTCAACGGCTTGTGACTCTGTAATTGCATTCTTTCTTCTGTCAGTTATCAGCTGCTACTTTTAGCTTGCTTTAGAAAAAAAGTGTAAAAAAAGTATATTTGATTAAAGCTCATTCTAAGTTTTATTAAAATGCATTTACTTTCTTTTAAAAAATGCGCAATTACTTTTCGGGCAACCCAAAATATATAATTTATCTATGGATGTGCACAACTTTCAGAGTTTCTAGCTTTAAAAATACATATGACAATATATAGCGTGTGATATCAACTTTCGTGGCATGTACATTTCATTACACAAAATACATGAAAGTATATACACATAAATATTTACAATTTAAACATATGAACATACAATCGAAATGGTATATAAAGAATTTTTCTAGCATTAACAAACATACGCCGTTATTCAAAAAACTTAATGTAGATTTTAAAAAGGTTTGTTTGATAGATTTCCTTTACAGAACTATCAAATAAAACTGTTTCTTTAAGTCTTGTAAATACGGCCGTTAAAATTTAAAAACTAAATTAACGCAGCTTTTCCTAGGCAAAAAAAAAAACAATAAAACAGCGTATTGTAAATGAAGCCTTAAAATAAGTTTACTTGGAACTCAATATGTCAATTCATTTTTGAACTCGCCTTATAAAAATGTTAACTTGAAAATAAATACATATTACATAAATGGGGGCCCGGCACGAGATAGGTGTGAGCACTACACAGGCTGGAACAATGAGTTCCGATCTGTGTGGTGTTCATTGCTGTCACGAGAAGCTCAGCTGCGAGCTACCGGGCGCGTCCACAGGTTGCGGATAGTGGAACGCTCCATACGGAAAAGCTGCAACGGCAGTCGCGGACAATCAGCGGTATCGAGCGGGGAGTCTGAGTGAGAGGCCGGGCGGCACCGGTTCTTCCACAAATACTGAATGCCTTTGATGCTCGATATGACAAGGCGAGTTATTGGCGCCTTTAAATAACAAATGGTCGTCTTGTTCCCGCTTCGATCGGTCCTTTGGAGCGGAACCATCTTGCTCACACAGGAGCTTGATGAGGATCGCCAACTTCACATGAAAATGTGACTACAACGACAACTAATGGGGGCCAGGCGGACTGGAGAAGTTCCCTCCAATCTGTCATTTTAAGCCCCTATTATATTCAAGAATGGCGAAATTACTATGTGCGTGAAAATAATTTAGACAGGAAAAAAAGCTGTTTGTTTGGCCATAATCCTGCACCTAATCCCGCAATTTCAGGTAGTGCCACAATAGGTGCTCAACCACCTAAAATGCGTAAGCCGGCATGTGCCCAGCGTGACGTCAAAGTCCTGGCATTGCAACGGCTTGTCAGGACCCCTTTAAGAAGCGAAAACGTCATCCTCGGAGCCAGCAAACTTTAAACCCTTCTTTTTAAATGATCTGAAAATCCCACAAATATCCAAGAGTTTCAAAAAGGGGTACAAAAACCCTCCTTTTGGTTATTGAGCCCAAGTCACAATATTCCTATTTAAGCCATTTGCTAGTGACACGTTTATTATCTTGCCTATCATGGGGAGGAATCCTGATGTCCACCAGAGAGTCATGTATTTGACAAATGTGATTTGTGATCCCTGGTTATAATCGAGACTCACGTCTAAGAAATTGGAATCAATCCCAGCCCAATTTGAATTGAGCCAGAACTACCCTGGTATACCGTGGAAAGCTAAATGCATTCATTTGATGGCTATTTTATCGCTACAATAACCTAGTGAGTACTATTTAAACCTGGCATCTTGGCAGGGTATAGTCTCTGTCTAAATGTCGCAGCGAATCGAATTTTCTTCGCCTTATTTACAAATTTAGATATATCATGTTCCCAAAAAAAAAAAGTTGTTTTGTTGAAGAAATTCGCCGATGCGGCCACTTTATAAATACGCTCTCGAATCTCCATTAAGTTTTGTGAATTCCGGGTTTAAAATATGCAAAATGCAAATTTGCCAATGAACATTCCATTAAGGGACAGGGACAAACTTCTTACATATCAATGAGTGCTGTCCGAATCTAGTTTTAAGCTCAATTATAGAGACCTCCTTTTTATAGCCGAGTCTGAACGGCGTTTTTACATGGCTGCCGTACTATTTTTTCAAATGGCATAGGTTCTTCACAAATGTTGCTAGCATTAGGAGGGGATAGCCACCGCCGAAAATTTTTTCTGATGTCCTCGCCAGGATTCGAACCCAGGCGTTCAGCGTCATAGGCCGGACATGCTAACCTCTGCGATACTCTTAAAACATAACTTAATAAAATCTTTGCATTGTGAGAGAAACAAAATATGACATTAAAATAAAGCAACAGTGACTCTAGCTGCTTATAGAACGAAAATAAAGCATTAAATTCATTTGAATGCGGAAGGGTTTACATCAAATTTATTTAAATTTAGTGTTAAGATATGGCGCAGATGCTAAACCCGGTTATGTTAAGATCTTTCAAAAAGTGCTTTTGCAACATGAGTATCTGTGGGTTTCTGTTTCCATTAAGAAAGTTAAGAGTGTTAAACAGATAACAGGCCTATCCATATTCAATAATGCAGACAGATAACAAGACACCTAACATTTATGTAGTGCTCGAATGAGCATACGAGAAAATCAATGGTAAATCGTTGGCAATCACTAAGGCAACGTTTACCATAGACGTAACGCAAAATCCTATGAAAACTAGATAAAAGCTTATGGCGATTTTAGGAATTTGCTCCTGAATAAATTTCTAAACCATATAAAATATGTGGAATAATAAGAGAATATGGGAAACGTTTAATATGCACTGGTAGAATTAAATTTAAATTATACAATCTTCCAAGAATAAAATTGACTTAAGAAATGACAAGTGAAGGACTTAATGTGAATTTCAGAGAAGAGTCCAAATCAAATGCAAGAAGTGAAGCCGACTTCGTAGCATTAGTAGTGGAATTTTGTATTGTGATGTTATATAAAGGAATATTGCGACCTTTAGAAAATGCTAAACAGTCAGTTTAATTGATTACTCGACCAATATCCTCATTTAATTGGTTAAGACATAGTGCCTCAATGGGTTCGGCGTTGCAAGATGCAAATAGTTCAAAATCGTCAGCATGTATACTTTGCATTGAGTGAAGAATCCATCTATGGGTGTCATTAACGTATAACATAATAAAAAAGCGCGCCTAAATTGGATTTCTGTGGTACACCTTTAAAAAAATGGGAAAAGTTTAAACCATCCGAAAACACGAATTAAGAACGATTATGTAAAAAAAACCATTGAATGAGATTGCAAGCCGTGTGCAAAACTTTAAATAAGAATATAGTTTTGAATTGCTTAAATTGCATTGCTCAGATCGAGTATTGCGAAAGCACTGGCATTTTTCTATTAACACTTTGTCTAACAGTTAAAGTTGTGCTGTGGTGCTTCCGAAATCCATGGAGAGGCGGAATTATAGACGGCATCTTTTGTGGCACTGCTGTGAAGTTGCGGGGCTAAACAAACACTTTTTTCCTGTCTAAGTTATATTTAGGCACATAGTCCTATCAACATTTTTGACTACTATTGGGGCTTAAAATGGCAGATTGCTCCCATTATAGTTATCCATATCGGATCCTCATCTTCTTGATTCTCGTGTTTGGCATTGTACGAGGGTTGCGTTTCAAATTTCGGGATGGGACAACCCTTGTGTTGCAATCTGCCAATTAAAAGCTCTATTGTAAACCTGGACATTTTTTTAGGCTATACGTACGGCTATACGTTTTGACATACGAGCGCTATTTATGTTGTTTACAGGAACTTAAAAGATTCATGTCGCCCAAAAAATGGAATTAAATTGTGAACATTTTCGTGCGATTATTTTTTACAACTTGCGACATGGATTATGTCAACAACAGTGCATCGATAAACTTAATTCAATTTTTGGCGATGAAGCTCCATCAAGGAACAGTGTTTATCGATGGTATTGTGAATTCAACCGAGGTCGTAGTTCACTCCAAGACGAATTTCGTGAAGGTCGCCCAAAATCAGTTGTTGTTCCAAAAACCATTGATGCTGTGCGCCAACTGATATTGCAAGATCGTCATTTAACCTATCGTGAGAATGAGACAACCTTAGGCATCAGTGGGATCAGCATACATTCAATATTGCAGGAACACTTGACCGTCAAAAAAATGTGTTCGCGTTGGATCCCACACAATTTGCTAATCGCTCAAAAAGAGGCTCGTGTCTATTGGTCGAAATAAACGCCCCAAAAATACGAAACAACTGCACTTTTGAGCCCATATAGTTCTGACTTGGCACCGAACGACTTCCCGTACTTAAAAAATAAAATAAGAGGTCAACGTTTTTCGACACCTGAAGAAGCAGTTGATGCGTTCAGAATGCAAGTTTTGAAGATAGCTCAATCAGAGTGGCAAAAGTCCTTCGACAATTGGTTCAAACTCTTAATAGGGAATATTTTGAAAATCAATAAAGCTATTTTCGATGGTTAATATTTGTTTTTGTGCTCTCTAATCCCGAAATATAAAAGGCAACCCTCGTAAAAAGTCGAAGAAGCAAACCCAATCATTTCATTTATAAAATTTTTATTTTAAAGTTTATATTAACTTTGATTATGTATGCAGGGGTTGAAATTGTTGTTGTAACAGTGTATTGTACACCGAGGCGGCAGCCCTTGCCGATGAAGAATTCCATCGGGTCAATCCGGTACGTACAACCGGCTGCCATGGGATTGGATGGTTGAAATTGTTATTGACAGGATGTAAACAACATACGAAACAATGGCAACAGCATACACATGAGTGGCGGCAGGTACCAAATAAATTTTGTAAACTAAAGCGACCTTTACTTTTAAATACTTTTTAAATAGCGTTAACAATCGAACAGGATAGAGCCAAATCCTCGATGCATTCGCCAACCAATAGCTGGGCTGTAACCAAAAGAAAATCTTGTACCACTTTATTATGTGAAATAACTCGACTTAAATCTCAACAAAAATATCTTGAAAGCAGCCAAGCAAAATTAATACCCGAGCATTTTCTTGAAGACTGTGCCACTTCAGCATCAACAACTGCATCATCTTTGGAAGCAAATTGCGCTATTAAAGATGTCGAAAACTTTAAAAGACAGCTAGATGAAGCCTTGTTAGAGCATCTTCAAAAATCTCGCGCCACTGTTAAGGATATTTGCCATGAAATAAAGAAAATACGAGAAGATACTCTTAAAGTACAATCATTGGAAATTTGTTCTATGGATAAGTTACGCAAACGCATTATTGGAATTAATACACAAATTGAAAGTCTGCAAACTCGAAACACCAATGAACTTAAACTACTGCAAACTAAATTTGGGGAGTACGACAAAGAAGCGGTCATATTGTTAACCTAATCCGATCCTAATGAAGTTATAAGTGGGAAAGTTTACAAAACATAAACATAAATTTCATTTTCCAAACTGAATTCAACCACTCGATTTCCCTTTAGTTTTTTGCGTTAGGAAACGCAATTGAATGTAAACTAATAGTGTATTTAAGAAGAAAAAAAAATATATTCATTGCATATTCAAAAACTTAAACTGCAAGGCTCATAAGGTAATTTCACGACATTGGTTTATATCGGAGCAAATTATATACATATGTATATTAAAGCAATTTGAAAATATTTACAGCGGTCAAAAAAAGTATTCATCATTCAATGTTTTTTTTTTAATAAGTCTACAAAAGACAATTGGAATAAAAACATATTAAACTAATGATGCAGTAGTGCTTGTGTGATATATATGTACACAATTTCATTGTTTTTAAAGAAAAAAATAGTATTTATTGGAACAAAAAGGGCCATTTTACAGCTGAACACAAAAAATTAAACAAAAAAAGTATTCATCATTGCAAAAAAACAAAAAAAAAAATAACATAATTTAAAAAAATTAATACTTTGTTATTCGACCACCGCGTCTTATAACTTCTTTTAAACGGTTTGACATCGATTGGACTAATTTAGCGGTTATATTTTGGTCTATATTAGTCCATTCCTCCATTATCACCTGTTGCATTTGACTCTTGCTCGAAAAATTGCGCGTTCTCAATTTGCGTTCGAGATGTTCCCAAAGATGTTCAATTGGGTTCAAGTCGGGACTTTGAGGAGGAGTTTTAATGACTTTGGGGCAGTTATACAGCATCCACATCTTGGTATTTAAAGCAGAATGTTTGGGGTCATTATCTTGATAATATTGAAAGTTATTACCAAGCCCAAGTTTTACAGCACTATCTTTTAAATTCCTCTTTAAAATGTCAATGTAATACTTATGATCCATTACTCCATTAATAATTTCAAGATTTCCCGCTCCTGAAGCCGCCATACACCCCCAAACCATTAAACCACCTCCACCATGTTTTACAGTAGCAACTGTGTTTCGTTCTTCAAGCTCTGTATTTGGTTTTCTGTACACTATGACCTTTCCATCGCACCCAAAAAGATTAAACTTGCTCTCGTCTGCAAAAATGACTGTTTTCCAAAATGATTCGGGCTGTTTTACATACATTTTTGCGAAGTTTAGCCTTTTCACTCGGTTTATTTTATTTATAAAGGGCTTCTTACGTGCAGTTCTTCCTCTGTAACTATGCCTTTTGAGTGTATTTCGAATTGTTTGTGTAGTAACTTCCTTCCCTAAATATTCCATAGTGTTTTTACGAAGAATGGTCGCATTTGTCTTTGGAGTTTTCTGAACTTGCCGCACTAGCCAACGCACATCTCCAACTGAAAGTGCTTTTGGTCGACCAGATCTTGGTTTATTGTCAACAGTTTTCGTTTCTGTCCACTTTCTGATGATGGATTGTATAGTAGATCGTGGTCTATTTAATATTTCACTGATAGTTTTTTGAGTTAAACCATTCCTGTGGTGTTTTGTTATCAAAACTTTTACCTCATCAGAAACCTCGTTTTGCTTACGACCCATTTTGACAAAAACTATATTTTCAATGAAATTAAATATTTGCTGTCAAGGGCAAAGCCTCCTTTACTAAATAAAACAGAAAAGGGGGATTCCCAAATAATATTTGAATTTGACTTTGATGATAGCACATCAATGATGAATACTTTTTTTGTTCTGTTTTTGGTGTTATTATATAAAATTGCATTTTTTGCGCTAATTAAATTTATTTTTTGAATTTATTTTAAAACATATTACGAAAAATAAACTATTGCATAAAACTGCATTATTTGTTTACTTTAAATTTTCTTCAATTACCCAAAATAAGTGAATTTATTATCAAATTTGCTAATGATGAATACTTTTTTTGACCGCTGTACGTACAATTTTAAATGGATCAACGGCATTTTGGCTTCTCAGATCAGTAGATTGAGATTGTCTAAGATGCTATTCAGCTAATAAGCTCTTAAAACCTACCATCATACCAAATATTCTACGAACAAGATGGTCAACATTGTAATAACCCAAATAACATTTCACGAGTCACAAATCTTAAAGATATAACAAATATGGACCATATTAGTCTGGGCTGCGGGCAATGTACCCGAAGTTGGAGTCGGAGGCGATCTAAATTTACTCGATTGTGGACAAAATAAAAAACAAATGTTCTCAACAAAATAAATTAGTTTTTGATTTTATTTTTAATACAAAATAAAACTAATTTGTCAATTATGCAATAACAGTCTTTTCCTTGATTGGCTATAAAAGAGCAAACATTATTCACAAAGAACTAAAACAGCTCTATAAACCGAAAATAAGTAAATTTTGATATTTTCGTATTCACAAACACATAATAGCCTATTTTTCCTTTAATAAACCCATTTTAAAAAAACTTTATAATTTTTTTAATCTAAAAGCATGAACCTACATAAAAGAGATAAAATCGCGTTACGTCCGCCGGGTCAAATCTTGGTAATTCAACACATTAGCCCATTATTACAAGTATTAATCGATCTATCTAAGCGTGAATATTAAAGATTATCGTGTCAGGATAATTAAAGTGATACACCAAGTACACGTTTACTTAAGAGATTTAGATAATTGGAGTTTATTAGACATTTACTCTTCGGTGGTTAAATAAAGACTTAATTTAATAAAAACTGAAACGCGTATTGCCATTCAAGGGCCCGCATTGAAAAGAAAGAATGCCAAAAATAACTCTTTATCACACCAAAATTGGAAATGTGTTTGGGATTTCTGGTGTATCTGTTCAGACTTTTAATACCCACCAGTTTAAATGTGTACCTCAAATTTAGTTCTTTTTACAATATAATACATTGTTAGATACGCACCTTTGTTTTTGTAACTATATTTGATGCCAACTTTACAACTGCAAAATTGCCCTTCCCGATAGTCTTCTCCAAGTCATAGCAGCCCACTCTTAAAAGCTTATCAACGGAAACTTTGCTCGTAGAAGGCATTTTGTAATTTTGCGTCGTGGTCATGCTGAAGCTCCTTCAGTTATCTTGTGTTAATAACTTAGTGTAAAAATTTGTTTTGAACTTTTGTACTAATCCGACATACATATAAATATACAAGTCACAGATTTTACAGCAACATTCTAAAAATCCAAACACCTTCTCGTGTTTCGAAACTGTGACATCCAGTTTGGCATCATTCGGGAATGTACTTTTTACAGTTTACCATTTCCTTTTACAATTATCGAGTATTACTTTGCAGAAATATTTCAACACACTATAGATTATAAACCAGGTTCAGGTTCGACTTAAACTCCAATTAGTTCCCACAAGGGTGCCTGAAATTAAAAAAAAAATTGAACATTTAAAGCATTTCTACAATAGTTTTACTAATTGATATGGAAGTATAGAATTTGCACTAGATTCCAGTTTTCCATTTAATTTAATAATACAAAGAGAATATTTAGTTATTGTAAAATATAATTTAAAAATTCATATATATGTAATATGATAGTTTTCCCAGCCAAAAATAATGATATTAAAAATAAAAAATGTCCTGATTAACAAAAACAAATCGATTTAAACTATTGAGGGTGGTCAGGTTTGTAGTGTATAGTACCATTATATTATATAAGCTTCCAATAATGAAGAATCAGCTGACAAAAATTACTTATGCTTCGGATCTAAGAAGTTGTAGAGTTTTTATTGAAAGACATTATTAGATTGAAAGAATACTCCTAATTCAATAGGCAAGAAATTCGCACAAGAAAAAGTGTTTCAAAAAGCACGCTTGAGTCACGTGATTCGTGAGTGAGATCCAAATCAAATCACGTGATTGAACTTAAACTTTTCGTGTGTGAGTGAGTGAAATCTTGCTCACGACACGATTCACGAGAAAATCACACCTCACGAGACACTCACCAGGCATGTAAATTTTGCCCATCAACATTCCACTAAGGAACTGGGGCAAACTTCTCACATATGAATGAGTGCAGTCCGATTTACATTTTAAGCCCAATGATATGGAGCCTCCTTTTTATAGCCGAGTCCGAACGGCGTGCCGCAGTGCGACACCTCTTTGGACAGAAGTTTTACATGGCATAGTACCTCACAAATGTTACCAACATTAGGAAGGGAAAACCACCGCTGAAAATTTTATAGGCGGACTTGCTAACCTCGGCGATACGGTGGGCACCAGGCTTTGAAAAAATTTAAATAGTACTGTATAAACTCAAAGTTTATACTTATTTTTTTATATTCTTATGAAATACTAGTTTTAAAATCATGAATTCGTAGTCAAAAAAAAAAAAAAACACACATGAATTGTAACGGTTGGAAAGGCACTGAATTTAACGTAACAAAATACAAATGTCATGAAAATGTACTAAAAAAAAGATACAAATGCCGATACTCGAAGGCTTCTTGGCGGGCTTAAATAGCTAAGCTCGGCCACTTCGTCAGCAGCAGCAATCGAGTCAGCAATAAATTGGTAAAATCACCCCAACTCTTTGTTTTACTTTTCCTCCTTTTTTGTACTCCACTCTACGAGCAAACTCTTTTACCTTAGTCTCCTAGTGAGAACTGTGAGTCTGTGATCCCACAAATACAGTCCACAACCAGTTGATGGAACAACTTGGATAACATCCAAACCATCCACAACTCTCATCGCATTGGAACGGCCCCATACGTGCTGGACGTCTCCCCCAATTTAATCAAGTACTAAAAAGTTACTTTTTGGACCGAAAGAGTTCTTTTTTTTCATGTTAATTTCAAAAATATTTGAGTGCAAAAATCAAAAATTTTTCTCTCTCTCTCTGCACTGTACAACAGCCCCTTATATAACCCTAACCGAAGACGGAAGGTCCCCATCTTTTGAGTAATCTACATCAGCTATGGGTGAACAGATTTAATCGAATTTTGGATTGTACATTGATTTTGTACCCAGGGAAACGCCCCAACCCAAAACCCTACAAACCGACATGTAGACCAATAGGTACAATATGCGACCAAAATGAAAGGAATTCAGGAGTAGAAGGAGATTCTCATATAAAATTTGGGTGTTAAGTGTCAGTATGCCCTCACCTCTCCCAAAGTCTTCTAGAGGCTCAATAAGTCATATAAGGCGACTGTTGCATAAGGATTTTTTATCTAAATATGAACTGCTATTGCCCCATTAACATCCCAAACGGCCTTCAGACGGCAAATCCAACAGTCAGGCGGACATGATTCTGTCGACTTACAAGCGAAAATCCCTATTTTAGCATGATGCGTTTCCTAAATTTAGAACTACTTGTCAGTTAAATAATAAAAGCTCAAAAACATCCGAATACTTAAAACAACTTCTTAGTGCATCAAAATGTACCAAATCGGTCGCGGGGTTACTACTCTCTGGGTGAAAAAAAGTACTGATTTTTCCATCCCTGCGCGACACTCACGCGTACATCTCGGCAACTGTATAAAAGTGCGTATATTGGTTTGTATGCATTTAGTCTAAACTACACCAGGCAATAAAGTTCAATACAAGGACGGAAAGCCTTGCAAACAGATATGCCTCCGCCGAATCCTGTTGTTTATTTTGCCATTAAAACACAACCACAGCAACAAGCGCAACAACTGTAAACTGCCGTTTCAACTAGAGGTTCACATGATAAAAATAAGTAGGTTAGGTTGAAAAGAGGGTGCGGATATTAATCCGCCTCATGACACTATGTACATACACCTAAGCCAGTAATCGGCTTGTTGCGCACTCTTTATAATAAAAAGTAACCTCGAAAAAAAAATCTAGGTCAGGAATTCTGTGCTACTTATAAAATCACTTGTTTTCCATACAAATAAAAATA
This sequence comes from Stomoxys calcitrans, assembly GCF_963082655.1. Lineage (NCBI taxonomy): Eukaryota > Metazoa > Arthropoda > Insecta > Diptera > Muscidae > Stomoxys > Stomoxys calcitrans. Next base: position 160,394,016 of record NC_081556.1, on the reverse strand, counting down.
AATAAGGGAAGACAAAAGTTAAACGGAGTCGACTATATAATACCATAAACCACTGAGCCAACCAACTAGTTTTGAGTGTATACTAGAGCTTATTCGACTTCAAATAACACACCTAATTCTAAATTTTACATCAAACTTCAAATAAAACAGCTCATGATGAACATTGCAAAGATCGGGCGATTATTGTGGCCATAAAAGTCCATATGAGATGAAAGATATGTATGGGAGCTCTATCTAAATTTAAACCGATGTTGTTGAAGTTTTGTACACAAATTGTAATAGGTCAATAATAACAACTCGTGCAAAATTTTTTAAAAATGGGAGCAAAATTGTGATTATATACAATATATATATATATGCCAGCTGTATCTAAATCTCAACCGATTATTTCCAAAATCAATAGAATTCGCCTTTGGGCCAAAAAAATGATATGTGCAAAAAAACATATAATGCTCTATGGTGTTGTGGTCTGGTGGACGGCGCAAAAGTCCACCTACTGTTTAAATTGTGTATCACAGCCGCACTGAGGACGACACCATCTGATGCACTGAATTTAATGCTACATCTAATGCCGCTGTACATTGTGGCTAGACAAATTGCTACGACGACAGCCGTGAGGCTAAGGGAGCTATCTCTTTGGACTTGTGGTGGCTACGGACACAGTGTTATCCTTGATACAATGTCCGATGTTCCAGGCAGTGTGTAGTACACCCTGCCTTAGCCGCTTTATGACAAAAAGTACTGTACCACTATTCCTGATAGAACCGATTGGAACTACGATATCCCTGGTAATAGGAGTTACATAAACTTCTAAACGGATGGTTTCAAACTAGACGACAAGGTGGGCTTTGGGGTGTACTGTAATGATAAAGAACCGGTCATATCGAAGAGGTTACCCAACCACTGCAGTGTGTATCAAGCGGAGATCCTTGCAATTAAGGAAGTGGTGGAATGGCTAAGATATAATGTCATAACGACGATTGGCATAAATATTTTCTCAGACAGAAATCACGGGAAAACGTATTTCTGAACACAAAAACAATCCTCGACTGTGGCATATCTCTCAACGAGATGGCTAAATAGTTGAAAATTCACCTGTTCTGGGTGCTGGTCCACAGTGATATCACAGGGAATTGTAAAGCGGACGAGCTTTCGTGACTAGGAACTACCTAACACATTCCAGGAAAACTGGAATGTCGTGAAAGCTGACTCTAAAAATAAATATGTATTTTAACTCTACACCACTACTAAACTTTCGCCCTCTAGGGGCTCAATTCTTCTTTCTGTTTGAAAAAAAAATGGTTATTACTCATTCACATGCTTTATTGCAATATTCGTTTCGTAAATTGTAGCATTAGCACCTAAAAATGGTTCTCGAAGTTCACAGAACACCTCAATATCTTAGAAGTTAGATCGATATAGCTTCAGATTTGGATATAGCTCCCATATAAATATTCATCCGATTTTGAGTAATATTGCTATAAAGGTGTCATTTGTAAACCGATTCTCTGGAAATTTGACAGGTAGGGTTTTCTTGTAATTCCCGATATTAGTGATATATTCTATAGAAATTGTTCAGATTTAGATATAGCTCCAATACTCGATACTGCCTAGACATTACACAAATCTACCTAAAATTTTGTCTCCCGATGGAGGTCGTCCACTTGAGAACTGAGCAGACAGCCCGTCGCTGTTCGAAGAGTGGCATTCCGACAGGTCTGTATATTATACCACAGATCGGCCAATTACTTTGTACGTTGTCAACCAGGTTCCTTTGTCAGCACCCCAAGTGCTGCTGATAAGTGACGTGAGGACCTTGTTAATTCTTTTAACTTTATCGCAAATCGCACTGGCATGTCAAGAGAATTTGTAACAGCCGTCAAATGTGACACCAAGTATTTTGGGACACTTGATGGTCAGAATTGTCACTCCGTCGACCATCACTTTCAGCTCTCTATGCACCTCATGCGTGTATGTAGTGAATAATGTGACTGAAGATTTGGTGGCAGATATCTTCAAATTTCTTGCAGAGAAATAAGACGAAAGTTAGTTGAGGTATATGTTTAACCTATCGCAGATGTCATCAATGGATTGGGGGCCACATGCACATGATAAGATCACTATGCCGTCTGGAGGAGGTGAAATGGAGGATAGGTGGAGGTTAAACGGTGTTAGTGGAGGGATGTATTGCCGATGTCCTCAAAGAGTTTGGCATGGTTGACCGTGTCGAATGTCTTCGATAGGTCCAGTACCACGAGAACCGTCCTATCACATGGCCTGCGCTGATTGAAGCCACGGCAAATGTGTGCGGTGATAGCATGCAGAGAATTTGTGCCACTCAGTCTTCGAAATCCATGCTGAGGCTCGGCGAATGGAAATTCTAGTCCCTCAAGCGTCTTGGCTACTGGTGAGAGTAGGGTGATCGGTCTGTACGACTCCCCCTTACGCGGATCCTCCCCAGGCTTCAGTAGTGGGATCACTCTGCCCAACTTCCAGACATGGGGTACTATAAGAGTGTTCAGAGACAGGTTAAGGCCAGTCGTCAAGTTCTCGATTCCGGGTTGATCCAGATTCTTCAGCATCAGTGTAGAAATTCCGTCGGGGCCCAACACGTTGGATGACTTGGCGCCGCGGATGACATTCGTAACTTCGTCTACGGTAAATTGTGATAGCTGTTCTTCGGCTTGGAGACAACGGATAAGTCGAATTGCTCTCCTCCTGGCCTTGTCACTCTAGGTATGCGAGGATGTCGACGAAAAGTAAACTGAGAGTAGTAGAGTAGTCAATCATTGTTTTGTGTTAATTCGTATCTTGTTCCATGTAATTTGTTACTAAAATTTATTTATCATTTATCATTGAAGTTGTCTCAACTGAGTAGTCTTCATTAATTATTATATATTTATACTTATTATAGGTAAATAAGCAGACGTGTCCATTTTAGAGTGAAGATCAGACAGAAGCATTGCAACAGCTACCAATGCATCCAGAAAAAGTCACAGTTTGGTGCGGTTTATGGGCTGTGAATTCTAAGTGCTATCGTGAGATGATCCAACTTTTTTGCGTGATGTGGTTTCAATCTCATGGCAGCCGGTTGTACCCACCGGATTGACTCGATGGAATCCTTCATCGGCAAGGGCTGCCGCCTCAGTATACGTGTTCATCCTTTTTTCATCATGGGAGAGGCACATCCGGGAGTGGCTTCATCGCACGTTTCTAGTCCGTGCTGGGATGGAAAAGAACCCCGGACCCTGATTCTGTTTGGTTTGCCAAACCCTCCTCCATCATCGGTCGGTATCGGTGAGGTGGAACCGGTGCATGGAGTGGGCACTTTCCGATCTTGCTCTGGCCTCACTACAGGAGTATAGTCACACTGAATATGTTGTAAGGTGCTGTGCGAACAAAGACAGCAATGAGACACAAATCAAAGATTTAAAGACATTTATATAGGAAAAATCGCATTTAAAAAGAAGTTGCACATCGTTCGCATACACGTATGGAACGCACAAAGTATGAATGGCATCAAATACGTCAATTAAATTGCTCCATCCCTGCCAAAATAGAATACATCAATCTACATCTACAATCTACACTGCCTATAAATCCATATTCCGTGGACAATTTGGAATTAATATACACTAATCCCCCCCATTTCGAGCATACGGCCCGTCCTCATAGTGCCCAACATCTGAGAGCCTTGTCTGACACTTCCAATTCAGTTTACCGTCCAAGATTACTTCTAAGTATATGACCTTGTTAGATATCGACAACGTTCTATTGAGTAAAAGTAACGCTTCAAATTGGCCCACCATCCACTTTGTCCGTCCTTAAATAATTTATAAAAAGACTCCTCGATACCCTTATTTTCGACTACCGTATTTGGACGGGATCACCTAGCAATTGTCGATAGATTGGTTTAGTCCTATTTTCGGAACTGTCCCGTAAAAGGAAAATGGATGAAAAAAAAAAACGAAAAACGCTGTTCGCCTACTACACCTGGATAATGTTCGGTAGGGATTGAATACAATACACTATTCTCTAACTGCACCCTATTCCTATGGACGCACCCCAACTCAGTGACAGACGAGTGCAAACAATAATAGGATGGTCTCAGACTACCGGGCACCGAGAACAATTCGAAAACGGCTTAATGGTTTCTTCTGCATCGATCTAATTACAACATTACTAATACTAAATTTGCCCATGAACATTCCATTAAGGAACAAGGGGATGCTTCTCTCATATCAATGAGTGCAGTCCGATTAAATGTTTCAGCTCAATGATAAGGGACCTCCTTTTTTGTGCCGAGTCCGAACTGCGTGCCGTATAGCGACACCTCTTGCTTGAGAAGCTTTAACATGGCAGGATACCTTACAAATGTAGTCAGCATTAGTAAGGGGATAACCATCGCTGAACATTTTTCTGACGTTCACGGCTGGGTTTAAACCCAGGCGTTCGGCGTCATAGGCGGACTCTGCACCACTGTGGCCTTCATTTACATTATATTCTTGATTCATGTTTTTTTATTGGGCTTGCTTCCTCAATACAAGTGATTCATATGTAAATTTTATGTTTATCTGTATTGCTTTACTACTGAATCCCATAGCCGTCGGTTGTAGGATGTAGGATGAAGTCCTTCTTTGGCAAGGACTGCCGTCTCAGTGTACAACACACTGCTAGAACAACAACTATTCCCGGCACGGGATAGCTGTGAGCACCACACAAACTGGAACATTGAGGTCCGATCTGTGTTGTGTTCCTTGCTGTCACGAGAAGTTTAGCTGCGAGCTACCGGGCGTGTCCACACGTTACGGATAGTGGAATGCTCCATCCGGAGTAGATGTAACTGCAGTCGCGGACAATCAGCGGTATCGAGCGGAGAGACTCAGTGAGAGGTCGGGTGGCACCGGCTCTTGCACAAATACTGAGTGCCTACGATGCTCGATATGACAAGGCGAGTTATTGACGATTTTAAAAACCAATGGCCACTCTGTTCCCGCGGCGATCGGTCCTTTGGACCGGAACAAGCTTGCTCACCTACAGGAGCTTGACGAGGATCGCCACCTCCACATGAAAATGTGGTTACAACAACAACAGTGGAATGCTCCATCCGGAGTAGCTGTAATTGCAGTCGCGGACAATCAGCGGTATCGAGCGGAGAGTCTCAGTGAGAGGTCGGGTGGCACGGGCTCTTGCACAAATACTGAGTGCCTACGATGCTCGATATGACAAGGTGAGTTATTGGCGGTGTTAAAAACCTAATGGCCAACCTATTCCCGCGGCGCTCGGTGCTTTGGACCGGAACAAACTTGCTCACCTACAGCAGCTTGACGAGGATCGCCACCTCCACATGTGGTTACAACAACAACTATTGTATCCTGTATTTCACATACTCTAAATAAAAGATGTAAATATTGTTGTATGTAAATCTATTGCAAATTTGCCCATAAACATTACATTAAGAAATGGGGGCACTCTTCTCACATATCATTGAGTGCTGTCCGATTCAAATTTAAGCTCAATAATAAGGAGCCTCCTTTTTATAACCGAGTACGAACGTGATGCCGCAGTGCGACACCTCTTTGAGAAGTTTTGTCTCAGAAGAAGCTGAAACAATTTTTTTGATGTTCTCGCTAGGATACGAACCCTATCGTTTTGCTCGATAGGCGGACGTTCTAACCTCTGCGCTACGGTGGCTTCCGATCTATTAAAAATACAAATACAAAAGTAAGCGCTACTCTATTTGAGTGAAAGCACATTTTAAACACCCATTAGTCCTACATACCGGGAAAACCATATGAATACACCCCCCGAATTGTGGGTGCACTCTTTAAAGCGCAGTTTTCGCAAATTTTTAATATACCAACGCACTTTTTATTCTGTATTTAAATAACTTTTCTGATCAATTAAAAAATTAATTGATAATTTCAAAGATTATCATCATTTTTTTATTTGGATCAATATAAAAATTAATTGGAAATTTTCAAAAAATTTCAAAAATTTTTTTCTATTTAAAAAAAACTGATTTTTACAATTTTAAGCAGATTTTTATTTTTTCTGAGTTGAAAAACTGAGTTTCTGAGTTGATAAGGAGTTTCCAATACTGGCTTTATGCAAAATTGTAATGAGTTTATCGTGGAATAGGCCATAATACAAATACAGAAAACGGAATTTAAATAATTTCGAAAGATGAATGGGCAAGCAGCATATTGCACTCCCCATTTGCTACATTATTGAGGAGCTTTTCGGCAATCGTATTCTGTAATCGCCAACGCAAACGCCCTCTCGCCCCAGCCCACGCAATCGGAAAGTCCTTACTTGCAACACATTGATAAGTGGGCGAAATACGAAATTCCAGGTGTAACATAAAAAAAATACACACGAGACAACTTGCTCTAGAAAGAGAAAAGGCAACAGCAGCCACCATCGAATATTCCCATTCATATGTCATACGTGCAGCTAACATCTCTCGCTGATTTGGTGATTAAAACTAACCTTCGACATTCGACATTCTGTTTTGTTGGTTGATTGTTACTTCTTCGTTTTCATTGTTCTTCAGAGATTGGTATTTTTGTCAATAAGCCAACTTTGATTTGTTTGTTCACACACTAGCTAATGGATGTTTTTATTGTTTTGTTAATTTTTTTTGTAATCGATTTTTTCTTTTTTTCCATTGCACTGACATTTTAATTAATACACTCACACTAATAGCCAATTATCTATGTCTTATGTTCATATTTTCGTAAAATTAAAAAATCTCACATTATCTGGACATTTATTATTCACATAATAGTTAAATATTTTTTTCGTTTTACATAATTGTTTCTTTATATATTCTGCGAGATAAAATGAAATGAAGTTGATTGGAAAAAAAGAATTTTTGGGTTTTGATCCCTTCAGTCTGAATGAATGAATTTTGTTGTTGTGGCGCTGGCCACAACAACAACAGACGAATCACGCACATTGGAACATTGAGTTTTTTTCACTTTGTTTACATCCCGAATGGATTGTTGAAAAGTTTTCAACATGTTTTTCTTTGTCTATAGTCCAAAAAATTAAATATTAAACGAAATATTTAATTTTTTTGTTGTATTACACGGCACACCAAACTACTCCAACAAGCCGAAGAAAATACGAATACCACTATACGAATAACCGTTCTCTCTTTTAATGCATGGTAACAATGGAACATATAGATAATTTATATTGATGCAAGGATGATTTGTTCAAACATGTAGTAAACAGTCGAACTGTTAGATGGCGCTTAGAATAGATAAAATTCTCTTTATACAATTATAACACTATGGTTGTGTGCCAATTTATAAAAATTCACTATTGAAGAGATTTTTAAATCTCCGCTGGACATATTTTTCCACTGGTGAGAAAAATTTACATTTATCTGTGCCAAACCGTAACTTTCTCACTATGCAAATTCTAAAAATTTAAATTGATCACCCATCACTTGTTTACAAAGCAATTGTTTAGCAAACTTCCAGAAAAAAAGTATATTTGTATTAAAGCGTATTCCGAATCAGATTCCATTAAAGGGCAGTATGCACCTCTGGCGAAATTGGCGTTACCTTAAGAAATGCATAGGAGAATTTTTTCTTACAACTACAAATGAATAATTAATGTTTTGATAGCTTCATGCAAATTTTGTAACCTAAAGATAATTAAGCATATACAATGAGATTACGATATAACTACTCTTTATCGAAAAATAGTTTTAAAAATTAAAGGTTGGTGCTATATTCAGTTTTTCGCGATGAAACTATATAAAAAAATAGGCAGAAAACAATGAAAATACTACAAAATTTAGTTATATTTCCAAAAAAAAATTGGTATTCTTTTCTTTTTAAATAATTTTGTGTTTCATTATTCATTAATTTCGAAAGGGTTGGTTTTGGTTGAAATTACAATACATATATGAATTTGAGAATGCACGTTAGCAGCTGATAAATTGAATGGTACAATATTAATTTTATATGTAAATAGCAACATTTTGGCCAAAGAAACCCAAAAAATCAAATGTGGTAACCTTGTCAAATAACTGAAAAAATGATTTAGTACATGCCGCAACAATTAAAGGTGATCTGTTTATGCTCAAACACGGTTTATCCAAAGACGTTTAACATAGAAAAAATACTAACAATCATCAATCCCGTGGCAGCCGGTTGTACGTACCAGATTGACCCGATGGAATTCTTCATCGGCAAGGGCTGCCGCCTCAGTGTATAACACACTGCTACAACAACATCTTTATTATTATTATTTTATTACTAGTTCGCGTCATTTTTCGTTGTTTATTTATGTATCGTTCTTAACTAAAATACACGCACACAACAAAAACTCGTTGACATATAGTGTACTTCGCGAGAAAAATTTGTACTCAGCTGTTTACGGTACCTGGTAGTTCTGTCATGCAAACACTCAGTTACAAGAAAATGGCTTGTAACTGAAATGTAAATTTTCCCTAGATGAAAAAACAAGTTATGACGAAACGAACATATTTCGGAAAAATTTTCCGTTTATTTTTATATGGAATTTCAACGCGAAAAACTAATATAGTACTTGTTTGACAATTTGTCTGTACTTGAACACTGACAACTGCCTTGAATCTTCATTAAAAGTAATTAAAAATGAAATAAAAAAAATATTTTTATTTTTTACTTACATCTGCCTTTTTGATCCATTTTGATATTAGCATTGGCATTTTAAACATCTGTTCAAAGTTGCAAAACATTTGACATTTAGAACTACTGCAAAGTCAAAACAAAAATAAAAAAATTGTACTCAGCTGTTCGCATTACCTCACCTTATTATTGCATCCTGTACCATTGCATAGAAATTTGTGATCCTTAAATCCCGTTTAGACTGCTCATTAAATCCGGATTTCATGGCTCGATCATTTGTCTTCCCTTTATTTAATGAGCAGTGTAAACAGGGTTTTAAGCAAGATATATTCATTTACAGGTAGTGGCAATTGCCCAACAACAAAATGTTGAGTGCACTATCTGTCAAAATCAGGGATTAGTGCAATTCTGATTTTGTGTATGTTACTAGTTCGCGCCATTTTTCGTTGTTTGTTGTATTATGGTACTTAACTATAATACACACACGGAACCAAAACTCGTTGACAGATAGTGCACTTAGCGAGAAAAAATTTTACTCAGCTGTTAACGGTCAAAACCTGGTAATTTGTCATGGGTTTAAGCAAGACACAATCATGAAAAATTATGATGGCAAACAAAATTTGAGATTTTTGAAATCTTTGTTCAAGACAAAAAGTATGTCGGCCCCAAAAGTGCCTTTTTAGTACTATTTCAAAATTTATATTTTCCATCCCTGGTCTATAGAAATCAGCTGGCCGCACGACACGTTTTGGTTTTTATTCAATAATTTAAAAAAATATAAAATGGTTGATCTGGATGAAAATGACATAGCAGACATAGAGGACTTGATTTCTTCAGAAGATATTAAGCCGAAGGAAAGGTATAAGAATAAAAAAAATGTAACTCTCAGAGCTAGAAAAAAGGCAAATCAATCAGCTGCTACTGACACATCGGAAACTGCTCCAATCCTGGAAAGTGTTGTTCCAGGAACGCAAAAGATTTATCTCCGAACATGGGGCTGTTCCCATAACAACTCAGATAGTGAGTATATGGCTGGACAATTAGCTGCTTATGGATACCAACTCACAGAAAATGCTTCGGATGCTCATCTATGGTTACTGAACAGCTGCACTGTTAAGAACCCATCAGAGGACACGTTTCGTAATGAAATTGAGAACGGTGTACGCACAGGAAAGCATGTGGTTGTAGCTGGATGTGTTCCACAAGGTGCTCCCAAATCAAATTATTTAAAGGGTCTCTCCGTCATTGGTGTACAACAAATTGACAGAGTAGTTGAGGTAGTAGAAGAGACGCTTAAAGGCCACAGCGTTCGTTTACTACAGAACAAAAAAGAGGACGGGCACCGGATTGCTGGGGCTAAGCTTGCACTGCCAAAAGTCAGAAAAAATCCACTAATCGAAATAATTGCAATTAACACGGGTTGCCTAAATCAATGTACATATTGCAAAACTAAGCACGCCAGGGGAGATTTAGCCAGTTATTCGCCGAATGAGATAGTAGATCGAGCCAAACAGGCTTTTGAAGAAGGTGTATGTGAAATATGGCTCACATCAGAGGACACGGGAGCCTATGGTAGAGACATTGGCAGTTCATTGCCTGAGCTTTTATGGAAACTCGTCGAAGTTATTCCCGAAAACTGCATGCTTCGTGTTGGTATGACAAATCCACCGTATATTTTGGAGCATTTAAATGAAATATCCAAAATACTATTACATCCAAGAGTGTATTCTTTCCTACATGTACCTGTTCAAAGCGGTAGCGATGCGGTATTGGCGGATATGAAACGCGAATATTGTCGAAGCGATTTTGAACATGTAGTTGATTTTTTAAAGGAAAGAGTAGAAGGCTTGACGATCGCAACTGACATTATCTGTGGCTTTCCCTCCGAAACAGAAAAAGATTTTGAGGAGACCATGAACATGTGCGAGAAGTATCGCTTTCCGTCTCTATTTATTAACCAATTTTTTCCCCGTCCCGGTACACCGGCTGCTAAAATGGCTCGAATTCCTGCAGATTTGGTGAAGAGGCGCACTAAACGTTTAACAGAACTATTTAACAGTTATACTCCCTACGCTGGTCGCGAGGGACAAGTTTACAACGTGCTTGTAACAGAAATTTCGCATGATACTTTGCATTATGTGGGACATAATAAGAGCTACGAACAAATTCTTTTGCCCATGAAGAAAAATTTGCTTGGTAAATCGGTTAGGGTTTGCATTACTAGTTCAACCAAATTTAGTATGGTTGGTGAGATCTTAGATAATGAACAGAACTGGACTGAATGCAGTCAACTCACTTCCAAATCTACAAATGTGGGGATTAATCTTGGCACGTGTGCAATCAAGAACGCACCAAAAGACAAATTGGGTATTGCACTACTTTTTGGAATTATCGCGTTTGTTTTACAGTTCATCTGGAAACGATTTTGGTAGTTTTAGATATTGCCTACTGTTGAAATAGTACATGATTTAAATAAAAAATTAAATAAACACAAATATATATTGTTTCATTTTTGCTGTTCAAAAATGTATAGTTTTGCTATTATTGAAGTATTTTCAGTAGCAAATGTCAAATGTATACTCATATATTATTTCTTTTGAATATAGAGGACGCTGTTTCAGCTAATTCTCCGTTTTTATAGGTTTTCTTTTTGTTTTTCGAGCGCGTTTTTTGTTAGACTGTATGTCTAAAGTTTTTTTTTCCATCCATTAGGTACTTGGAATAAAATCTAATCAAATATAGTTTGCTTTTTAACAGACGGTTTATAAATATATTTATTATTCAGGGCTTTATATCCTAATTCTACGCACATTGGTTTATCAAGCAGTTCGTATGTGTATGAGAACATATATTGATATTCACTTTCACTTAAAATAATTTAGTTTGCTAACTAATAAAAATCCTCAGATGGTTCTGTGCCAAAGTAGCGGTCACCAAAATTACCAATGCCAGGTATCACATAAAACTTGTCATTTATTTCTGGATCTAACGCCGAAGTAACAATTTTTACCTTGGGAAAGGCATATGCTATACTGTGTACTCCAATTTCAGCCATTAGCAGTGAAGCCAGCATAATATTTTCTTCTTTTACATCGTGATCTAGCAGAACCCGTATCGCCATCATAGCAGCAGCCCCCGTGGCTACCGTAGCATCCATCAGTATTACTTTGTATTCTCTTATATCTTTTGGCAAACGAAGGTAGTACAACTCGGGCTCCTCGGTCTCTTTGTTGGTCTGTATTAGAATTTTGCCTATACGAATATCTTTGCAAACATCGCAAATAGCTTGCTCCATAGTTTCACCTGCTCTTAATATCGAAACTCCGCATATTTTGTAAGAGTCCATTCGTTTCCCTTCATACAAAACACCCTGTGGTGTCTCTACGACTGCGTCCTTGAAAGGAAATAAACTCAATGCGTATTCGATGACCAGACGTATGAGTCTTTTAGAATAGAATATAAACTCGTCTCTGGATGTGTTTTTGCATCGTATAAATGTATGTAGACCTTTAATTTGTGGAGTAGCTGGGAGCAAGTGTAATGAATTTGGCATTGGTTGATCATTATAGGAGTTGGCCAGAGCTTCACGTAGTTTGAAACCTCGCTAGTAATAAAAAGCTGCTTGTTATATTTCAAAATTTATCTATATAAGAAAACTTACCAATTGCAGTTGTGTGTGCACGTGTTGAACAATAAGGTGAATGGCGACCTTATTTTCACCACCTCGTGGCACTATAATATCAGCATGCGCCATAGTTGGCGCTATGTAATTAGCATAAGAAGGTTTCACCATATTCAGATACTGTTTTAGCACTCCTTTCAGATCACGTCCTCGCTGAGAAATATCTCTGAAAAGCTGTCATGAATCTACCATATCAAGACGAGTATATAGGAAAAGCTACCTCTTTAAACGTCGTGCAAGACGTATATCGGGATCCGTATCGACGAAGATTTTCATATCCATTAATTTTAATATTTCCAAACTGTGGAAAACCAGAATACCCTCAAATATAATCACATTGGCTCCATACATTGTTTTCTATAGAATAATGAGTTTATATTGTTTTCAAAATTCGCAACTTTTAAAATACATACGGTATTTGCTTCCCGAGAGTGTGTGACAAAATTGTAAACGGGTACTTCAACTTTACGACCTTCCTTCAATTTTTTCATTACTTCCAACAAGAGATCCATATCAAACGCATCCGGATGATCAAAATTGTATTCATTTCCTAGGGCTTGTAGACGTTGTTTTTCGTTAAGAACCTTAAACAACGTTTTCAACTCAGTTGTATGCATTAAATGTACTTAGTGGAACTGCCTACCTTGTAAAAACAATCCATTGAAAGCAAAGTAACCCAAGGCACGTCAAGGGATTCTATAATTTTTTGAGCTACAGTTGTTTTCCCGGATGCGCTTCCACCACAAATACCTTTAATGATACTTATTTGAGAAACACTCATTCCTATACGTTATGCCGTCATTTTGCATACCAATTACAAACGGTTCTACTTGCTGCCCTGCACAATTGTACCAAGGAGGGCGGCCTGCTGTATAAATAGTACGGTTATTTGAACGAATTACACACTCAGAGGGATTTGCGGTTGTCACTTGATTATTCATCGATGTCGTCCGTTGCCTTCTTCGCGGCGGACCTGTGCGTGCTGGTGAATCCAAACATTGTGGATTTTTTGCTGGTACAGTTGTTGGCGAAGCTGGGCATCCATAAAATTCAATATTTCCACAATTGGGATCAACAGTTAGCTGTTCAACCAAATCACCTCGATCGTCACTGAAAGAAATATAAACGTGTTTGTGATGTTAAGCAGTTATTGGAGCCTAAGATGATGCTTTAATTGCAATTTAATCTTAAATTGACCATGTTTGTGTCCCGATTGATGGTGGCCCACATATAAAAGTGAAATGGTTCGCATAGGAATAGACAGCAGATAGGTGAATATGCTAATGCATTTAACCTTCGCCTAACCAAAGGCAGCAGTTGACCTGTTTATTTAAGATGGGTTTAAAAGAGGACAAAGAGGAATAGCCAGACTTAAAATATTTATTTTTTTCGGCTTTTTACAAACGGAAAATAACCATCCGTATTGGGTATTGGTAAGGCCAAGGTTAAAAAACTAGGACACAAATAACCAATTTTTGCGCAAGCATGACGAGGGGGTCTATTAAATTTATTTTGTTCATATCATTTAACCTACAACACATCTCGTTTGGTCACTCACTCGGTTAATTTGCCATACTATTTTTTTTAATGAATCATTTGCGCTTTTTACTACTTTTATTTAGTGAACAGAGGCATCACACACCGATCTATCAATGATATTAAACTATTGTACAATGTGCGAATGTGGGACAAATATCGGTAGCAGAGAAAGCAAAACAAATACACACAAAAATACAAAATGTAACCAAAATCTGCAAGCCGGTTTCTTAGAAAAAAACTGTTAGCCATGTCTGTTTGGAACAATGAGCTATATGTCAATACAAATTGTGGAAGCACAGTATGAAAACAGCAAAGGATTCTATGAGATAAAAACGGGATAACTTTCCATTTTCCTGGAGAATAAACTTTACCTATCAGAACTCGCAGAACTTGAGGGGTTGTAGAATTTTATTTGCCTATTCTGAGAAGTTGTGTTAGATGCAGCCATTTCCACGAGTGTTCAAGAAAATTTTCCACAAAATATAACACGCGGATGGAAAGCTGCTTTGTTGGATGGATGCAGCAAAAATAAATTTTATCATCACGATTACACGATTTTAATTATGAAAAAACAAATACAATCGATACCGCCAATTCACTTAATCGATTACTTAAATCGGTATACCGAACGCGTTTAATGTAGGACTGGCAAAATATCGATGGCACTATCGATATTTAATTTTTTGACTGAATATCGATTGATATTTTTCCGATGGATATTATCGCAAAAGTTACATTTTTTTGCAAACACAAGCAATCCTACACTGAATGTATCCTTTAAGATACATTGCGCCTGCAGAGGGCGCAATTTTCATTTGATTAAGCTAACATTTTGTACAATGATTTCTCTCATGACTTCCAACTGATTTTATTAACCTTGGTTTATATGTTGTGTGCATTGAAATATAGGTGATGGAAAATTAACGATAGTATCGATACTATCGATATTTATTATTCAAAATATCGAATGTTGCGATTGCACGCTCTAGTTTTATGTCTTTTCTACGAGCAAATTTTATTTTCGGTAAAGCTGCTTGCTTTAAATAAAACAATTAACGACGTATAAGCTTGACACGTGCTATCAGATTATGAGAAAAATATAATTTCTCTGTTATTTATTTCTTCTTATTCATTTTTCAGAGGTGAAAACAATTGTTTTTCGCGATTACTTTTTTGAAACTACAAAAATCTCAATGATAACAGAAAACTTTTATGAAAATTGTTTCGAAAGTAAGGATTGAGTTGCTTTCGGAGTAATCGCTGAAATGTTTGTTTTTATTTTCATACCAAAACACGTTTTTATCTGCACTTATTGCTCTATATTTAATTCGCAAATAAATAAAATAACAAAAGAAAAAACGAAACATTGAAACCAATTAAACAAATAAAAATTGTGCCGACAATGGTTTTAAACGTCTATTAACAGAGTACTACTTTTTCGCCTATTTTCTGCCAAACTTTTTTTATATGGAGTTTAACGGCAAACTGCCTGAAAGCGCAGTGGGGCCTCTGGCGAAACTTTCGCTACTATAAGAAATGCATTGACATATCCTAAAGCTGGAGTTATTTTTATACCATGCGAAATACTTATGCGTGCATAAGCAATCTGATATAAATATATTCAAATCATATGTTTTGCGCCCTGAAACGCGTTCAAAGATGAGAGTTGGTTAACTTATTCCGTTGTTGTGGTTGTAGCTAAGATATATTCATTTACAGGTACCCTCCAAACATTTGGAAGTGACTTTCTCACTCCCTCCCAGAATAGTCACTTTTTAGGTCCTTTTGTATGATAGTTTGTAGAGATTTCAAGATTTACAACAACAAAATACATTACTGTCGGAATTCTATCATTCATGTTTCGCTAATTAGTTTCTCATAATCAACTGCTATTGCAACAAATTTAAAAATAGATTTTTTGTTGTTGTTTTGGACGCTAACTCAAAATACCCCAAACAAGAGAATGTATGTTAACTTAGCCTTCTGTAATGAAGAAAGGCCGGTAGCACAGAGGGATAGCATACGCCTCACTATCGTAAGGTTGGCTGTTCAAATCCCAGTCAGGGAAAATCATTGCAAAGAAAATCTTCGATTATTAATCTTGATTTGAAAAAGAAGTAAATTAGAAAGAGAAATAAAAATTAGCCTCACTCTAAAAGGTAAAAAAAAACATTTGGCAAATAAAAATTTATTTTTATAAATGACGTTGATAATCGAATTTTACACTTTTTTTAGTCCCTATTTAGTCACTCATGGGTATATATCGCCAAGTGGAACGTTTTCTCCCGTACCGAGACACTAATTAGAGTAAAAAATGATATCGCCTGAGATTGTTTTCAACTACCTTGAGTGCAGATTTAGTGACTCGCACGATAGAAAATGTTTGGAGGGTAGTGGCAGTTGCCCAACAACAAAATATTGAGTGCACTATCTGTCAAAATCAATGATTAGTGCAACTTTGATTTTGTGTATGTATTGGGTTGCCCAAAAAGTAATTGCGGATTTCTCATATAGTCGGCGTTGATAAATTTTTTCACAGCTTGTGACTCTGTAATTGCATTCTTTCTTCTGTCAGTTATCAGCTGTTACTTTTAGCTTGCTTTAGAAAAAAAGTGTAAAAAAGTATATTTGATTAAAGTTCATTCTAAGTTTTATTAAAAATGCATTTACTTTCTTTTAAAAAATCCGCAATTACTTTTTGGGCAACCCAAAACTAGTTCGCGCCATTTTTCGTTGTTTGTGTGTGTTGTGGCGCTTAACTAAATATAATACACACATACAATCAAAACTCATTGACAGATAGTGCACTTCGCGAGAAAAAATTGTACTCAACTGTTTACGGTACATGGTTGTAGCCACATTTTCATGTGGAGGTGGCGATCCTCGTCAATCACCTATAGTTGAGCAAGCTTGTTCCGGTCCTAAGGACCGATAGCCGCGGGATTGGCCATTGGTTATTTAAAGGCGCCAGTAATTCGCCTCGTTATATCAAGCATCAGTATTTGTGCAAGAGCCGGTGCCACCCGACCTCTCACTGAGACTCGTCGCCCGATACCGCTGATTGTCCGCGACTGCCATTGCAGCTACCCCATATGGAGTATTCCACTATCCGCAACCTGTGGACGCGCTCGGTTGGTCGCAGTTAAGTTTCTCGTGACAGCAATGAACACCACACAAATCAGACCTCAATTTTCCAGCCTGTGAGGTGCTCACAGCTATCCCGTGTCCGACTTATTCCGTCTGATGCGTTCGTGCATTTGTTACGTAACTCACACAATACAAACCAGCCTATTTTAATTTTTTCTGATATGCACGCGTAAGCAAGCATATGTGCTGCGCGATGTATGTAACTCCACCTTAAGGTTGGTACTATATTCAGTTTTCGCGGTGAAACTCCATATAAAAAAATAAGCGGAAAATATTGATAAAAAGTGTTCGTTTCGCTATTTTTTTATCTAGGGAAAATTTACATTTCACGACGCCCAATAAGAGCACAACCCCAGTCGCCGCGCGATCGCCAAACTTCTAATCTTGACTAAGTTCTTGTTAATGTTAGTGTTATGTATCCAACAAATTTAAACATAAGGTTGTGTACGGTACTTCCGTTTTGGGAAAATGGTGTTGTATACCTGCCCCTGTTGGTGATCTTGAAGCCTTTGAGGAGCTTCATTCTAATCATTTTTTGAATTATTCTCCTTTTTTACTAATCGACGTTCCATGTGCCGTGGGCTTGTTTGCTGCACGTAATTCCAGACCAACCCATTTTGATGTTGCTCGTTTATCATCATCACTAATTGATTTTTTCCTTGTTAGTAATACATCTATAGTTAATTCTTCTAATCAGGTTCAACGTTCATCTTTTTGCCCATGCTCTTGTTTTTGCCTCTCTTGATATTACCATGACTTCTTTTGAAGAGTTTTTTGAATACCATAATTACAACAACATTAATTGGGATGGTTTTTTCTATGTTTGTCTAATTTTGACGATTTTACATTTCTATCTACATCTAATATTAAGAAAAATGTGATTTGCTTTTGTTGCTTTTTGCACAACTTTTTGCTTTTGTTCCTATTATTAGGAAAATTTCATATGTGTAGTGATGATTGGTTGAACTCAAATGACTTGCATTGCAAGTCTTTTAGGGATTTGTCGTACAGAGCTTTTCAACTGAACAGTACTTCATTGAGTCGGAACGTTTTTTGAAGGTACCGTAATAGGGGGAAGTCACTTATACGCAAGTCCAGGATGAAGTACTTCTCTAGGTTGTTTGGAAATGTGGATTCTAGTGGGTTTTGGTGCATTCTTATACATGCTGGGTGTATTGGCAGTGATAATTTGAATTATGATGGCGATGTTGACGACACTAACCACTTCTTTGCTTCTGGTGCACCGTCTAGTAGCTTTTCCAGCTTTACATTCGACTCCTTTTACGACTTTGGTGATAGGTTTTCTTTTTCTTGTATTAATTGCACCGATGTTCTGTTGGCTTTTAAGATTAAATCGAAGTCCGTTGGTACGAATGGAATTTTAGCAAAATTTCTTAAACTAATATTCCCTTATGTTTCGGAATATATTGTTTAATGAAATTTTGACAACATCCTAGGGCTTGGAAAATTGCACGAGTAGTGCCCATAGCCAAATCCTCTGATATTCGAGGCCCTGAAGACCTGAGACCCATTTCTATACTTCAGGTTTTGTAGAAGATTTTTGAGCACATTTTAAAGGACAAAATTTTTGCTGGTACTAGGCAAAAGATATTTGATTCTCAGTATGCCTTACGTGTTGGGCATAGCACAACGTCTTTGCTCGGCTTGTAGACGTATTTTTTCATATATGACAAATAGATTACAGTTTGTTGAAATGAACAGGAAACGATCTGGTATCCTACTTTTAACTTCAGGGGTACCCCACGGATCGACCCTGGGACCCCTTTTTTATTTTTATTTTGTATCTTAATGACAATTCTGAGTTCTTGATTCAAGCTTATGCAATGTTGTTTTATTTGCCGATGATGTGTTTCTTCTTTTTAGTGCTGATCGGGATAACTGCCGTGAATTAGAGGATAGAATTAATTTGATATTGGAACAGACTTTGTTGTGGTCATCTCGCAACTCCCTTTTTGTTAATCCATCAAATCGAAGGCCATTTCTGTTGGTTCATATGAACCTTTTTGAATATAAGTTTGGGTCAGACGAATGTGCAATTTGTGGGGCAGCATAGGTGTTTCGATAGAACTCTAAGTTTCAGGCCTCACATTGATTCCACTCATTCTGAAATTTCCTGCAGTGTACGAAGATTGTGCTCAGTTAATGACAATGCTGAGTTTCAGGCCTCACATTGAGTCCACTCATTCTGAAATTTCCTGCACTTTACGAAAATTGTACTCGGTTTGCGTTTTTTTGCCACCCTGGGTTAAAGCTAGACTTGCTCATGCAGTGGTTGTGTCTGGCACTGCTGATTATAACGTTCTCAAGCTTAAGGGAATTTTGAATACTATTGTTCGTTTTGTTTACAATGTTCGTATTCGGGAGCATACATATATCTGAGTTTGTTGTACGTTTCTGGGGAACATCATTTGACAGTTTTGTGGATTGCAGAATTCTATATTTCTTTTATAATGCTGGTAGAAGTGGTGTGCCACTTCCTTTTAGTAGTATTTTCAATTTTTCACGTTCGAGTAGAAACCCTCAACTAAATATACGAAGAGTTTATAGGACCATATTTGAAAGATGTCATTGTTCGTGTTGCTAGGTGTTGGAATGTTTTGCCGGCCGATCTGCGAATTTGTTCCATTCTAGCAATGTTTTTCTATTAAAACTTCTTTGACATTTTGCGATTGTGGTATCGGCATGATGAGCAGAAAAATACCAATTGGTTTTTCTTATTTATTTACTTCATCTTTCACGTTATTACGCTAATTGGGACATTTCTACTTTTCATGTTTATGTATTTGTGGCTAGGGAGCCAATAAATATATTACAGTTTTAATTTGTCTCCGACTTTTTCATAACGTATTCTTAACTATTATCGTATTTTTTATTTGTTATAATTAATTATTAATTATACCGTGTAATGCAAATTTCTGGCCGAAAAGGCTTAGTTTTATTGAATTTGTTCAAATAAATAAATATCGGGGTTTTCAAAAAGAGCGCTATAAATTTTTTTGTAGCTGTAACGGGTCCATAAATGGTGAATTTTTCACCGGATTTTGATATAAAAAGGTTTCTCTATAAATTTATCAGATGTGGTGGGTATGCAAAATTAGGTGCGACCGAACTTAGTGCCATTTTATTGTTTTTTTTTTAATTTTCCTGTAAATCTGAGAATTGAAATATGTCTATCACCAAGATATATTCATTTACAGGTAGTGGCAGTTACCCAACAACAAAATATTGAGTACACTATCTGTGAAAATCAGTGATTAGTGCAACTCCGATTTTGAGTATGTGTCTAGTTCGCGCCATTTTTCGTTGTTTGTGTATTATAGTGCAGATAGTGCACTCGCGAGAAAAATTGTACTCACCTGTTTACGGTACACTACCTGGTAATTATGTCATGTGTATCACTGTCGTTTTTTATAGCCGATTCAAACCAGTGCATGTTAATTCGGCAAATGTGGAATGCGGCAGATGCTTCAGAGTAGAAACACACATTTTTCAGTAAACCATATTTGAGGTCCGATCTTGTGGTGTTCTTTGCTGTCACGAGAAGCTTAGCTGCAAGCTACCGGGCGTGTGCACACGTTGCGGATAGTAGAATGCTCCATACGGAGCAGCTGCAACGGTAATCGCGGACAATCGGCGGTATGAGTATGGTGTCCCACAAGGATGGATCCTCGGGCCATTATTATTTACAAAAATGATATGCCAGACGTTTTGCACAAGAGAGGAATTGTTTTGTATGCAGATGACACATTTATATTTGTTGAAGATGATAGTACAGATAAATGTTATGAAACACTAAATATTGAAATTGAAAAAATAAATACTTGGTTAAAAATCAATAAGCTGACATTAAACGAAAACAAAACTAAATGAAAAATGCGAATGAACCAAGATACATATGCGAGCAATTATATGTTGGGAATACACACTACGGAATGCTGATCACTTCAGAATCAAAAGAGTATCAAGTAGTTCAAAACAACATACACTTTTTTACAAAGGTTTACAATTATATAATTCTATTCCAAATGTTTTTAAAAACGAAAGAAATCCCTATGTTTCTAAATCATGTATGTAATGTAATCGAATTTTTGAAAAGATCAATGTAATTAAGAGAATAATTTACTTTTTAATTTAAGATATTCAAAGGAATTTTTATAAAGTATTTAAAATACTACTTATAAAGAAAAAAATGTTAACGCAATTGAATTTAACCAGGACTTATTTTCGATTATGCATATAGCAAACATGATGTATATCCTGTCCACTAACATCCATCTTGCAAAAAGCACCAAAGGCAACCAAATCACTTAAGTGCTCCGGAAAACCACCAATAATAATATCAGCACGATTAAGTCTATGGTGGAGAACATAGTTTTCAGCCTCAAGAGCAGCAAACTTAACATTCGTATGAGCAAAAGATTCATCAATGGGTTTATTGCAATTCGCAACATCAGCCTTTATGTTGGGTAAAACAGGACAGCATCTCAGTTTTTATTTCATTTAAAACAGCTTTCAACAACAGGGCCCGATCAGGACAAAACTCGGCAAGAATGTCGAGTTAAGAGTTGATAGAAAGATACTTTACCTAATATATAGCTTTTCAAAGCTCCCAAGTCATTATATATTTACAAAATTTAATTTTTATTGCAAAACACCAACGCATTTACCAAATATATATCAAAACTTCCACTTTTTATTACAAATCCCGACTTTAGTTACAGATAAATAAGTATCATTATTTATGATTTTGCTTTATAATTTGGAAATTAGGACATTATTTTGAATGATATGTTTCATGCTTTAACTTTCTTATATGGGTATGGACATTCCTAAATGAGCAAGTTAAAGCTGTAAAGGTAGCATTCAAAATAACCGTTTTTATACAAACAACATATTTTTAATCCTTAAGCTGGCATGTAATATAAATAATTAAATATAAATTGGAATTACAGTTTTATATATACACAATTACTAACCCCGTTCGCAAATAATTTCAACAGCATTTGGTTCCATTAGCGTTGACTCTAAACATCTGTGCACTGCAGAGCCTAGAATTTCATCCAGTAAATAGTTGATTAAGCTGTAAGAAGCACCATTAAGTATAATATATTTATAGATTTGTAAACTCAAAACTTTTTTATGATATAAACTTTGGGTTTTTAATTAATACTCACTTTTCGTCTTTAACGAAACGCCATAAGTTCATTTGCAAGTAATGAGTATCAACTTGTATCTGTTGTAAACCAAATTTACTAAAAGTTCTTGTACGTACACATTCCAACAAAGTCTAAAAAGATATGCATAAAGTATGTGTTGAATTGTCTACGTTCTTTCGAAAAATATCACGATTTCACTTTCACTTTTCCCCTCAAATCAATTGATTCACCCCTATTCTGGTTGTCGAAGGCAAAAATCGACAGGAATAGTGGGCGAAAGCGAATTTTACCTTTCGTAGTATTATGTAGTTTACATTTTGGTAATGGAAATATATTGTGAATAGCAATATACATAATATAAGAATAGTCTCCATACTTATTTTACAAACACGCATGATGTACCTTAGGGGGAAATTGATTTCGGTAATTAATTTAATTTCGGTAATTTTCGTCAAATTAAATAGTTGAATCCGGCTTATGTGATACCAAATATGTTAAAGTTTTTCGCCTGAGACTACCATAATATAATCATTTTGTAAAAATTATGGTATTATGGATAACCGGAATAAGGGTGTTATCACGTAAACAAAAAATCAAAATTGTTTGTGGTAAAATACTTCTTTGGAATTATTTAGGAAAGCCTATGATGAAAATTAATATTAATTTTACACCTTTTGCCGTGATAACAAATTGATTTGAGGGGAAACACAGGACGCACCCAATTATTTAAAAGTTGATTTATCAAACAATTATTATTTACCTTTAGTCCTATCTTTATTATACCAGTGACTATTGATACTTTTGAAAAGTCGACGGAAGTGAAAATTTCCACTCTTTCCGAGAACAAGCGATGTATATTTGAAACATATGAAGATTCCAACTGCGACGGCGTATAGTTGGACCAGTTTGAACGAAATTGTTGCTTGGAGTTTGTTAAATTACTAAAATATGTCTTTCGGCTTGAATCACTACTGGCAGTTGTGCGTTCATGTGGTTGGTGCTCATACAAACTAGCTACGACTGTTTCAATTGATGTCATCTCTTCGACCACCCTTTTCATTACAGCTCGAACCGTTCTCGGTTCAAGGGAGTTCAACCAATCTCTCGTTTCCACACTTTTTCGTAACATTTGCGAAATGTTTAAACCCTGTAGGCGGACATATGTGTCAAGTAAATTGTGTGCGGTGTCCCGCATCTCAGCGCAAATTTCTGTTTCGTGCGTTAAAGTAGCCCTGTTTTCCGAATCGATTTCGTACAAATCATCTACTAAGCTAACCTGAAATCACAATTAATTAATAACAGTTGAAAAATCGCAAAATTAGCATTATACCAAAACGTGAACACCATTTTGCTCCATTTCCAAGCAAGTTTTTGACAGCACTAATAACAGATTTGGAGGGCTGGATGTTGAGGAATCCCCAAATGAATTAATTACTCTTGCTATGTGACGTAGAAAACCAATAAGTAAATTTTCTCGGATGCCTTCGATGCATAGTGCTCCTTTATAGTTGCATTTAATATTAAACGACCAA
This sequence comes from Stomoxys calcitrans, assembly GCF_963082655.1. Lineage (NCBI taxonomy): Eukaryota > Metazoa > Arthropoda > Insecta > Diptera > Muscidae > Stomoxys > Stomoxys calcitrans. Next base: position 160,370,309 of record NC_081556.1, on the reverse strand, counting down.
TCTGCTTGCAGGAAAACTAATAAATCCTGCAGTACTCCCCTTACCTTTTCCATTAGCGTAACATACAAATTTGTTATCAGCTCGTTTAAATGTATTCCGGATACGACCGCATCGCTTTTGACGGAAACCAAGGATAAACGAACGGAACTTAGACTATCAGCAAAGTGATCGCGAAGATTTTTTGAGTGCGATTGAATTAGTTGGTGTGCGGCTGCAATAATAATATCCACCGTGCTCCGGTGGATTACAAGTCCGCAGCATATGTTTCGCATGGCAAGCAGTCGCCGATGTAACCTGTCCAAAGCCCTTAGCATAATGTGTGTATCGCCGAGGCCAATATCTGAATCAACACGGTCTTGTACTAATGCCAAATATTTTTCTATATTTAGATTTAGGAATATATTCAATTCCTTTAAGGTATGCTCTTGAAAATCGTCACGTTCATCGTCATAGTGCTTTGCAACAAACATATCATAATACGCAGTTACAACTAATGTAAGGTCGTTAAGAAAACCATCAATACCCATGTCCACAAATTCAATCATATCCCTTTCCGTCTGGTCCTGAAGCATGACGATTTGCTCGTGGAGTCTTTTCGAAGCACACGTCAACATTTCAGCGGCTAGTTCTGAAGGTTTTTCATTCAAATGCAGCAGTAATAGCTCACCAATTTTTGTCAAGGTCTCCGCCTTCTTGCCTACCATATGGAACTCCAATTTCAACTGTTCCTTCAAATTCTTCATTATTACATCGCAGTCTTTGTGTATTCCATCAAATGAAGGCTGTTGACCATACTCCTCAAAAACTTTTTGAGCTTGTACATACATATTACAAGCCTGATAATAATTCTGCTCTTCAATTTGAGCTTTCAGATTTGCAGGTAGAGAAGACAAAAATTGCAATCTTTTTAAAAGCGAGTGCTTTTCCGATAGTTTGCACAATTGTGACCGCGTACCTTGCAGAGTGCCAGTTATTCGTTCGCTAAAATTAGTTATCGTATTCATTTTTTCCTTAAGCAAGTTCATATCGGACTCCATTGTCTTAAAATCGTTTTTCATTTTTCGTATGGTATCTGTGGCGGATATGAATTTGTTATAGTTTTCATACACCAATGTTTGCATGTCCGAGTGTAGCGTTTGAGTATCCTTTACCACAGCAGCCTCGGTATCCATGATTTGTTTTAATGTGTAATCCTGCGAAAAATTAGAGGCTGTATCGGACATATACGCAAATTTAATTGTATCTCACTTTCAATAGTTTTTCAAGATATTTTTCTGAATCGAATGCGGTGTTGTCCATATCGTAAGGATTCGCCATGATTAAATAAAACTAAATGTAGTCCGCGTTCGGAACTTATAAAAAGGATAAAGCCAATCTTAATGGATGTACGGAGCGGATGGCCGTATGATGTTTTCTTTTTTTTTTCTTTTATGTTGCCACCCTTTCAAGTTGAATTAATTGGCCAGATTCCCTTCTAACGGCTGGTACCATGACATAATTACCAGGTAATGTACCGTAAACAGCTGAATACAATTTTTTTTTCACGAAGTGCACTATGTGTGTGCACGTGTTTTGATTTTGTGTGCATTATAGTTAAGAATTATAACATACAAACAACGAAAAATGGCGCGAATTAGTAGCTGTGTTCGGGAACTAAAAAATTTGTGCAAATTTGCACAAATTTTTAACAGATGTCGTTCGTGTACTTTATTTGCCAGCAGAATAGAGCGCGAGAAAGAGCAAATTTTGACAATTATATGTGGGTGCATAAATTTTGAGTCACAAAATACAGCGGACGAAGCTACAAATACCATCCGAGACGGGCAAAGCGCTGGTCCCAGACGGAATCTCTACACTGATTCCGAAGAATCTGGATCTGCCCGGAGTCGAGTACCCTACAACAATCGCCTCAGACTATCTCAACATAATTATATTGGGTTGCCCAAAAAGTAATTGCGGATTTTTTAAAAGAAAGTTAATGCATTTTTAATAAAACTTAGAATGAACTTTAATCAAATATACTTTTTTTACACTCCTCTCGTTGGACAATTTTCATTTCATCAGCATGTATTTCGAATGCTGCATAGGACTACAACTGCTTTACATGCCATCACCGTATACAAAAGATACCTTGGACTAACCATCTAATGATTTTGGATTCTCTGGCTAGATAAATTACTACGACCACTGATGTGAGGCTAAAGAAACTTTCTTTTTGATTATGTGGCGACTACGGACGATTTGTTATCATTGAAGATATCTGTATCCGTTCACAATTGGTAGACTAATTTGCACTAATTTTTGTGTCTCATACTGTGCGTAACTTTTAACTGCCCTGGCAGCATCTTCCTTCCTTAACAAATTCAGCATCTTCCCTCCTTAACAAATTGCTGCTGCCATGAATCTTCATTAGAAGTAAATAAAAATGAAACAAATTTAATAACTACCAATAAACAATTTTTACTTACCTCTGCCTTTTTTATCCATTTTGTCGTTAGCTTTTGTATTATCATGTAACGGCTGATTTTCATAAAACAGCTGACCATTACAGAACATCTGTTCAAAGTTGCAAATTTATGCTGACGAAAAAAGTTCCAGTAGAAATTTGCAGGTTCTCTATTTTCTAGCTGCCAAAAGTTGCCCTCTCTCGCGCTCTCATCTGCTGGCAAATGACTCTCAGTAAAAATTTGTGCAAATTTGCACAAATTTTTGTGTTCTCGAACACAGCTATTAATATCACACCAATCAATTTATCAGCTACTTTAGTGCATGTGAACACACAATTGTGAGTGTGTGGTCCGTTCTCAAATTCAAAATTCTTTTAAAAGCAACGAATGTTGCTTTTATTTGTAAATATAATTAAATTTTGTAGTATTTTCATCTGCACCTTCCACTTGTTTCAAAATAATGTTGTTGTAATTGCAAGACCAAAAGCAAAACATTAGCATTCACAATCGTTATTATATCGTACAGATTTATTGCAATAGCATGCTATGAAAGCAATATTTTTTATTCTTTTTAGAAGTATATTTATTTATATACAAAATCTTTCTTATTTATGCATCCACATATAATCCACATTCCACACGAGTAATTACATGTGAGCAAGATCATTAACATTTATTTTACATGTTGTGCAGCGACTTTGATTGTGCTCTTCTTGGGCGCCGTGAAATGTTAATTTTCCCTTGACGAAAAAACAAGTTATGGCGAACAAATCATTTTCCGCTTATTTATTTTTTATATGTAGTTTCACCGCGAAAACCGAATATAGTACCAAACTTAATGAGGAAATGTTCTACTGAATGAAACCAGCAAGTTCTTTTGCTCTAAAATCTACTATCTAGAAAAAATAATAGGCGAAAAATATAGCGAAAAGTGAATATAATACCAGCCTATAATAGCGAAAGAACACTTTTCATCAATATTTCACTCTTATTTTTTATATGAAATTTCACTCGGAAAACCGAATATACTATAAAATTAAAACAGAAGAAAACGATATATATCTAATCGTTGCTCCTGGTTGCGATGTTTTTGAGAGAGGAATATGGGAATCTACTTACTGTCTGTGGTAAACCCTGCGTCCGCTGATTTTATTCTTCGAAAATCGATTACTTTACCCATTTCTATGCTATCGATTTCTGTTTCTGTATCTGTTCTTCTGTCCGGCTCGAAGTCTTTGCATGCAAACAGAAAGTTGAAATTAAATTTGCAAATTTGCTTGTTGGTTAAGAAGATTAATAAAAGGGTAAGAATCTAAATTACTTTCAGTATTTTTAATCTGCATTGTTTAACTATAGTAATTTATGGATATCGTAGTTAAGGTATATGCTTCATGTTGGGTAGTGGCAATGGCTTCTAAGGTCGCCATTTTGATTTTTGGTTTTCAGTAACAAAATTGGGTATACGATGTTCTTAGAATGAGTGATATGAAATTATTCGAAGAAATGAAAATCATTTATTAATTATGTAGTTATATGATAAATGTTTACTTTCAATTACAGGTATTAGCGTTGCGGCTATAATCTTCCGCAATTGATATAATAGGTCAAGGCAGCTGCTCATGAGCATTCGTGAAGCTGCTGAACATTGAATTATTGTAAAGTACATAATATGAAACGTAGTGCTTCGCGTGACTCTCCATCTAGAACAGGTCATTCGTCACGTTCACGTTCTGCAGCCATGGGACGCGGTACATATGATAATGGTGGTGGTTTGCCGGGCGATTCCCCGGAACGTATGTCCCCTGACCGACTGCGACGTCGTGTTGGGCGATCCCCAAGTCCACGTTCACGATACGCTGGTGGTTCTCCTCACCGTGACGAATATATGCGTGGTGGACCATTGTCATCAACATCGGACAGGCCTTCATATAAAGTGTTATGTGTTAGTTCTTTACACTCTAAAGCATCCGATGAATTCATCAAGGAAACTTTATATCGAGAATATAAAAAGTTTGGAGACTTTAGCATTCGTATTTCGCATGACTTAGATGAGAGGGTCGCATATGTTTGTTTCCGTACCGCTGAAGACGCCAGAGAAGCAAAACATCACAAACCCCGTATTGTCCTCTACGACAAAGTGGCATTAGTGGAACCAGTTTATGAATCTTCAGGCCGCAGCGAACACAGGTAATCTTAAAATTCTATAAATGTAAAAATGAAAATTTTATAATTGTTAAACTGGAAATTTGGTAAAAAAAAAATTAACCATCGGAGCAATGCCCTAACAAATATAAGCAGGATGTATATTTTTTCTCGTGAATTTGTTATCCAAAATAGTTCGATTTTTTGAAATATGTATGTATAGATTAATGTAAATCGTAGTAGTAGTCGCAGTTCGTGTAGTTCCCATTCCCAAGGCAGCTTCAGTCGATGGCACGAATGTTCTGGGACCTATTTCCATTTTCACGTTTTATCAAAAGTTTGCGAGCATATTATGAAAGATCAGATTCTTTTACAGATTACTGGTCGTAACTTTCAAACCCAGCATGGATTTCGTAAAGGCTGTAGTACAACAACTTCAGGCCCACTCGACTCTGACCCATATACCTCTGAACACACGTCACCTTAGTCGCGGAATTCCTGGATATTCCACATAAACAAGCAAACGAAAGAAACAACACAACAAACTGTTACAACAACAAGAATTAATAACGATTTGGACAGAATTAGTTGTTTGGTTTCCATTGATTTGACTTAGGCCTTTAATTTTATATATTTTAATAGAGAAATTTATTTGAAATTCAAATTTTCTAGGTGTATGCAGACTATTTTTCCAGTTCTTGCAGACTTACAGCCCTATTCAGAATAACATTTCCCTCAGATATATTTCCCTTCTCCCTTATCTCTTATTCTGAATAACAATTTCCTTGGAGTTTTCCCCTACTCACTTTTCCCATATTTTAGACAAACTTCGAAAAAGGGAAATCTAGGGAAAAAGTAGGTATTGTGAATCAAAATAAAAGTTAGAATAAGACGATAAAATTTCTCCAAAACAAATGGAAGGGAGTTAGGATAAAAAATTAAAATTATTTAAATAATTATACCACTTCTTATTATTTACTTACGAACAATTTATTATGTACAGAAATTATTTTTCCCTTTTTTTTATCAAAAACAAGTACAAATTTTATTAAGTTCTCCCGGTTTAAATATGTCATGTACTCACCATAGAGGGTTTGCATATGTTTTTCAGTTCATTGAGAGAGGAGGAGAATTCAAAAATTGGTATATGAATATACATTGGTATCAAAATATGTGGTTCATATTTTAATATTCTTAGAACCATATATATAAAAAGATGTCGCTAGGTGGCAAGCTGTTCGGAGTCGGATACTAAAGAGAGGTCCCTCATCATTGAGCTTATGCAATAAGTCTTCTGCCTGATCCTTAATGGAATGTTCGTGGGCAAATTTTCATCAATTCACTTCAGACCATCAATTATTCAAGAATATTTGGCGTCACATTTAGCAGCATTTTCTTCACAGGATTAGGAATGAATCCATAAATCGCATTTTGCCAGAACTATGTGCACCACCCATATACCAAGAAAGTGGCCACCTTTCGGAAATGCCGATAAGATCTTCCAAGTTCTAGCTCCATAAAAGTAGGCCTTTAGACAAAGCAGCGTATAAACCAGACCACAACACTATTCATTACGACGAACCTTACCTTTTGGGAAGAGAAACCGCCAACGTGCAGGATGTGCGCCCCCATACAACCAGGGAGAACACGACACAATCTAATTATCTGACCACAAGACCACCCTGGAAGGATCTCATTTTAGGCAACGATTTTTGGACGAAGGACGACAGAAATATCGTGACAAGCTGCAGACCATAATTGTGCACTGTTAAAATACAAAAAGTAAAACAAACATTACAAAAGCAACTATACATGTTTGTAAACCTTTTTAACAACCTTTATTTTTCTTTTTATTTATTTTTCCATGGTATGTTTTTTTTCCAAAAAATATTTATTTATTTAATACTAGTCTTATACAAGATAAGTATATAATAAACATTGATTACGTAGGCCATCAGCTAATTTTTCCAAAAAAAAGTCGTAAGTTTATCCAAAATAAAACAGCTGTTTTCGAAAATTCGAAATTTTCCCTCCCAATTTTTTTCTCTCCCTATTCAATCAGAATCTGTTGTACGCACCCGATTGACCCGGTGGAATCTTCATCGTACACTGAGAGCTGTCGCCTCAGTGTACGTGTTCGTCATTGGAGAGGTATATCCCGGAGTGCCTTTCGCGCACGCTTCTGGTCCGTGCCGGGATTGAAAAGAACCCCGGACCCGGTTTGCCATAACCGCCTTCATCATCGGTCGGTGTCGGTGAGGTGTAAAAGGCGTGGGAGTATAGTCACACTGAATATGTTGCAAGGTGCTGGGCGAACATAGCAGTGGATCACAAGCGTCGTCGTCGCCCGATTCTGCGCCCTCGTCGTCGGACTATGTCCTCTTAAATTCCCTGGTTATAAAATCCCACAGTTTGAAGAATTGGACTGTTACTTTATCGTATTAATGTGATAGATCTCAATTTGTTGAATTACAATGTTGCACCTATTATCCCTCCTGCCACCAAAATTTGGTCTTGGTGCCCTTGCTATTTCTTTCATAGATGTTGGAGCACATATTGATCATGTGCAGAGTAGAGTGTACTATACCTTGATAGAATATATTCTACTTCTACTTAATTGCCACATCAAAAAAGGATATTAGATGTTGTACACGAGGCGACAGCCCTTGCCGATGAATTACTTTATCGGGTCATTCCGGTACGTACAACCGGCTGCCGTGGGATTGAATAAATTAAAAATGGTGATTTATTAGTGTGATGTAGGATATATTTTTTGTCGTACAGAAAATCTTTCGTTGTGTGTATTGCTCATTGCTGGAACTTTTTACCGACTGATTTAAGAATTTTCTCCCATTCAAACAATGCTTGTCGATTGAAAATTTCCAAATACTTCTGCTCTGATGAATTCTACTTTTTGCCACTCTTATAAAGACATCCGCTTTAATCATATGGTTTTGCTACTGCTTTTGAATTTGTGAAAATGTTCCTTATTCTACGTAAGAAGTTTTGTTCCTTTCAACAAGTTCGCTTTTTCGGCACTTCTGATTTAATTGATAAATGGCTGGGGAGCCTATAAATCCATTTTCATTTGTAATATACCAAGAACCATTGTTAATTATGCTGTTTATCGTTTCATATAACTAAATGCATTGTGTTGTCTTTTATATGTTAAGAGTATTAAGTATTTGGTCTTTGAATCACCTTGTTCAAGAAAATAGGAGTGTGAATGATTTGTTATAAAAAAAAAATAAAAAAAGTGAAAACTGAATATAGGAAAGTGGTAATAAAGTTCAATTGTTTTGAATTAATTTTAAACAATTGTTCCGTAATACTGTTCCAAAGAATGGCGAGAATTGGACTAAAACTACGGAAAGAAATCAAAAAACCATGATAAATATACAGAAATAGTAGCATGCCTTGATCAAACGATTTCCAATGGCAAATTATACAAAACAAGTAAAAGTATGCTAAGTTCCAACTAGAAGCACACATCTGAATTTAAACAGGGCTCTTTAAGTCGACTTGTTTCAAAAGCGCAATAGAAAACAAATCAAATCTTACTTCCCTTATTCCGTTATTGGAAAGGTTGTAAAGCACCTTGATCCATTTGACATATCCTTCTGATGATTTTTCTTGGTTGAAAATGAAATCGAGATAAAGGAAACCAGTCAAATGCTTCTAGCAACAACAAACTTTTTTCTGACTTTTTAAATGTTTTTTGCTATACTATTCTTCGAATAGAAAGCATTAAAATGGTCTAAAGCCGGACAATTTCCTGCAATGGAATCTCAATAAGATTTTACAGATTTCACATAGGCAAATTTTAACTAATACCATGCGAATTTGTGGCCAATAGCCTTATTGTTCCGAAGCAGCTTCTTTCTCTGCGGGACCTGGATGCGTAAGAAATTTTATGCAATAGTGGTTGACAATCTGAACTCGGAATACATTCTAGTTTCTACAGATAAACCTTGATTTTTGCGGCGCCTCTCTAACGTCAGCATGATATTCTTACTCAAATTTTCTTCCTCAACTCGCTAGTGAAGATGCAGTAAAAGCCAGCCTGGATTAACATTGTCCGGAGGGCACCGTGGCGCAGAGGTTAGCATGTCCGCTTATGACGCTGAACGTCAGAGTTCGGCGTGAACACCAACAAAATTTTCTGCGGTGGTAATCCTCTTACTAATGCTGGCTACATTTGTAAGGTCAATAATGGCAGCCGGTTGTACGTACCGGATTGACCCAATGAAGTCCTTCATCGGCAATGGCTGCCATCTCAGTGTACAAGACACTGCTTCAACAACGTCATTTGTAAGTATATTGACATGTTAAAACATCGGCATGCAGTTCGGACTCGGCATAAAAAATGAAGCCCCTTACCATTGAGCTTATACTTCAATCGGTCTGCACTCATTGATATGAGAGAAGAAACCTCTGCTCCTTAATTGAATTTTTATGGGAAAATTATGTTCATATGAAGTCATTTCAACCAAATAGTACGGTAAAATTCACATCCTCGTCTTGGGATGAAGAATTTTCTAGCAATGCATCTAACATGCCGTTAGCTAAATAAAATGCGTTCACTTTTTTATTCATTTTATATATTTATTTTTAATATTTTTTCGTGTTTTTTTTTTTTTACAAACATTCAACAAATTTTGTATTCTTCTGTTCAAACAAAATTTGCTTGAATTATTGCCGCTGATTTTTAGTGAGACATTCTCCACCGTAGACACGGTGTAAGAAATGCAACATTTTTCCATTCTCTGTAGGCAACACCATTATAAACGAACACTACATCCGGTGGTGGGGTTATAATTTTCTTTTTTGGACAAACGAGCCCAAAATGTCGCACTGCGACACGTCAGTTGAACTAAAACTTGAATCGCACAGTACTCAGTGATATGTGGGAAGTTTGCCCCTGTTCCTTAATGTTCATGGGCAAATTTTCATCTGCAATCTATTGCTTAGCTTACAGATGGAAGGTCTAACCCTAGAACGGCAGTGAAAGCTTTGGCTGTATTGATATACGATAGTATTGATATACTATCACGATGGTACACGCAAACCGGAACGACCAAGAGCACGTTGGAAAGATCAAGTGGTGAGAGACGCCTCGTAACTTACTGTCAGAGATTATAGAAGAAGCTCAGAACATCGAGGCGCTTGGAACGCTATTCTGCGTTCGGCTAAAGGAACAAATGTTCTGTCATAGCCAATTAAAATAAGTAAGGCACGAACGGCCGAAATGATTTGCATAAATCTGCATGTTTTATGAGTAAACCCAGGGACAAACAGTAAATTCCCATTCCTTGCTGGTCCGCAGAACTGGTTAGTTTCTGCCTTAGACCAACCAATTAAACAGAAAAGTCTTTGGCCTAGAGACGAAGCCTATTGAAATTGGAAAAAATCGGTTCAGATTGGATAAAGCTCCCATATATAGGTTCGTCCGATTTGCAGTAATATTACAATAAAATGGTAATTTGTTAACCGATTCTCTAAAAAATTTGACAGGAAGGATTTTCTCTCGACTCAACATTATTGATGAATTTCATGAAAATCGGTTCAGATTTAGATATAGCTCTCATATACATGTTTATCAGATTTTGGGTAATTTGCGAAAATATTGTCATTTGTGAACCATGGTTGTTACAGTTTGAACATAATTGCTCAAAATTTGATACGAATTGTTTAATAACTCATCTGAAAACATCCGCCGAGGTCCATCGAAATTGGTTCAGAATTGGATATGGCTTCCACATTGTACTTATATGGTAGGTGTAGGGTATTATACGATCGACACTGCCCTTCTTTACTGGTTTTGAATAGTAAAAGTTGAATACTCGTAGTCAAAAATGAATTAAGCCGATGTTTTATATGGTGACGGCTGATGGGCCATGATAGTTAAACATTGGCCAGTGAAATGGTGTTTGTTATATTTTAAAGTACGAGGCGCGGCAGAATAATTATACTTACGTAATTTTTGATCAAACAACTTATTTAAAAACGACAATTTTTCGCGGTGAAAAAATTAAAGTCTTATTAGCCGACCAGATTCCTCCATTCATAATTGGTTGCAATTTTTTGTTTTTTTTTACGCTAATTGTCAACAAAATTTTGCAAAATGCAAATTTTTTGCCCATGAACTACCACTAAGCAGGAGGGGCTATCTTCTGACATATCAATGAATTCAGTCCGATTTTAGTTAAAGCTCAATAATAAGGGGCCTCCTTTTTATATCAGAGTTCGAACCTCACAAATGTTGCCAGCATTAGAAGGGGAAATGCACCGCTGAAAAATATTTTTTCTGATGGTCTCGCCAGGATTCGAATCCGAGCGTTCAGCGTCATAGGCGGACATGCTAACCTCTGCGCTACGGTGGCCTCCATAACAAAATTTTAATATTGCTTACTTTCCATTTACTATTTTTTACGCGTCTAGGAATTTTTAACATAAATATTTATATCACTGGTTAGGGCTTAAGAAAGAATTTTCTCTCAAAGATCGTGCAGTAAACTAGGATTTAAATTATCCCCATCTAAATTTTACTTACAAAATATCAATGCATATCGACTTATCGTCACGTTAAATTTGAAACAAGTTCCTATATGCTATGGTATTATGCTATCTATGTACGTTGTCTTTCATTTCATAAAAAAATATTTGTTGTATCTATGTTTGCAGGGCACGTGGACGCTCAATAACACCACCTGAATATGATCGGTACCATTACTCTAGAGTTCCCGTACCACCACCTGGTCCTCCGGAACACCGACGACCACCTTTGGATCATTATGACAGATATGGGCCACCGCATATTGCGTCACATCCACACTCGAGAGAGTATCGACCAATTCATCATGAATATCCAATGCCACCAAGAGGTCCACCCATACATAGGGGACCACCGCATATACATGGACCTCCACCACATTATGGTGGTCCACCTCGCCACCTTGGTCCGAGGCCTCATGCACCTTATGAGAAACCCGAAAATAAGAAGGATAAATTCCCAAATTATTTACATCATGTTCAACCGGAGGATGATCCCCTTGCCACACGCACTTTATTCGCCGGTAATTTAGAGGTTTCTATTTCAGATGATGAATTGCGGCGTATTTTTGGTAAATATGGTATAGTGGATGATATTGACATCAAGAGGCCGCCACCAGGTACAGGTAACGCTTTTGCCTTTGTGCGATATCAAAATTTGGATATGGCACATCGAGCTAAATGCGAATTATCTGGACAATACATTGGAAAATTTCAATGTAAGATAGGTTATGGAAAAGTAACACCTGCAACTCGCATTTGGATTGGGGGTTTGGGAGCATGGACTTCAGTAACACAATTAGAAAGAGAGTTTGATCGTTTTGGGGCAATCAAAAAAATAGAATACCAAAAGGGTGATACATGTGCATACATACAATATGAAACTGTCGAAGCAGCCACTGCAGCAGTAAAAGAAATGCGTGGTTTCCCATTGGGTGGCCCAGAAAGGCGTCTGCGAACAGACTTTTCGGAACTCCCAGGAGTTACGCCAACTGCGGCTCCATTTAAGCCAAAATACGAAGAAACTTCTGTTCCTCCCGCTGAATACAGGCGTCCAGAATATGATTATCATTATGAAGAACCACACCATCATCATCACCATCACTATGCTCCTCGCGGTGGGTATTCACCATATCCACCTCGCGGCTCTTACCGTGGTCGAGGAGGTTATCGCGGTCGTGGTCGCGGTTCTTATCACTATCCAAATGATGTTCATCGCCCTATACATCCCAGTGCTTTAGCACCGACGTCCACATCGTCAATTCCTCCGCCAGCCGGCATCGAAGACGAATGGCGTCGTCCGCCGGGGGAGTCATCCTTTGAAAGGGGACGGTCTGGATCTCGAGAGCTAAGAAACGACCGCTCACGTTCGCGTTCTCCACACAAAAGGACACATTCTCCTGGATCTGATTCTGACTCTTCAATGCGGCGCAATGGAGCTGTATCTCTAGCTTCAGCACGTGCTCTTGCCGATGTTGCCCGAAAATGCACAGTAATATGGCAGGGTGCGCTTATTCTTAAAAGTTCTTTGTTTCCAGCTAAATTTCACCTCACAGACGGAGATTCTGATATCGTAGAATCGCTTATGCGCGACGAAGAGGGTAAACACAATTTACGCATCACCCAAAGATTGCGCCTCGATCCGCCAAAATTAGAGGATGTGCAGAAACGTATTAGTTCGTCATCGTCTCATGCGATATTTTTGGGATTAGCAGGTACAACGGTCACTAACAACGCATCCGAAGATGGCGCAGTCCAAACCAGACCCCTGCGTAACTTGGTCTCGTATCTCAAACAGAAGGAGGCGGCTGGCGTTATTTCCTTACTAAACAAAGAGACCGAAGCCACGGGTGTACTCTATGCTTTCCCACCCTGCGACTTTTCTGCAGACTTACTTAAACGCACTTGTTCATCAGTTAGCGAAGAGTCATTTAAGGAAGACCATCTCGTAGTTGTAGTAGTAAGAGGTGGTACGGCTTAAAAAGCATTCAATGAGTGATCACACACACACACACAAATATTTCAGTAATGACAAGTGAAGCAAATTGATTAAATATTTGACAAATTTATTTAATACTTAATTGATAGAATATGAATTACATAAACAAAAATACCAAACTAATTCAATTAAGCAGCAAACCTCTCACACACACATTCAGTAAACTTAAAATTAATATAAAAATGTATCTATCTACTGAGTTCTGAAGGATTGCTTCTGTCGCAGTAAAATTCTTAACTTTAATACATATACTACCTACAAACATGCATTCGATCATGTATATAATATATATACATATGTATTCATCCTAGTTGTATTCGCAATATTCTCAACTGTAAGAATTAGTATTCAAAAAATAAGTTAAAAATCGTGCTAAAAATCGTTGAACAGTGCCAAATATCCATGAGCGGTGGTTGTCTTAATGAGCACTGTTTTGGCGCTTTCAGGTGCCCTGCTTATTAATGACAACAAAACTAGTGAAAAGTGAATCCTTAGCATTGTAATTGTTCAACGAAGTTAATTATACATACATATTTATATATTCATACATATGTGACATTAACGTGTCGTTTTTTTTTTTTTTTTTAATTTCGAATCGGGCAAAAATGTATTTCAATCTTACGTTGTGGCAAAACGTTTTCAAACATGACAAAAAGTGGTTGGTGAAGATCTCGAAGAACGAGTAGAGAATCTTTTGTGTTGTTTCTGTTTCTGTTTCAATTTCAGTTGAAGTGGGCCATGCTTTACGACGTCGCTTAAATGTGCTAATCAGTGGTTGGTGTTCGCAAACCGTTTAATGAAGCAACTACACATATGTAGATAAAATCTCGTATCAAGCAGTCAAAATACATGTTCCACCTTTTTTCTGTACCTATGATGGTGAAAATTGAAAGCGCGAAATTCGTTAATGTTGGCTAAGTGATTGACATGCATCATACATGCGTATACCATATGTTCTCTGCAATTAGTTTCAATTTTCAATTGGCATACAAAATGTGTTGTTTTAAAATCAATGCTCGGTGGTTTCCCATCTTATATCTGATCTGCATCTGTAGTATCAATGATTTTGAAAGTGATATGATATAAAGTCCACCATTGTGCAGTGCGTAGTTTTAACCGTCCCTAAACCTGTCGTCGTCCATGTAATTTCAAAGTGCGCTTTTCGAAATTTCTTTAGACTGAGAAATAGAATCTGAGTTAAAAATATGACGGCTTGTCTGTCTTTCTCCCAGAATTTAATAGTGAAGTGAAAGTCTATATATTTCACGCGGTTTTGGAAGTGGTCCGCGGAGGTAATTTGATCTGTAATCTCGATCTTGAATTATATGGAGAGAAGGATGTTCCTTTTACGTTTGCCTCTTTTGTCTCAAAGCAGAACTGAATTCCCTAAGTGAAGTGAAACTCCAAATTTCAAGCGGTATTCTTAGTGGTCCGCGAATATAAATCTTTTTCTAATGCGCAATGCTTTTATGTGACTTCCTGCCCGAAAAGACATTCTAATGGCAACTCAGTGTTTTTTTTGTGCTAGTGACAGTTCTCTGTGGCAAGATTAGATACCAGATAGTGTTCTGTTTTAAGAAAGTTTAAATCGCATCTGCTGTTACTGCTACCCCTTTCCCCTCAACAAGCACATCCTTAGAAAACTGCTTGTAGCATTTGTTTGAAAATTTGAACAAGATTTAAAAGGGTTTTACAAATGTTACATTGTTTTCTATAAGGAATGCCCACCAGTAAAGTAAAATAAACCAAGTGCCACTTTGTAAAAACATCCCTGAAAACTACTGTCCATTGACGACTGAGTGTGGTGGTTAGTTAAGCTTCTTCAATCAACACCTTAAAATCGGAAGTATAAAACCAAATTTTTGAATGAAAAAAAAACCAAGAAAAAGAGTATCAATACTGAAATTATTGTGTACATTAAACGTAATACACCCAAGTAGTATATACATACATATATCAAATGCTTACATTTTATCCAATAAAACCCATAAAACATAACAAAAAGAAATAAAAACGATTATCTACTTGAGAAAGTCAACGACGACCGAACGCCTAATGAAATGCACACCAATTTGTTTACATTTCTTTATCTACATTAAGAGAGTTTACAGTTTATAAAGTTTGTTGTGCGTTTTAGAAATGCGGTTTTTTTTATTTTTTTCTTGTTACAAAAGGTGCGGGGGAAGACATTGCGCCATGGGAGCCGTGGCCAGAGCTAATCATAATAAAGGTAGTATAAAGTTGCAACAGCAAAAAATTTTGGGTTATCGATTACGTAGGACAAATAACCATCCTTCTCTGCATCCCACAAGAAGTTAACTAACGAGTAATAGCCTTGCATGAGCTTTTCTCCAATGGTAACAACAACTATATAACGGTACCTGGAAGAAAACAATAAAAATATTTGGTGAGTTTGGTTTCATATAAATTTAAAATCCATTCAAATGCATATTGTCGTTTGCATGTTTCGAACGAAACACAAAACAATCATTCTTTTTGGTTATATACATATGGAGGATATGGATCAGACAAAAAACTATAGAATATTGAAGGAAGTCGACCAACGACTATGATATTGGAATGAATTCGACTTCTCTGCTCCTAGAGTTGAGCAAGTTCTTTCCGGTCCATGGGACCGATCGCCGCAGGAACATGGTGACAATCGGCTCCAATAGCCTTCATCATAGGCACTCCGTTTTAAGCATGAGCCCATGCCGGCCGCCCTCCCATTGAGACTCTCCACTTGATACAGCTGATTGCAGTTGCAGATACTCCGTGTGGAACATTCCACTATCCGCTACCTGTGGACGCGCCCGGTAGCTTCTCGTTATAACGATAAACACCATAACATGAGACGACGAATCCCGTGCGATGATTTTTTTATGTACTCTTCTCATTGGCTTCCTTTCATTTGTACCTGTTATAAGAAAGAGAATTCGCTATGACACTAATTCGTGGATGTACTGGATTGACATTGTTTTTAAGGGATGTGGGGAGTTTATTGTAGAATGCGTAATAAGGCTAAAATTGGTATACGTTGTTCTTGTTATTTTAGCCACATTTGTATTTGGAAGTAACGATCGTCAAGCTGAGCAAGCTCTTCCCGATCGCCGCGAGAACGTTACTACCATTGGTTATTTAAAGGCGCCAATAACTTTCCTAGTCATATCGAGTATCACAGGCACTCAGTATTTAAGCAAGAGCCGGTACCGCCTGCCCTCTCACTGAGACTCTTCACTCGATATCGCTGATTGTCTGCGACTGCAATTGCAGCTTCTACGTATACGAAGCACTGCACTAAGCGCAACCTGTGGACGCCTCTCAGCTGAGCTTCTCGTGATGACGATAAATGTACGCACCGGATTGATCCGATGGAATTATTCATCAGCAATGGCTGCCGTCTCTGTACGTGTTCGTCCTTTTTCCGTCATGGGAGGCACATCCTGGAGTGCCTTGGCACTCTTCTGGTCCGTGCCGGGATTGAAAAGAACCCAGAACCCGTGTTCCGTTCGGTTTGCCAGAACCGCCTCCATTATCGGTCGGTGAGGTCAGCAAGAGCTGCCGCCTCTGTACGTGTTCGTCCTTTTTCCGTCATGGGAGGCACATCCCGGAGTGCCTTCTCAGCACGCTTCTGGTCCGTAACTTGGTATTTATATGTTGGAAACCCTACCCACCTACCAAGAGAATAAAACCTACCAATTTTGGTAGGAAGCTACCAAAAGCGGCAACACAGGGTATGGCCACCATGTTTCCTCGGCGAGCTTGCTCACCTATATGAGCTTGACGTGACGTGAATAGCCAATGCAAATATGCCTACAACAACAACAACTTGCTTACACAGAAAAAACATCACGAAATTTCTTCCAATTAAAAACTTAATTGAAAATAAAAATTTTTCAATTAAAAAATTGATTGAATCAATCATTTAATCATCGTGATTTAGTTTTCATTCATTTTTATTAATCAAACATCGCCCACCCGGGCTTTACATTGATAGATTGGAACACTTTCAGGTTTTTATAATACAAAAATCAATACTAAAATCTAATATAATACTATCACTTAAATAAATAACTAACAAATTTATTGAATGTAAAAAAAAATTGTTTAAAAAAAATTAGTAACACAGTCTAACGCACAATTATCCGTTCAAACACCAAGAAAAAGCAGCAAATGTGAGATATTATCAGTGATGAAAATTAATTCAATTAAGTTGCCTATAAGAAATGTTGGATTAGCTTAGACTTAAAAGTTTGTTGACATACTGAGGTGTTTTTAAGACTAGAAGGAAGAGTATTCCATAGCCTAGACAAGCGGATTACAAATGATCTTTCAAATACAACATGATTGAAACTTTCAATACGAATTTGAGAGTTCCGGGTCGAATGCAAGAATTGAAAGTAAGGAAGAAGGTAACTGGGTTCACGGTACTTAAGGATATTGAAGAAAAAGCAGAGGCATCTAATATTGAGAAAGTGCTCAAAAGAACATCCAAGTAATTGTTTCGCAAAGTATTCATAGTCTCGTCTACAACGACGACTGTAAACAAAGCGTAGTATGCTGTGGAAACACTTCTGAAGCCTAAGCAGATTAGTCCTGTTGGATCCGGAATATACCTCAGCACCATACAATATGTTTGAAATGTTCAATTAAAAAATTAATTGATTCAATCATTTTTTTATTTATTTATTTCATTTTTTTAATCAACTAACGCCCTTCTGGGCAAAAGAAAAACCATCCACATTTTAAACATTTTAAATATACTTATCAACTAAAAACCTAACGCACAATCTTTAAAACTGAAGGAAACAATTTAAATGAAAAATAAGTTATCAAATGTGTTTTTAATTGAATCTGAACTTTTTTGCGATCGTGATTGAAATTTTCAATTAAACAATTAAATGGTTCTGCCATTTTTTTGATTGAATCTTAAAATATTTTATATACAAAATGTGATTGAAAATTTTATCTTTTTCAATTAAAGAACATCGGCCTAAACCACTAACTTTTTTCAATTCGTTCGTCAATTCATTGAAAACAGATGATTTTTATAAAGGCAAAACAATCGGTTTCATTGAATTGGCGAACGAATTGAGTGATAAAAAGAAAAAATCTTAGTGATCTAGGTAGTTAGTTCCTTCAATATTTTTTTAATTCAATCGGAAACTTTTTAGATTCGACAGCACTGTTATGACTTCGTTTTTAGAAAGTCTAACCGCTCAAGATTTTAATATAAACATCCTTTATATAGAAGATAAAACTCCCAAACAAAAAATTAAAACTTTTGAATTTCTAGACGCTATTCCAATTTTTTTTATCAAAATCTACATTTGATATAGCATCGATCTAATTGTAACATATTCTAGATAAATATTTTCTGTGGGTGTTTTCCCCAATACATGTAATTTATAAAGGTACTGTAATAAAAAAAATAATTACTGTTAGTCTATGTCGTAGCTAGACATAAAAAAGCCCCACAATATTTTCCGTTGTATTTTTGGGAAAATCCCCGGAGGTGTTTTGTTTATAAGGAGTGACCATGGAACCAAGCATAAACCCTAAATTCGTTGTCCAGTAGTTTTGTATATGTGAACCATGTGGCATCGAAATCGAAGGTGCGCCCTACACAGCCCGCTTTTACACAAATTTTAATACAACATTAGCATATTACATTTTTAATTGATGCAAATAAAAAATTAATTGGATATTTCGGAAATTTCAATCATTTAATTGAAAATTTTTAAAATGTCAATCATTTGTTTTATTTGAAAATGCAATTTTGTAATTGAAAATCCAATATTTTTAATTGAATATGCAATTTTTTTAATTGAAATTTTTTTCAAAATCATTTTTCCAAAAACTTCGATCGATATTAGCACTTTCTTGATTGAAGCAGTTTCGATTAAAAAATTAATTGGATACATTTCTTGATTGAAACCGATTTTTATTTTTTCTGTATACTTCTGTGAGTAGGCGTCTGCTCATAGTATATTTCTGTCCCAAGTAATGTATGATCTTAAAGTTATTTTCGGTGCTAACTAAAATCATATAGCGTCGATAAAGGGAAACGGAAGGGCGTGATCACGTTTCGAATTGCGTGCAGTGGTTCTTAGGATCTTAATTTTCTAAACGTCCGTTAACTTCTTATGTTCCCTAAAATCTTCAAACACGGCGGCCTCTTACTCTGTATGAACACTTTATGTTTATTATGTCCACCAGATATCCGCAAATAGTAATACCTCTTATTAGCATTTCTATTTATATGAGGTTGTTTGTAGTTAAGAGTTCTTCCTTGTTGGAATTATTTGCCCTTGGCCCTATGTATTTTTTTTGTGTAATTATGCATTCCGCTTAAAATTGTTTCACCGGTATTTACACAACTTAATGTAGCTTTGAAATAAGTTTATTTGATAGATTTCCTTTATAGAACTGTCAAACCTATTTTAAGGTTTCATTAAGTTTTGCGAATACAGTCATGAGAAAATTTTAACTGCCCCTCAGTCACAATTGACATTAGAATATGCGTTTAAGTAAATTTGACAGAGTTTCTTTGCCTCTTCAGGAATAATTTATAACTTACTATAATTTAATTTCTTATGGTTACTATACTCCAAGTATGTTTATATATACATATTTTTTATGTATTACAGCTGCTAATTGCAAATTTTTTGTTTTGAGTTTTTTTTAGATAATTTTTTTTTTAGATATTTTGCCTTGTACAGTTATTTGCCGTGAGCCTTTTTGTATTATATTGAAATGTATAATTCTTAGAGTACGCTGGGAAAGAACCTTGTAAAGGAAGCTGTAGCTTCCTATAGATGGCGCATGAAAAACCATCAGTAGTCCAAGCAGTATCTACTGGTCTGTTGTCGGCGCAGCGAACACCCCAGTCTGGATTTTCTGGTAGAAGAGATTCAGAATAGTAAAACAGAGCATCAGTGCGCGTATAAACAGCATTCGAGAAATTGCTGCATAGGAAATACATTTCTCGAAGAGTAACTGCCGTCCATAGCCTCTAAAGAATATAACATTTGCCACTAATCGGAGCAATTCTGTCGAAATCAACATTCAACAAATTCTGTCGCCACAACTTTAATTGGTGTGGACAACTGATTATCTGTCCACCCAATCTTACACAATTTACAACTGTATCAAATACACTATACAAACAAAACAAACTATACAATGCGATAGTTATTCAATGCACTGTTATAACTAGCTATGTATTAACATATTCCTACAGCCAGGCTTGGCCTCAAACATTGGATAGCGAATTACTGCGCGACCGCCAGTTGTATGTGGAATTTGGGGATAAGAAGTTGAAGTCCATTGAAGTGAAACAGGGAGATCGCCATGATGGGGTTACATCTCCGGCACAGTTTAACCTATTGTCTATTCCGCACCCTACAGGCGGCATCGAAATCGTTTCATTTTCGGTTGATTGTACGACCATGGCTACAGACCCTCATCTTGTAGATATCTGCCACCAATACCCCACTAGATGGTCGGTGGAAATACGTCGTCAGTTTGATGTGAGAGTCGATGGCAAAACGATTCCGATCATAATTACATTCTCCATAATTTCATAAACCAGTGTAAATATGTTTATTCTTTTCGGAAGAGGTTGAAGCTTAAATTGCCGTAGATTACCGAAACTGTGAGATACTGTTAATAACAATTTGTTATTAACAGAAACCTTAAAATTTTATGAAATGCTTAATTCGCGTCGTAATAGTTGTTTTGAGGGTGCAGCTTGTAGTACTTAACGGATTGATCCGATGGAGTCCTTCATCGGCAAGGGCTGACGCCTCCGTGTACAACACACTGCCACAAGAACAAGAACATTTCAGCAATATCCCCTGTAGTGCAGAGTATCAAAATGTCAGCTTACCCGACTTAGACCGTACTCACTTTTTTTCTATTTTCTTACCGATCGAAATTTTTGTTTTTGATCCGTATTTTTATTTCTTCGCTAACTTGGGCACAGAACTGCAGGGATGTTTTTGGAGTATATGAAAAATTAGCAAACGTCTCGTCCATTACGCTCTTCAGTATTTTTTCACAGATTTCTTTGTTAAGTGGGCTCATTGCTTCCAAACGGTAAGTTGGCATATACCGAATGGCGGGCTTCAATTAAAAAATGGACATTATTAAAGGATAAGAAGATGTTTCATAAGCCAAGTCGTTACCTGGTGTTTTGGGGAAACAGCAAATTTCGCAAATTGAGAATTCCTACTCCTCTGCAAATTAGAAAAGGAGTAGTTAAATTAACAAGTAACCGACCTTATGCAAATGCTGTATCCACAAATATTGCGTGCCTAACTTTCATACCGTGTTTGTTTCGATTAAGAACAAGCAAACTTTTACATATTCACTGACATGCAAAAGGTGCCATCATTTATTTTTTATAAATTTTTTCTTAAGCAAAAGGCCGTTTGAACAAAGGAATTTGCAAATTTCGGTAAATTACTTTCAACATTTGCCATTGGTCCTGGTTAATAGATATAGTCTCTGAAGAACGCAATATGCCGCTCAGCGAGCACCGACCTGCATGAACCAATTCACATGTCAACCAATTATAGTTGATACCTTTTGCAATTTAATATGTACTACTATGAATGCGTACAATCGTGTAGGCAGTTCATTATAATAGAGATATACAAAATGTCTTTATTTTGCAATTACATAATTCATTTGATGGTTGTTTTTTTTTATTTTATTATTAAACACAGAGGCTTCAGAGACCCCCAAATGGATGAAATTTAATAGGGATACGACCTTGTCTGTCGTGTCGGTTCGGGGGGCTTAACTTTTGTGTTTGTTTTAATTTCTTGGGAGAGTAAATATGTTTCAACAATCTGAGCCTATAATCAACATACCTTAGCAATGTTAGCAGATTGCGCTACAGAGTCACTGTTCGTTGCGTTTGTATCGGCCATTTAAAGGGATTCTTTTATAGAGTATGACAAAATAATGAAAATGTGTGATTTTTTTTTTGTTTCAAGGAAAAAAATTGTCGTAAATGAATTGTCAGTTAAATGCTCGGCTTGCTTGTTTCCATATTTAATTTTAGAGCAAGCTGTAGAAGCACCATCACAAATAGTAAAAAGGGAATACCCTTTACTAATGCCGGCAACATTTGTGTGGTATCCTGCCATGTTGAATCTTCTCCACCAAGTGGTGTCGCTAAGCGGCATAAAAAAGGAAGCCCCTTAACATCGGACTGCACTCATAATATGAGAGAAGCATCCCCTGTTCCTTAATGGAATATTCATGGGAAATTTAGTTAGTTGTGGAGATACTGTAACTCAATAGTGAATAAAGATCATGAAATTGAGCATGGAAGGCATCGATACAGAAGTTTTCAAAGTCTTTAGTATTCAATGATGTAATTATATCCCCCCAGTACACACATGTTGGAACTGTAGGATTCGGAAGTCCGTACCCAACTGACTGACAAATTTTCGACCACTCTCTCGCCCAATTAATATTCAATTCAATAACTCTCTCGGCCAGAAAGCGTGGTAGGCGATGTGAGCCAATCTTCAGTACTCTATCGATATACTTAAAGTGTGACTTTAAAGTCGATGAATGCATGGTATCATACCCCATATCTAGATGTAAAACTTAGTTCGGAGTATTTGGAGGAAGGTATAGCATTCCCCTGACATACAACCGTAATAACCTTCAGCATCTTCATATCCCCAGATCTGGTCAGCGTATAATGGAGCATATAATGGAGCGAAAACAAACTTTAAATATCCTTATCTTATTTTCCTTCGAAATTCCAGGATGATTAAGGTACTTCCCCTAAGAGGGATTTATAGCCATCTTTGGGGCAGAAAGCTTATTGTGAATATGTTTCATAAAGGAGAGATGAATGATAGTTCAATTAACAATTTCTATGATCTCACCGCTAAATATCTATTTAAATCAGCAGAAAATCTCGAACCCTTGCGGAAGATTACAATTTTTGACTTTGTTAAGTTCATCTTTAAGTCCCACAGTAAGCAATACAACGCATCAATCATTTTGTGAAGATTCTCAGGACGGTCAGACATCTTTGCTGACGCACCAATACAGGAAAGTTTGTAAAAGAGACTGTTCCTTGGTATTAAGTCGAAAGCACAAGAAAAATCTACAAAAATGCGTAGATCCGTTTATTATGAAATTTCCCAATACTGATATTATTAACGAGATTGAATATATTATCAATCATCGAATAATCCTTGCGAAAACCAGACTGAAACTCTTTCAATATACTATTCTCCGAAATCTATTTAACCATACGGTTCAGCAATAAACTGTTAAAAATCTTACAAACTGAATCTATAAGGGAAAGTCCTCTATAGTTCGCAAGCACATTTGGATCACTTTTCTTGAAAAGGGGTATTAGAATCGACTGCTTGAAAGAGTTCGGAATAGATTCCGAAAGAAAAATATTGTTGAAAGCCTTTAGAAGCAGTTTTATGAAGGTCGGGGGAGCGTATTTGCAAAATTCGTAGGATATCGCATCCTGCCCAGGAGATTTGTTGGATTTTAGACTATTAATAACCGCGCTCAATTCGTAATACTCAAATGGAAAATCAATAAATTCATCTACAAAACTGGGCATGCACCAACTCATACTCACTGTGTCGTCTCTTTCAAATAATATTGTCCCAAAATGCGGAAAGAAATAACCATTGCTTAAGTGGCAATTGATTTTGAAAGAGGTGGATTTAAAAGAATTCGCGAAATCCCACCATGCCTTACTACACTTTACCTTGTCTAAATTCAGTAAGTCAAGGTTGCACGACTGCGGCTTCTTCGCTTTACACAATTCCAAGTATTTCGTCCTGGCAGCATAATAACGTAGTCTATTGTGGTTGGTATGACATCTTCTACACCATTTCTGTTTGGGAGTAAAAAAGGATTTACCCGTTTTCCTCGCGTGAGCCTGTCTAATCTTCATGCCTAAAGTACAAATTCGATCCACTGAAGACATATTATCAAGAAGGCAGTGATCGTCGACAAGTGTCCCTAGTCTTGATGGTCTTGATTCATTTATGTGCAGGGCAAATGTTTAATAAAATCGTTTTCCAAGTGTTCAGGGGACGTTAGTTTTAGTGATCGCTTGCTGTTCATTTATAAAAATCTAAAGCATAGTTTAAGGTGCTAGCGAATTGTTCAGCGACAACTTCTCATTGGGTTTTTTATAATTAGTTGTTATCGGCCAGCAGATATGTTTGTTGCAGAAAGCAGATGGAACCCTAGTATTGCCATCCGGAAGATCATGTTACACGAATGGATCAAAGCTACCAGACACAGTGGGCTTGGGGGTCTACATTGAGAACCCAGGGACCCACATGCAATTTTGCAGTGAAGGCCAGAGAACTAATGCCAATAAACTTGGTTAACCCGAAGCCTTTCCGGTAGACGCAGTCCGTGTAAAGGGCGTGGGCGACGAATGCGCATGCAACCCTGTGGAATAGCGAAACGGTGGGTAGGACTGCGAAAATCCTATGGGGAGATCCAGATCGTGAGAAGATGAGGCTATTATTGAAAGGAAGTAAGAAGAAGATGATGGGGCGTTGGATCAATTCTTTTGTCATTGCCCGGCTTTTGCGTCTAAGTGATAACGGAACTTAGGTGGGGACACAATACCAGACATGAACCAATTTAGGGGCACAGCATGGAAAACAATTAAGGATTTTGTAAGTAGCACGGAATTCCTAACTTAGATTTTCTTTTTCGAGGTTACTTTTTTAGTATTTAGAGCGCAGAACAAGCCGATTACTGGTTTAGATGAGGGAAATTAATATCTGCGCCCTCTTTTCAACCTAACCTACATCAATAAGAAGTGTGCGAAATTTCAATCGGATATCTTTATTCCTTCGACCGCTATTGTGACTTCCACTGACGGACGGAAGGACGGCCATGACATGCAAATCATTATGTCGAGGTATTTGGAAATCTGAAGACATGGTGTTTCTTCGACTGACAACAAACCCATAGTCAAATTTATATCTTGTCTGTTTTTTATTCTTTCGTTTTTCATACCCCCCACCGAAGGATGGGGGTATATTCATTTTGTTATTCCGTTTGCAACACATCGAAATAACCATTTCCGCCTCTATAAAGTATATATATTCTTGATCAGCGCAAAAATCTAAGACGTTCTAGCAATGTTCGCCCGTCTGTCTGTTGAAATCACGCTTATAAATAGAGATATTGAGCTGAAACTTTGCACAGATTCTGCTAAAAGACAACTATAAGCAGATTAAGATCGAAGATGGGCTTTATCACCGGATTTTGACGAAAGGTGATTGACGCAAATACCCGAGGTGGTGGGTATTCAAAGTTCGGCCCGGCCGAACTGAACGCCTTTTTACTTGTTTTTCATAGTAATGGGAATTTTCTACCTCTGAACCATATCCACAGCAATACCGGCAAAAAATGACGAAAACGGGAAAAAGCTGGAGTGAAATACAATACATCACCATCAGTACTTTTGGACAATAGTTAAAAGTCTCCTGGTATAGCATTATTTAGTACATTTATTGATATTTATGTATGTATGCATGTAGTAAACATATAAATTAGTATACACATTTGTTTTCATTTTAAAAATACTCGCTTTCAAAAATATAGTGTGTGTATGTAGTGTATGTACTATATGCACGTCATAATAATACATAATGACAAAAACCTAAAATGGAAATGTAAACAAAATCATCATAACTTTTATTAAAGCTTTTGAGTTAGTCTTAAAAGTAATTTCTTGTTTGATGGGTGTTAAAAAAATGACTTGACTTTAGAGAAGAACATGCAGTAATGTATTTATTCTATAATGAAATATACATACATATACATTTATAGTTACAACATTGATTCAAAACTGTGCATTTAGTTAGAGGTGTTCTTCTGAGTAGTGGTGGGATTTAGTGCTTTACTTTGCCTATACATATTTGTTCATATAAATACACAATCAGCATTACATTCAAGACGAAATATGTTATGGACTGTTTATGTTATTTGATGGATGGAGTGGAGTGAAGTGGAGTGGAGTGCAGAGAAATTAATGCTGGGCACACATATATTTGGGCACTAAATGTAGCTTTTAGTGTTCAAAGATTTGGGTATCTGTCGTCCTGTCTTTTGCAACATTTACACATTTATAAGAAATTAGACATTACAATATGGGTTATGTTTCAAGTGCGGGTTTGCTATTTAATAGCAGATTTTTGGTCCAACTAATTTAATTATAAGTTCACAATTTTTTGAGCCAAGTTTTGCGTTATCCGGTTAGTCATTGGATCGAACTTTACGCAAAGAACCCCGATTAAATTTGCAGATCGACTCAAGTAGAGCCGAACGTTCAATTTCGGTTTCTGCCGAAACTTGTTCGTCAGAAGTGATGTTGGGTGAGGATGATTGTCTATCCACGCTGCTGGCTGCACCTGGCGGCGACATCTCATTTATAGACTGTTGTGTGTGATGTCGGATAGTTTGGCGGGTCTCAGCTTCGTTAGAACTTTGGTAGGCAGCAGGTGTGGGTGGAGGAGCTAAAAGATAATTACATGCTCATAGATGCAATGTCGTCACACTACTTGCAAACTCACATTTTAAATCCTGCATGGCGTCTTGGGAAGTGTTATTGGTTATAACGCTATTCATACGATTTAGGGACCGTGGACTGATTTCTGAAGACTCCGTTACAGAACCAGTCGCACCAACTGCTGACAATGCAAGACGGCCATTGTTATTCTGTAATGATCCCTGTTGTTTGAGCTTTGACTGCTTGTACTCCTGTTTCTATAAAGTTAAATTAAAATAGAATAAAATAGAGTTTGTAATGTCGAAATAACCACATACCGCCTTATGTTTTGATTTACGCTTTTCTTCTTCGGAGCTCATCAGCTCTTGTACCCGAACAATACGCTTTTGATTTTTTACCGACTTCTGCTCCTCACGTAGCCTGTTTTCGGTCTTTAAAATAGCTTGCTTTATAGCTTCTTTGGCATTAAGTGACAATTTTAGGTGGGGTTTTTGGGATTCGTCATTAAGTGGTTTTGTACAGATCTCGCTTGGGGAGTATTGTTTAAAAAAATCGTGGGCTAATAACTGTTCCAATGATGGTAGACCGGTTTTACAAGCCTCCTTGGACAATATGCTCTCAAGAAGGTTTTCTGCAAACCAAAAGTAAAACGAGTTTAAAGGAGTTTTTTCAAATGCGATCTTTACTCACTAAGAATTTCGGGGCAGTCTGTTATTTGCCTGACAATGGACTCTTGCATAGGATATCCCATGGCCATTTCAAAAAGTATATGGCCAAAGCAGTAAACATCGATGGCTTCTGATTTATAGATTTTGCCATGCTGTACAAAAAATGGTCGGTAGAACGAGGGCACTCCAAGCACATAGTTTTCTATATCTAATAGTTTGACACAATCGTCGATTATAACAATAT
The DNA here is from genome assembly GCF_963082655.1 of Stomoxys calcitrans. Taxonomy (NCBI): domain Eukaryota; kingdom Metazoa; phylum Arthropoda; class Insecta; order Diptera; family Muscidae; genus Stomoxys; species Stomoxys calcitrans. The sequence goes on along the minus strand of NC_081556.1, from coordinate 160,342,717 downwards.
TGCCTGAATGTAAATGTCCTGTGGATAAAAGAAATGAAAAAAATCTCGTGCATGCTGCATAGGTAAACAATCACAAACATCAACCTTACCATACGGATAACCTTTGGAGTGCAGAAAGATTAATACTTCCAGAATTTGTTTTCCATAAACTGCAACTTGTTTCATAGACAAGGCCATTCGGCCTTTGGGATTTCCATATTTACTCAAAAATGGATTTTTTGGCGTTGCCATGCACAAAATATCCTTAAGCGTTCCATGCTTGTGGAATCTAACAACGAAAATTACCTGTATGACAGAATATATGCTCAGTGCCTTTGCAATACGTACTTTCTTATAACCAGACATCCATTCTCATTATGCATTGCATAATGCAATGCTTCAATATTGGGATGCTGTAATCCAACAAGACTTTTTAAAATGCCGCCCAGCTCCTTGTCGTCAATATACTTGTCAGGGCCATATTCCAACCATTCCAATACCAGCTCCGAGGACGCAGATGCGTCCAATAATTGATCTGCGCCAGTAACACTGCTTTGCTTTATCTGGGCATGTGTTTGTGAACCGCTTTTCACCAGAGATTTGCTGCTGGATTTTGTATCTGGTGGTTTTTGTGTGACCTTGAAATAGTGTTTTCTCAAACGCCATCCTATGGCTCCCAGTGTTGAGCCAAGAGACCACAATCCTTCACTACGCAAGCAGAGCAATGCGTTTTGAACAGCTTGATCTAGAGCATTAGAAAGTGGGATTTAGGGAAATCAATACTAGAATCGATATGAGAGAGTAGGAAATGTCACCATGAAAAGATTGTGAATAGCTGTCGGGATCGACAAACCGCTTTGCCGGAAGCGATGAGGCAAGAATGGGATTCATGAGTACGGTGTTTATGTAGAGTTGTAATGCTTTTCGTCGCTCAGCTATAAAGTCAGGCCGCATATTACCAAACAACTTTTTACCAGGAAAAGGTAAGTCAATTTCAGAAATGGACAGGTGTTTCTGAAGTTCTGCAAAATCATTATAGCGACGTAATATTTTCCACGAATACTGCTTTACATAACCCCGTTCTAGTCGTAGCAAATACTCCTGCAAATATACATATATAATTTTTTTCCATCATTTCCATGAGTAAAGTCCTAAAATACCAGAAGTATTCGAATCATATGACATGCGAATAAACATACAAATACGCTATACAAAATGTAACGTATGGACAATTTAAACATGCACCTATCAAGAAGGTAGGTCACAAATACCATCTGTGGGACATGTAATATGAAATGATAAATAGAAACTTATCCAAAGACCAACAAAAACGAAAAAAAAAGTGGAAGACAACCAATGGCAGCCGGTTGTAGGCACTGTATAGACGCTGCTAGAACAACAACACATTTTAAAAGTTTGTTATATTTTGTTTGATGTTAATTCACGAAATTCGAATTTCCCCACGGACATTCCAACTTCGTCTGAAGTGCAGTTTTAAAAAGTGCACCCGGGTGTAAAGGACGGGAGTTTAGGAAATTGGAGCCCTATTTTGCCGTAAACAAGTGAAATGACGCCGAATATAGGCGATATGGTAATCAAATTAGAGGAGCACCACCCAGGCTGGAACATTGAGCTCCAATCTGTGTGGTGCCCATAGTTGTCACGAGAAGCTTAGCTGCGAATTACCGGGCGCGTCCACAGTTTGCGGATAGTGAAATGATCCATATGGAGTAGCTGCCACTGCAGCCGCGGACAATCCGCCGCATAGAGTGGGTAGTCTCTGTAAGAGGCCGGACGGCACCGGTTCTTGCATAAATACTGGGTGCTTATGATGCTCGATATGGTAAGGCGAAATATTGGCGCCTTTAAATAGCCAATGGCCGCCATGTTCCCGAGGCGATCGGAACGACCTTGCGCAACTATAGGAGCGAAGAGGATCGTCCCCTCCACACAAAAATTTGACTACAACTACAGCATTACAACAAAAATCAAAAAAAGTTCCCCCCATTAGTTGGAGATGGGTTTTTTTTTTTAAATTTGGAGCCATATTTCGCGAAAAATTTATATAAAAAACCCCGGAAAAGACTTTTTACTACTAAAAAAAAAAGAAAAATTATGTCAAAAAAACCGCCTTTTTTTTAAACTTCCTTTTTAAAGCCGAGTCCAAACGGCGTGCCGCAGTGCGTAACCTCTTTGGGGAGAAGTTTTTGACCTGGCTCAGGTGTCCAGCGTCATAGGCGGGCATGCTTACACCTCTTTGCCACAGTGGTCTCCGCATATTACTACATACATTAATGTTTCCAATAAACTCCATAGAAAAAACAACGAATTTTTTATGTCGAACTTTATTGAACCCAGATTCATGCGAGAACAAAATATCTCTACACGGACTTACACTCCAATCAATATGAGCTTTTGCGAAAGCCACCCTGGCTATACGACTCTTTGCTGAAAAACGATCGGGTAACGTCGGCATGGCTCGCGCTTTTAGAAAATTAATAAAAGTTTAGCAAAATAATAAGAAATCTATAGAATTGAAAAAAATGGATTTATTCTTTGTGGAAACATTGAAACACCAGAGAAACTCATCATTACAAGTAACATTTTGCAATTTGCGAAGATTTAAAGTTTGGATAACGTAGCTGCCGCCTTCTGGAGATGCACGATGATAAGCGGCATCCTTTTTATAGCCGGGTCCGAACTGCGTACGCTGTTCGACACCTCTTTGGAGAGAAGTTGTACATGGCATAGTACCTCACAAATGTTGCCAGCATTAGGAGCGGAAAACCTCCTCTGAAAATTTTTTCTAATGGTCTCGCCAGGCGTTTAGCGTCATAGGCGGACATGCTAACCTCTGCGCTACGGTGGCCTTCTCTTAATGGCTACAGCTATGACTAAGGCTATGCTATGTGCTATGCTCAATGCTTATTTGAGTCGTGTATTAAACATACATATTGATGGTCAATCAGTTGAGTTTGTTGACAACCTTAAATGCATTAGCGTAACTTTTGATAGTAGGCTTGATTTTTCTGACCATATAAGTAATGGTTTAAAAAGATACTAATTTCACTACGTCGGTTATGTAGCTTAAATATGTATCTTCCAATCAGTATGAAAAGAAGAATTGCTTTTGCATTACTCATGTCAGATCTTTGTTATGGTGTTGAGGTCTATGTTGCAACGTCCCAAAGTAATTTTGGGAGGATGACAAGGATATATAATATTATTCCTCGTTTTGTGTATAATCTCCATAGATATGATCATGTGTCAGATAACGGGAAACTAATTTTAGGAGTGCCGTTTTCTGGTTTTGTGAATATTAAAGTGTTATATATTTTTTTTATAAAACTATTATAACTGGCATTCCACTACTCTTACGTAGTAGGTTTTCATTTTCTAGGTCAAGTAGAAATCCACAAATATTATTGCCATGGATATCTTCAAGTGGTGCAGAACATTGTTTTGTAGTTCGGGTTGCTACGACTTGGAATACATTGAATCACGTATCATTTGGAGAAGACATGAAACATATGCAAAAAAATCAATTCCTTGGGGAAAAATTGGCGTTTTGATCGTTATGACATATCAATTCCAGGTATGGTCCCAAATGGTTTATAACCATTCTCAGGCTATTAGCTTGACTCTTATTGGGTCGATTATTGATTGCAACCCAACTTCAGTTAAATTGCCAACCGCCTAATTTGTAATAGAAATTTCCAAATCTTTATTAAATTGCATATGTTTTTCCAGTTTACTTAGTAGCTGAACGTTCAAAACGCTCATTGTATGAAACTGAGAGAAATTTCCAAATTTGTACTAATTTTTACTTCGTTGTTGTTGTAGCCACATTTGTATGTGGAGGTGACGATCCTCGTCAAGCTCCAGTAGGTGCTCAAGCTCGATCGCCGCAGGAACAGGGTGGCTATTGGTTCTATAAAAGCGCCAATAACTTGCCCTGTCATATCGAGCATCATAGGCACTCAGTATTTGTGTAAGAGCCGGTTACTGCTGATTGTCCGCCATTGCTGTTGCAGCTCCTCCATATGGAGCATTCCAGTACCCCCAATATGTGGATGCACCCGGTAGTTCGCAGCTAAGCTTCTCGTAACAGCAATGAACACAACACGGATCGGACCTAAATGTTCCAGACTGTGTGGTGCACACAGCTATCACGTGCCGGGCGCGGTTTTATCTTCTGTCAACGCAACTATATTTGAGATTTTCAATACATAATCGAACCTTTAGATTCTGCTTACAATTGGAATTCACCCAATGAAATTGACAAATGCTGAAACAAAGCAGAAATTTTGGACACATTCTTTCTTTGATTGAGGGTTATAGGATCATATAAGCTGTATTTATTATTCAATTTGGTAGAAATTAGGCACAAAGATTTGTGTTAAAACCACCGACATATTTGCTAAATGTGATGCAGATCGGGCTGTAGCTAAGTAAAGCCCCTATATAGGCCGATCTCACGATTTAAGGTCCTAGCCCCATAAAAGCCACATTTATTGTCCGATTTCGCTGAAATTTGGCACAACGACTTGTGTTAATGCCGTCGACACCCAAACTTTATATGGCTTAAATCGGACTATATCCTTATATAGACATCATATAGACCGATCTTTAAGACTTGAGAGTCTTAAAAATTGAGATATTGAGCTGAAATGTGGCACGGGCACGTCATTTTCGCTGCACGCAGGTTAAGTTCTTGAACGGGCCAAACCGGACCATATATGGATATAACTGCCATATAGATCGATCTGCGATTCAGGGTCTGAAACCCATAAAAGCTGCATTTATTACCAGATTTCACTAAAATTTAAATCAGTGATTTGTGTGAATATGATTTAGATCGGACTATATTTACATATAGCTGGCATATGGACCTAATGCCGATTTAGGGTCTGAAATCCATTAGAGCTTTATTTATTACAAGATTTCGCTGAAGTTTGAAAAATTGATATCCGACTCAAATATGGTCCAGGTCGGTCTATATTCAGCTATAGCTGCCATATAGAGCGATATGCCGATTAAGGGTCTTGTCCCTATAAAGCAGCTTTTATAATCAAATTTCGCCGAAAATTGAAACAGTGAGTTGTTTCAAGTTTTTCGTCATCACACCTTAATTTGGTTCAGATCGGACTATATTTAGATATAGCTGCCATATAGCTCGATCTACCAATTAAGGGTCTCAAGCCCATAAGAGCCGCAAATTTTTACCGGTTTTGCAGAAATTTGGGACAGTGAATTACGTTAGACCCCTTGACATTCTTGTTTAATTTGTCCCGGATAGGTTTAGATTTGGATATAGCAGCCATATAGACCGATATCTCGATTCAAAGTTTTAGGTCCATAAAAGCCGCACTAATTGTCCGATTTCTCTGAAATTTGGTATATCGATAACACTGTTCAAAACGGCCCGGACTGGTGCAGATTTAGAAATAGCTGGTAAATATACCGATTTGCCGATTTAATGTTTTATTCGCATAAAAGTTTAATTTATTTACAGATTTCGCTGAAATAACGCACAATGAGTTGAGTTGAACTCTTCGACATTCATACCAAGTATGGTTAAGATCCGTTTATATTTCGAATAACTGTCATATACCATAGACCGATCTCTCAAATTAAGCTCTTGGGCCAATAACAAGCGTATTTTTTGCCCGATTTCGTTGAAATTTGGTATAACCGGTTGCGTTATGCTGCTCGACATCCCTGTTCAAGATCGGTTTAGATTTGGATATAGCTGATATATATACCGATGGAGATCGGAATAAACGATGCATTTTCCTACGTAATATGACGAATGGTGGTAAATATATCTATATCCGAGGTGGCGGGTGTCCAAAGTTCGGCCGGGCCGAACTTAATGCCTTTTTACTTGTTTACTTTGAGCAGTGAATTGTTGGGATTTTGGCCCAGATCGGACCATATTTCGATATAGCTGCTAAGGTTTAGAATCGTGCATTTCCAACGGATTTTAAGGAAATATTGTTTATATATAGCTGAGGTGACAAATGCAAAGAATATCGAACTAAACGCGCTTTTAAAGATTTTTTATATTAAGTTCTAGATATCTCCCAAAGTTTTTAGACACGACACTGTTTTTAGCCATTTGCGAGACACAAAAAAAAAATATTTCTCTCATATATTCGTTGTTGAAGAGCTGGGTTTGAGTCCGTCTTCATGTCTCTTTTATTCGTGTTTCGAATAAAGTGCGTTTTAGTTAAGTTTTTTGCTCTATGATTTGAGAAAGAAAATTCGATATACTTTTCGGTAATATATATATACTGGTAAACTTTACTGACGTTCTCGCGTCCTTAAAAGATACACATTTAATTACCCATATGTCCACATAAGGTGTTAATTACCGTGTGTCCATTAACCTGCTGAGCCGTTTCTATAACGCAGTTTACGGTTGCTGTATCATCTTGAATATACCTTGTGTGCTGCTGTCCAAACCGTTTCTCGAATATGTCCATTTACATTTTACATTCAGAGTATTTTTTCTTAAAAAAAAAACAAACAATTTCTTCTCTAACAGGTAACAATATATTTAGATATATCTTTTATAAACTTCTCCCAACTTCCCTTTTTAACGATTGGATTGTCTTGTGTACCCAGAGATTGGGGCTATCGTTTACTGACAGAAACAATTGACTTAGAGATACCACAAATTTATCTACACGCCGAGGTTGTAAGGGAGATTCTCAAGATGGCGCTGACAAATGTAACTTCAATAAGAAAAGAGTCAACAATACAAAAACCATTATTGGTTTTGGATTTTGAAATGAAAGAAAACTGTAGCGATTGAGATGGATAGCTGTTATTGATGACGATAGACAGTACATGAACTTGTGGATAGATATCCACCGCCCAGAAGCCTTTAGGTAGATCTACATGGTTAAAGCGTGAGGTTCAGCGCTACAAGAGAGAACCTCTAGATCAAGCGGCATATCAAGCAGGCCTAGACAACATTCATGCAGACACGGTAGCAGATGCGGTAAATGGCTACCGGGTGAATGTAGTCCTTGGAGATAGATGCAGCCACCTCAACTCCTACAGAAGTGGAGGATTGATGCCGGCGTGCAAGATGTATGTCCCGATTGTAACCAGGACCGCATGATACACCTCACCTTGTTTAACTGTCCGGCCAGACCCACTCGACTCAGACCCAGATCCCAGTGGACGCACCCTATTTTAGTCGCAGAGTTCCTGGGTCTTGACACTCAACAGAATCAAGGAACCAAAGGATAGAACAAATTGCAAGAAATTTAAAAATTTCAAAATTGAATTTGAAAACTGCTGGAAGTAGTTCAATGACTCTACCTCTGTCGTTGACAATTACATATTTGAGGCTGGCTCGCTTTCGCGATGTTTTCCGCCGATTACTTTTTTAGATAATAGATTTTAAAGGAAACAAATTTGGAAATTTCATTCAGTATGACATTACCACAATGCTCATGGTAAAATTTTAATAAAACTGTTTTTTTATCATTGTTATTTTACACCGTTTACACTGGTCTTTAAATCTAGATTTAATGGCTCGATCATCTGCTTTTCCTTTAAAAAAAATCAGCTGACGAGAGCCTCAAATCCCGATTTAATGAGCAGTGTAAACGGGGGTTGTTTTCGTAATGTTTAAAAAAATGAATAGCAAAAAAGGGGTTTCAAAATTAAAAATAAAATTGGGGAAAATTAAAAAAAAAAATCATGAAAATGTATTTTCAACAGGAAAAACAATATTGGCGGAAAATAAAACGGTAGGCGCTTCTGCTGAAATTTTAGTTTCCATAAGAAATGCATTGACATATTGACTAGCCCATTTTTTGCTTCCTTTGTTTGTGTGTCTCTTTCTCTCACTTTACCTGCACACATGCTCAGACGAGCGAAAGCTTTCTCTCATTTTCTCAGTTTCTGAGAACAATGACATTTTTGAAATGACATCTTGATGACGAGATGGCGGATTGCACCATGTGGTTTGTGGTTGTTGTACAAATGACTACCTTTAATTGGCTATGACAGAACATTTGTTCCATTAGCCGAACGTAGAATAGCGTTCCGAGCGCCTCGATCTTCTACGCTCATTTTAAAATTTCTGACACCAAGTTTCCAGGTCCCACCCAATGACATAATTACCAGGTAGTTTACCGTAAGCAGATGAGTACAATTTTTTCTCGCGACGTTTACTATCTGTCAACGAGTTTTGGTTGTAAATTAATATATCTTGCTCTTACCAATTGATCTTTCCATCGGGCTGTTGGTCGTTCCGTCGTTGTACAAATGGGACAGACTTTAATTGCTGCGCCATGATGAGTGGTTTAGATGGCATTCACTCAATCTTTCGGAAGAAGATACGAAAGGTCCAATGTGTTAATTATTACTGGGATAACTGCCCCACTTTTCCCTATTGCGAATTGGCTCTAAAACCTAGTACTGACTTCGACTTTTCACACGAACAACTGTCAAATCGCGCTATAAAAAATGGTGACGAAGATAATGCGCACGCATTCCATAAAAGTGGTACTAAGTTCTATGAACAAAATATCAGAATAAATTTCGCACAATTTTAATTGCAAATGTAATTTAATGCTTACAAAAGAGGCCGAATAAACTCTGCTTCAATACTGTTGTTTGACTTTTGTTTGTGTTCTGGCAAAGAAAAAGAGTCCGTCATTCGCAATAATTTAAAAGGCATTTTCGCTATGAATGAAGTCACTACTAGCAAAACAAATTTAACAGGTAGGAGAAGTTGGCCAACAACGAAAATTCGAATGCACCATCTGTAAAAATCAGTGATTAGCGCAACTCTGATTTTGAGTATGTTTCTAGTTGGCGCCATTTTTCTTTGCTTGTGTGTGCTGTGGTTCTTAACTATAAAGCACACACACACAACCAAACGTTATGAAATCTTGTTGACAGATAGTCAATGCGAATTTAAAAAGGGTCTCACGCGAACAGCTGCTAACAGCCGACCGGGTTTGACGGTATTAGCATGTCAGATTTTTGTTTGCATTCTCTTTGTTGTTATCCTCTTTCTTTCAAATTCTCTGCTCATGTACGCACTTGTATACACTCATGCACACAAATTTGTTTGTTTATGTAGGCAAAACGGCGATCAGCTTGAAGGCAAGAGGGGAATGGCACCATATAATTTGGGGTTGTTGTATAAATAGGATCATGGCTAAAAGGGAACATAGTACCACCCTTAATGGCAGCTTAACCTTCTTTAGTGAACCCTGTTCTATTAAGATTTGCTCAGGCTTTACCTTTATTTTTGTACCACGAGCAATCAGCTTTTCATAATTCCACGATTGGCGCGAAGCAAATGTAAACAAATCAGAAAAGCTTTGTCGTCCTACTTACTATTTTGAAAAACACAATGGAAGATTGCGATATTGAAAGAATACCTGCAACATCTGAGGAGTCAAAATCCATAACATCAATAAGCCAAGAAAATGTCCATAGAATATGCTCAGGACAGGTTTGTTAATTTATATTATTGGGCTAGTCGTGGAGCCATCGTCCACAAACAGCCGTTGTGAACAGTTGGTACATGGTTTGATGTGGTACGGCTAATATGAAATTGGCCAAACAAGTCTTGGTGTTCCTATGGTTGATTTTATAGGGGTTGTGAATTAGCAGATTAGAATGGACCACTATACGTTGGGTTAGGTTTAAGCGGCATCCTGCTATCGGCTCACTCAAATTTTAGTCGATTGTGATACCACAAGAACAGGAGATAGAAGATAAATGTTCAAATGTTCACATCCGCTAATTCTAAACATGAAATACTGGGTTATATCTTTTTGTTTTATTGACTATTTTAGGTAATTCTCAGCCTCGCCGTTGCCGTAAAGGAATTAGTGGAGAACTCCATTGACGCTGGTGCAACATCAGTTGAAATTAAGTTGTTGGATCATGGCTTGGATTACATCGAAGTCAGCGATAATGGTAGCGGAGTGGAAGAACACAATTTGGATGGAATGAGTAATTTGGAAATTTTATTTTTTTTAGCTGTACTTTATAATAAATGTCGTTTTTCGCTTCTTTCAAGCTGCCAAGTATCACACTTCCAAACTCAGAGAATTCGTAGATTTGCAGTCTGTAGCTACCTTTGGATTTCGAGGAGAAGCCCTGTCATCACTTTGTGCATTGGCGAAAATGTCCATTACGACACGTCACAAAAATTCAGATGTTGCAGTAAGAATTGAAATGGACCATGAGGGCAAAATTATTAGCCGCCATCCTTGTGCGAGGACAGTTGGTACAACTGTAACTCTCTCGAATATATTCGAAAAGCTACCCGTTAGGAGACGAGCTTTCGTCAAGAATGTAAAAAAGGAATTCAATAGCATGTGTCAAATCCTTCAGGCTTATTGCCTGGTCTGCACAGGGGTACGCATTAAATGCACCAACCAATCGCCGAAAGGTAACAAAACTGTAGTAGTACAATCGCATGGTTCGCTGGATGTGCTCTCAAATATTTCTGCCATATTTGGTACTCGCCAGTCAAATGATATTTTGGAAATTAAATCTCCCCTAAGCGATAGTAGGGGCGACATGAAAACTGTTGACGTTCTCATGGGGGAACTTCAAGATGATCTAGGCGATGCAAATAGTCTTGACGAAGATGATGTAAAACAAATATTAGGCTCTAAATTGGAAGGGTACATTTCCAGTTGTTCTCATGGATGTGGGCGTTCCTCTAAGGATAGACAGTATTTCTATGTCAACTTCAGACCATGTGATCCGAAAAATGTAAGTTATGGGGATTCCAATTTGTATATTAAAAGAAATGAGTTTAAACGATCCATTTACATGTAGATATCAAAAGTTGTCAACGAATACTACCATCGCTACAATGCCCATCAATTTCCATTCGTCTATCTAAATATCATAACCAATCGTGAATCAGTTGATGTCAATCTCACACCCGATAAAAGAGTACTAAACCTGAATAATGAAAAGGTACTGCTGGCTTTGATAAAGAAAGCCTTGATTGCGACGTTCGATAGCATCCCATCGACATATAAAGTACAAAATACTACTATCACTAGCATACTAACTAAACAGGAAGCTGTCGCGGAAAGTGAACTTGGACAAAGCCAAAGCGAAAATTTGGAAGCCTCTTCGCAAAGGTTTTATGAGGTATTATCGCAATGGAAATCGACTGGTGACACGGAAGGCGCAAAACCACTCACGAAATTAGTTAAAAGAAATTGTCCAGACGAGATAGAATCCAGAAAGCTGAAAATGCAGAAAATACAAGAATATCTCAACAGAGAACAATCACAGCAAGTTTTAAATGAGACAACCAGTTGCAAATCCGAGTCGGAGGATGAAGGAACTAAAGAACAAGACATAAAGTATTCTCCAAAAAGTTTAACTGAACAGCACGACACACTTGAAATATCAACCTTTGAATCGCTAACAAGTCATGTGCCGACTAAGGAAAGTGAAAAAATCACTGCAGCAAAAGACGCATCGCCTTGCGAGTTTGAAGGAGATACGAATTGTCAAAAAACTGTAGAACTTGATGAAAGTGATTCCGAACAAGATTTCCCAAAGTTTACTTGTAACGAGCTTAAGACATCTATATCCGAAATCGAAACTATGCTTCAAGATGAAATAAAAATTAAACGCGATAAACAACAGAAAAGCAAACTGCAGCGATTGCGTTTTAAAAGTGAAATCAATCCCAATCAGAATAAGACAGCAGAGGCTGAGCTTCAGAAAGAAATCAACAAATCGCATTTTGTGCATATGGAGATTTTGGGTCAATTTAATCTTGGTTTTATAATAACTAAACTCGACGCTGACCTCTTCATTGTCGATCAACATGCAACCGACGAGAAGTATAACTTTGAAATTTTACAACAAACGACAACATTGCAACATCAACCTTTGACTATACCACAAACTCTGGAGCTAACGGCTGTAAATGAAATGGTATTAATCGATCACTTGCCAGTATTTGAAAAAAATGGCTTCAAACTTGAGATTAACGATAAAGGTAACATTTTCAATGTTCGATATATTAAGTTTGCTAAGGGTAATCGTCAGCACTCAGTGACTCACTTAGGTAGTTTCGGCCTATTGGAAAACCACACCAAGTCTTTAAACCTTTGTAACAACAAAAACATTTTGCCAAAAACGGCCAAACTAACTCCGCTCTGGGCGTTGTAAATATACAGTATGCAAATCCATATGAAAATTTGCCCATGAACTTAATGTTCATGGGAACCGGGGTAAACTTACATGTCAATGAGTGCTGTCCGATTCCGTATGAATGTGATGTCGAAATTTGTTTTGTTTTTTTTTTAGCTCCACCTACAAGGAAAATCCGTTTGCTAGGAAAACCGTTTAGTAAAAATTGGGAATTCGGTAAGGAGGATATTGATGAATTAATATTTATGCTACAAGATGCTCCCGAAGATTCCATGTGCCGCCCTTCTCGCATTAGAGCTATGTTTGCTTCAAGAGCATGTCGCAAATCAGTGATGATAGGCCAAGCACTAAAAAAGTCTACTATGGAAATGTTGGTGAAACACATGGGCGAAATCGAACAACCATGGGTAAGATCTTCTATTCAATTGCTGTATTATAGGCACATACTTGTATGTGGGTACAGCAATCTCAATTCGGTGCTAATATTGGGGGAAAATCAATTTTTTTACAGAATTGTCCCCACGGAAGGCCAACAATGCGACATCTCATTAATTATGCCATGCTGTCTAACGACGACATAGACGACTGTAGCGTCGAGCAATCTGACTGAACATACCAAATATACTATTACTAATAATCACTTTACTCTGGCTTACATATTTACAAATGAACCGTGGATTCTTTATTTTATTTCAAACACTTATTGTACGGAAGATATTAAAGCCGCTATGAGCTGTACACAAAATGACACCGGGTAGTTGGGGATGCCAGTGCAACTCCTTAATTTCTTTTTGACCCTGATGAATAAACAACAGTTGTGGTGGCAATTTGTTCAAGTCTTCGTCAACATCGTTGGATTCCTGATCTGTATCCTTTTCAACCGCTAAATCCCACAGAGCTATTTGATCATCATCTCCTCCCGAGGCTAAAACCGTTGGATCTTTGGGATTCCATTCTACTGTTGTTATATGGTCCGTGTGGTGTTTGAATGTGGCAATAGGTTGTTTGGTCTGGAACTGTCTCAAATCCCATATGTGTAGAAAACCATCATCGCCGCCACTCGCAATAAACGGTTCTGTGCGATTCCATGATATCACATTGATGTCGCTTTCATGGGCATCCTCACACGTTAGCATGCAGGCCTTTTGTGGAGACGCTCGAACATCCCATATACGTATTGATTTATCAACTGAACAGGATGCCAGTACACTTCGTTCATTTGGACTCCATTGCAAATCCTCAACGGATGCTGTGTGACCAACCAATGGACGTTGATCCACTTTCCAGGTCCCGTCTTCAAGTGGGGACCATATATGGACATCTCGCCTAAAAAGGAAGTGAAAGGGTAAGAAGATGCAATACAACTAAATATGTGACTTAAATTGGGATTCGATTTGTGAATGTAAAGAAGACTGCAAAGTAGAAAACAAAGCCTCACAACATTTGGAACATAGTGGTCTGAAAACGATTTGTGATATCTACCGAGATTCATTGCGATAAGTCCGTAGAAACAGTAATTGTAGGGCGAGCATTCTAATTTAAACTCAGAGATGTTTAACATGGTTTTTTCATGTAGGATATAGTTTACGGTCTCTTTTAGAAGGGAGGGTTTAAGCCAAATTTGCTCTGTATAAATGAGTCCAGACCCCAAAGGGTTTGCCAGCGTTTTGTGATATTTGCAATCTCCAGAAATGTCTTCCATTTTGTAGAAGGGTCTACTAAATTGTCTGTATCATAATTTACTTTTTAAGACACTTCATTTGCATGCGTAAATAATATTTACATTACTACGCTTTAAGAGTCTTTGAGGGAAACATTTACTTACTTGCAATCGCCAGTTGCCAAGACCCCATCAGCAATCGGACTCCAGTCGAGACCAAATCCCTCCTGTTGATGACCACTGAATGTAAAAACGGGTTTTACCGGGTTATTAGCGACCTCACGTTCATACAGCTTTAAAAGTTGAGCATCTTCTACTGCTTGTAATTGCTTAGATAAATTCCATATATTCACGTGACCAAGTTCACTCCATGATGCCGCAAACACCGAGTTGCCCAGGCGTTTTGACCGCACGCGGTTGACGCAGCCTTGGTGTTTAATCAAAGCACAACTCATTTGAGGTTTTTTTAATTCTTCCGCATCATGACCGACATCATCTTGGTCATCATCTAATTCACCTTCGTCCTCGTCTTCTTCGTTGTCATCAGTTCCGGCTTGTGTCTTGTGCAGGTTATGCATTTTCATAACAATCAAATTGTTTATGTGAGTGCGAGCGGCTTGTGTTCCCGCCACCATGTAAGCTGTAAGGGGAAATTGTTCTCGATCTGTTCCCAGCTCATCAGGAATAATATCAAAACTTAAACATGGGGCACCTGTGGAAGCCTGATGCAACATTACATATGCCGATTCATCACAAACCAGTTCCTCATCGGCACTGAGCGGCTTACTAGGAAGATATACTTTTTCATTGGTTCCCTTCATATTCTCATCCTCCCCACCTTCATCATTATCGTCTATGTCGCTCTCAGCATCCTCGGGCTCTACAACTTCCATGTCCAAGTCTTCGTTATCCATGGTGTATGAAATATTTGTTTTTTTTTTTTTGGACTTTAATTGAAATGGCAGAGTACGACTCTATATGCCAGGTTGTACTTCCGAAGTTGGTGTCCCCACCAACTGTATATAAAAACACGTGTAATAAAATTACAGAATTAAAAACAATGTACAGTTATAACTGTACTGAGTATAACGATGACTATGCACCGAATCCCGAAGCGTCCACTTCAGACGAATTCTAAATGCAAAGTGAAATATTTGTTTTATTTTACGATTTTTTCTATTTCTAAATTAAAATTGTCAAGTTCCCACGTGTAGGGATACAAAAGTCGATTTTCGATTTCTACGAATTTTTGTTTGGAAAAGTCGAAGTCGACTTTTCGTGGCTATAGCCTAGCCGGGTTTTCCGCCCGAATAACTGTCAAAATGCGTTATAAAAAATGCGAATCCCATATTTCAAACGAAAATGAGAACTTAAAATTAGGAGATCAATTTATATAGAAGCAATATCAATGCAAAGACCAAGTAAAACCATGATTAATAAAGTTAATTGGAATTTATAAGAGAAATCATTGTACGAAATGTTAGCCCAATCGGATGAAAATTGCGCCAATACTTCTTAAAGGATACATTTAGTGTCGCATCGCTTATTTTTGTTTAATTTTGCATAAAATTTAATTTTCCGATAGTACCCATCGGCAAGTATCAATCGATATTCAGTCAAAAATTAAAATATCGATGGTGCCATCGATATTTTGCCAGCTCTAATCAGGTGCTATCATGGAATTGGTATGACAAAACTAAAAGCGGAAGCATACAACGTATTTATTCTATGATTAAACTTTCTGGAATGCAAATTTTGTTTAGAATTTTAATAAAATCACATGAACTCCGAGAAACATTTATTTATTTAATTATTTTATTGTTTTATCGATATTTTATTATTTCGCATAGCATTTAGCGGAAAAGCCTAGTACTGGCTTCAAAATGAATTTTTTAAAAATGGTGATGAAGTAAATGCGAACACATTCCGTAGAAACGGTACTGAGTTCTATAAAGGCTGTATTACACGGCATGTAGGTGTCTTATGACACGCCAAATTTAGCACATGTTGAGTTGTACATGTCCTGTGTGATACAAATTAAATTAACATATGAAAATCACTTTTCAAAATAGCACATGTAATTTTTTGTTTAGAGCTTGCTCTATTCTGTGGCGAATCAATTAAATGTGGTCTCATTTGTACAACAACCACAAATCATATGGTGCAATCTGCCATTTTGTCGTCAAGCTGATAGACGTTTTGCCAATACACACAAATAAATTTTTGTGCGCGTGTGTGTACATGAGCAGAGTAAAGTAATTGCGGATTTTTCATATAGTCGGCGTTGACAATTTTTTCACAACTTGTGACTCTGTAATTGCATTCTTTCTTCTGTCAGTTATCAGCTGTTACTTCTAGCTGCTTTAGAAAAAAAGTGTAAAAAAAGTATATTTGATTAAAGTTTATTCTAAGTTTTATTAAAAATGCATTTACTTTCTTTTAAAAAACCCGCAATTACTTTTTGGGCAACCCAATATAAACTTATACTTTTAGTTTAACGTATTGGGTTGCCTAAAAAATAATTGCGGATTTTTTAAAAGAAAGTAAATGCATTTTTAATAAAACTTAGAATGAACTTTAATCAAATATATAATTGCCATTTTGTTCGATAACCTTTTGCCATCTTCCTGGCAAATTTAGTATTCCACGCTCATAGAACTTCTGGCCTTTATCTGTAAAAAACTAAACCAAGTGCGATTTTATAGCCTAATCATTGCCGAAAGTTTTACCTTTTAAGGAGTTCTGCAAAGATCGAAATAAATGGTAGTCTGATGGTGCAAGGTCAGGGCTATATGGTGGATGAATCAAAAGTTCCCAGCCAAGCTCACTCAGTTTTTGGCGAGTGACCAAAGATGTGTGCGGTCTAGCGTTGTCCTGGTGGAATATGACACCTTTGCGATTGACCAATTCTGGTCGCTTCTCCTTGATGGCTGTATTCAATTTGTCCAATTGTTGACAGTAAACATCCGAATTAATCGTTTGGTTCCTTGGAAGCAGCTCAAAATATACCACACCCTTCCAATCCCACCAAACAGACAGCATAACCTTTTTTGGTGGATATCAGCCTTTGAAGTGATTTGAGCTGGTTCTCCATGCTTGGACCATGATCGTTTTTAACTAACGTTGTTGTAAACTATCCATTTTTCATCTCCAGTTATGATTCGTTTTAAAAACGGATCGAATTCATTGCGTTTAAGGTGCATATCACAAGCGTTAATTCGGTTTGTTAAATTAATTTCTTTCAATACATGTGGTACCCATATTAAAATTTCGCACACTTTTTTTCTAAAGCAAGCTAAAAGTAACAGCTGATAACTGACAGAAGAAAGAATGCAATTACAGAGTCACAAGCCGTTGAAAAAATTTGTCAACGCCGACTATATTACTACTATATTACCGACAATTACTTTTTGGGCAACCTAATAGTATGCTTTGCTGCATGTACATACATGCATATATTACAATTTAACCACAGAATCCTGATGAAGTTTGGAAAGGATGGTAAAGCTAATGCGGTCATTGGGAAGTTGGCTACAGCTAAAGAATATTGGGATGCTTTGAAAACAAAGAATTAGAAATCTTATCTATGTAACCGGGTAAGTCTGCTTCGGCAACTATCAACGAAAAGAATGAATGAAAGTCAGCCGATTAAGAACAACATCACAGAATTCTTAGAACTCGTAGCTAGACTTGAGGGTCTTGGAGAAGAATTTCCAGAAGATAAGGTCGTTTCATTTCTTCTTGGAAGTTTACATGAAGATTACAATATTATTGTATCGGCATTAGAAGTGCGTTCCGAAAAGGATCTGACTTTGAAAATTGTTAAAGAAAAGTTGATGCAAGAAGCCAAACGTAGGATGGGAAATCATACCGAAAAAGAGGATGCTTTGAAACCAGAAACGGAAAGCAAACAATTTATCCGAAATGCTATTCTTGTGGTAAACAGGGCCATATGAAACGAAATTAAAAAAAAAAAAAAAACAAAATGAAAATGCCAAATTTGTGTCCAATGTTGAAAAAGATGTAAAAATAACTGGTTTATAGATACTGCAGCAACTTCCCATATGACATGCAATGCAAAATTTTTTACAAAACTGGACTAAAACTGTGGACATGAAGTTTTTTTAGCTGATGTTACGTCACTCAAATCTGAAGGTATTGGCGAAGGAAAAATGTTTGGCCGACAAAAGGATATAATGGTAAAGAAAGTCCTTTTCATGCCAACTCTTGAAGGAAGCTTCCTATCTGTTTCAAAATTAACTAAAGAGGATTCACCGTAAAGTTTGAAAGTGAGAAGTGTGTGATAACATTACGAGGTTAGTTATTTGCAAGTGCTACATTGGAAGAGAATCTGTCTGCTATTGATGGGAGACATGTTGCCTGGATGAGCTCGTGTATCCATGCATGGCATCGACGGCTTGGTCACCGTGATACGGAAGCTGTGATGGCAGGTTTTATCTTGACCACTGCAGTTGTGACAAGAAATGCGAGGTATGTTTAAAAGTGAAAATGACCAGAAAACTTTTAAAACCGTTTAATACCATGGACTTGATACATAGTGATCTGTGTGGTCCCATGCAGAATTGTACCCCTAGGGATCGTTCGTTTCTAGTGGTTATTTCTTTACACTTATAGAATTTGTCGCATACACAGAGACTGGCAAACACATGAAAATATTCAGAACTGATAGAGGTGGTGAATTTTGTGGCAAAGATATACAAAAGTTTCTCAAGAATAAAGGAATAGTCCATCAGCTCACTGCACCATACGCCCCGGAACAAAATGGTGTTGCTAAAAGGAAGAGCAGAAGTTTGATGGAGATGGCAAGGTGTATGTTATTTGATGTGAAAATGGAAATAAAATATTGGGCTGGGGCGGTCAATACAGCCAATTATCTTCAGAATCGTCTACCGTCAACTACTACCGGAATTACGTCATACGAAGGATAGTTTTCAACGTAACCTCGTTTTCAACCTAACCTAGTTTTCAACGTAACCTAGTTTTCAGCATGCAAAAATATTCGGTTCAGTCGCTTATGCACATGTAACGAAGAAACACCGACAAAAGATAGATGCCGTTTCAAAGAAATATATTTTTGTTGGCTATTTCGATAAGACAAAGGGATATCGTTTACTAAATCCGGACGATGACAGCATTACCATAAGTCACGATCTAACATTTACAAAGGAACCGGAGTTAAATAATATGTTTATGGAATCAATGTCTGTCGGAGGTGCAGGTTCAGAATCTCACCATATTGCCAGTGAGAGATATAAAGCAAGGTTGGTAGCGAGAGGTTTTTGCCAAAAATACGGCGAAGTTTATGACCACATTTTTGCTTCTATACTCAGAACATTATTTGCGGTAGCATCCTGCAATGATTTGATAGTTCTCCACATCGATGTAAAAACAGCGTTCATAAATGGCAGCATCGATAAGGAAATATATATAAGCCAACCTAAAGGATTTCAACAAAAAGGAAAAGAAAATCTTGTGTGCCGGTTGAACAGAAGTATTTATGGTCTCAAACAATCTGGAAGAGGATGGAATCAGCGAATTCATCAAGCTCTTGAAAAATTCGGATTTAGAAGGGGGTTGCCTGACAATTGCCTGAATGTTAAAGAAGCTGATGGGAGTTACATTTATGTTGATGACATAATTGTAGCAGCAAAAAGTAATGAGACAGTAAAGGAAGTGAAACTCTATCTAGGAATTGAAATTGAGAGAGATTCTGATGGACTCATACATGTCTCAAGCTGGATATATTGACAAAATGATAAAGCAATACGATATTGAAAATGCAAAGACATCAACTATTCCGATGTATACGGGTTACATCAAGGATAGAAATGAATGGGAAGACTTTAAAAATGAGAATAAATATCGAATGGCTTTGGATCTCTTTTTTTATCTGGCCGGTAATACTAGACCTGATATCTCAGTTGCCGTTTCCATTTTAATTGGAATGAAGTCATACGTCTGTTCCGATATCCGGAAGGTATGCAACATGCAAAGCTTTGTGCGGGAACAAAAACCGTAGAACTAATTGGCTACGCAGATGCAACCGGTGGCTACCTATTAAAACTTGGGCAAGCTACCATTAGCTATGCAAGCCGGAAGTAAAACATTACCACTCTTTCATCGACCGAAGCGGAGTTGTAAATTATGTAAATTATTAAAAGATTTTGAAATCGAACTTGAGGAGAAGCGGTTTTTTATGAAGACCATTAAAGCTGTCCGAAGACGCTGAAGTTAGAAAAGATCCCCGCAGCAAACATATTGAAGTCAAATATTTTTATACCAAGGACAAGAAGAATTCTGGTAACATACGGTACGAATATTGTCCTACAAGTAAAATTATTGCTGATATGTTAACTAAGCCATTAGGAAATATAAAATTGAGAAATTTTCGAGAGCTTGGAGGTTTGGCAACAAAATAAACATTGTGTACACAAGTACAATTACATTCTGCTATTTATATAAATTTACACTTAGTTTTAATGTAGTATGCTTTTACTGCATGTACATAATACATTATAATTTTCTTGAATACATTGTTTCTGTCTGAATAAAACACTTGAAATGAAAAGGTGTCGCCTCGTCTTCATTTTTCGTGATATTTTCTTCATTCTTTGGAAACTTCTAATAGAAAACAGCATTGAGCAGAGTTGATTGATGCCCATTTTGTAAGGATTTAATTACATTGGCAATTAATTGAAGTAACTTTGATCATGGAACTCAGTACTACTTCTACGGAATGTGTTCGCATTTTCTTCGTCAACATTTTTTTTTTTATAATGCGTTTTGACAGTTGTTCGGCCGAAAAGTCGAAGTCAGTACTAGGCTTTATGACATGTTACTGTGTATCAAAATAGCCAATTTACTAATCGTATGTAATCATCATTTATGCTATCACACTAGTATGTTATTTTTGTATGACATAACCTAAAAATATGTGATGGGCTCGGTTTAATGTCAAGCGGTGGCACTCTTCGATTTATGCCGCGGTTGTAGCTCGCCGGAAATGGGGTATTTCTTCCGCTGTTATCCACACATTTAAATTTTTAGTGCCGATTCCGATCCGATTTCTTTGTGTATTTGTCAAAAGGAATAGAGCACCGCTCTAATCGAAAAAAATAACAGTGCTACTTTAAAAAGTGGTTTTCATGTGTTTTTTTTATTCTTATCAAACTATGTGTGCAACTTTAACAATAGCGAAATTTGACGTCATAAGCCTTGTATTGACTTCATTCACATCGAAATGAACTATTAAATTATTGCGAAATCTGGCGGATTCTTTTCTTTGTCAGAACACAAACAAAAACACACAACAAAGACAACAGTATTGAAGCGGATTTGATTCGGCGCGTTTCGTGAGCATTTAATTACATTTGCATTTAAAATTGTACAAAATTTATTTCGATGCAGCGACTTGTCGCTACTATTTTGCTCATAGAACTCAGTACCATTTGTACGGAATGCGTCGCATTATCTTCGTCACCAATTTTTATGGTGCATTTTGAATGTTGTTCGTGTGAAAAGTCGAAGTCAGTAGTATGCTATAAGACAAGAACATGTAGAGTGATGGCACTTTAAGCAAAATAGTAGCGACATGTCGATGCGCCAATACTAATTTTGCTTCAATTAATTGCCAATGTAACTAAATGCTCACGAAACGGGCACTAATCAACTCTGTTTCAGTGATGTTGTCTTTGTTGTGTGTTATTATTTGTCTTTTGTTTCTGTACTGGTGAAGAATAATGTCCGTCAGATTTCCCAATAATTTAATAGAAACTTTCGCTGCGAAAGAAGTCAGTACAAACTCACTCAAAATCAGAATTGCACTAATCACTGATTTTGATAGATAGTGCACTCAATTTGTTCGTTGGGCAACTGTTCCTATCTGTATATGAATATATCTTGCCTTTTATAACGTGGTTTTGGGTCGGTTGATTTTTTTTGGGAAAAAAATCTAATACATAAATATCAATTTGTGTTTGTTGTTTTGTAAATGTGTTCCGTAGTCTTAAAACGGCTTAACCAATTTTAGGAAATGTTCACAAATGATGCAGAATTGGGCCGGACTCTTCCTATTTATTCTAATTTTGAAAAAGCCAAACCTAGGATTTAGGCAAAACCAAAACATGTCTATTCAAAATTTTAATGGGATAATTGGGGGGACCAAAATGAAAAATTGTCCTCTTTAGGGAGAAGTTTCTACATGTCAAAGTACCGCGCTAATGTCGCCAACACTAGTAGGAGATAACTTCTAATCTTCCCCCAAGGCCTGGTTATGCTCTCGTAAATGTAGAACATTTGACATTTCAAACAAAACAATTTTTTCAACAAAAATGTCTTGAAGGTAGGAGATGGTCTGGCGTCGAAGAACTTGGTTTTGAAATTTCTTTAAACCTAAAATTTTATCAGCTGACACGAAAACGGAACATAACATTTTGTTTTTATTGAATTCTATTTTCTGGTTACAGTTGACAGACGTTCGGTATTCGTTTCCATGTGTTTTCATAAAGCAAAACAAAAAAGCTGACACGTTTTCCTAAATTTACGGTATGTTTACGAGAGCATAACTAGGCCTTTATCTTTTTCAAATGTGATTTATATGTATTTGTATTTCCATCGCTGTAACACTGGTTTGTTGCTTATCGGATCAAATAAAATATCGTTGTTAGATTTTAGAAATAATCGCAGCTGTGTAAACAAGCTTTTGACATTTGGATTTATTGCAAAATCAAAACAAAACTTAAGGAGTTCTCAGCTGTTCGCATGACCTCATCAATTTTGTCTTTGCTATGTTTATCCTCAGGCCTTATTTGGCAGCATTTTCATTCAGTCGTTCCAGATTCGCCTTTATGTGCCCGAGGCGATGCGCAAAGAGGCGTATATCATCCGCGTAGTCGATGTTAAGACACCAGCGTATGCCATAGGGTCCTCAGAATTAGTTGCTTATAATACGGAGTTTAATAAAATTAAAAATGGCGTCGGTGACAGGATGCAACCCTACTTCATTCTTTTGTCGATACCGAAAGGTCAACACTCTTTTGTATTGAATCGGACTGAAACTTCAGCATTTCTATACAGCTCCCTAATTAGTGTCACCATTCAGGAATGCCCTTTTTCAACAGCGTGCTCCAGATTGAACTTCGCGAAACTGTGTCAAAAGCGCGCTCGAAGTCAATGAATAAAAGGTGTAGGTGTGTAGTAAGTTTTGCAGACTTTTCAATGATTATGCGCAGGGAGTTAATGTGGTCGGCACAAGAACGTCCTGGCCATGTAGGCGAAATACGCTTCAGAAGAAGAATTGCCATCACTTTATTTATTGCGTTTTGCAATGTAATACCCCTCCTCTACACTGGATGAGGTCACCATCTGTTTAGTTTGTCGGGTCGATAAGTCACTAAACGACACCCATCTGCTGATTAAGGTTTATCATTAGGATTAGCTGTAAGCATATATTCAGATAAACACATACTGTTAACGAGAAGAATATCGATACGATAAATTATAACCGGAGAATGAGAAACCGGATGTTTTTTTTGTAACGAAAATCTTTTATTTTTGTTAAATATTCCAAGCATTTTTAGCTTTTGCGCTTATTTGAATTTGCTATTAAATTGGTTTTTATACCCTCCACCATAAGATGGGGGGTATACTAATTTCGTCATTCTGTTTGTAACTACTCGAAATATTCGTCTGAGACCCCATAAAGTATATATATTCTTGATCGTCGCGACATTTTATGTCGATTTTACCATGTCCGTCCGTCTGTCCGTCCGTCCGTCCGTCTGTCTGTCGAAAGCACGCTAACTTCCGAAGGAGTAAAGCTAGCCGCTTGAAATTTTGCACAAATACTTCTTATTAGTGTAGGTCGGTTGGTATTGTAAATGGGCCTTATCGGTCCATGTTTTGATATAGCTGCCATATAAACCGATCTAGGGTCTTGACTTCTTGAGCCTCTAGAGTGCCCAATTCTTATCCGATTGGGATGAAATTTTGCACGACGTGTTTTGTTATGATATCCAACAACTGTGCCAAGTATGGTTCAAATCGGTTCATAACCTCATATAGCTGCCATATAAACCGATCTTGGGTCTTGACTTCTTCAGCCTCTAGCGTGCGCAATTCTTATCCGATCAGAATGAAACTTTGCACGACGTGTTTTGTTATGATATCCAACAACTGTGCCAAGTATGGTTCAAATCGGTTTATAACCTGATATAGCTGTCATATAAACCGATCTTGGGTCTTGACTTCTTGAGCCTCTAGCGTGCGCAATTCTTATCCAATTGAAATGAAATTTTGCACGACGTGTTTTGTTATTATATCCAATAACTGTGCCAAGTATGGCTTAAATCGGTCCATTACCTGATATAGCTGCCATATAAACCGATCTTGGGTCTTGACTTCTTGAGCCTCTAGAGGGCACAATTCTTATCCGATTTGAATGAGTTTTTGCACGAAGTATTTCGTCATGATATCCAACAACTGTGCCAAGTATGGTTGAAATCGGTTCATAACCTGATATAGCTGTCATATAAACAGATCTGGGGATTTGACTTCTTGAGCTTCTAGAGGGCGCAATTCCTATCCGATTTGGCTGAAATTTTGCATGACGTATTTTATTTTTACTTTCAACATCTGTGTCAAATAAGGTTCAAATCGGTTCATAACCTGATATAGCTGCCATATAAACCGATCTGGGATCTTGACTTCTTGACCCCTAGAGGTCGCAATTATTATCCGATATGCCTGAAATTTTGTACGACGTATCCTCTCATGACCATCAACAAACGTGTTTATTATGTTCTGAATCGGTCTATAGCCCGATACAGATCCCATATAAATCGTTCTCTCTATTTTACTACGTGAGCCCCAATGGGCGCTATTCTTATACGAATTGGCTGAAATTTTACACAGGTCTCCAACATATAATTTAATTGTGGTCCGAACCGGACCATATCTTGATATCGTTTTAATAGCAGAGCAACTCTTTTCTTATATCCTTTTTAGCCTAAGAAGAGATGCCGGGAAAACAACTCGACAAATGCGATCCATGGTGGAGGGTATATAAGATTCGGCCCGGCCGAACTTAGCACGCTTTTACTTGTTTGGGCATGATATGGTGGCCACCGTAGCGCAGAGGTTAGCATGTCCGCCTATGACGCTGAACGCCTGGGTTCAAATCCTGGCAAGACCATCAGAAAAAAGTTTTCAGCGGTGGTTTTCCCCTCCTAATGTTGGCAACATTTGTGAGGTACTATGCCATGTAAAAGTTCTCTTCAAAGAGGTGTCGGCACGCCGTTCTGACTCGGCTATAAAAAGGAGGCCCCTTACCATTGAGCTTAGTCGGACTGCACTCATTGATATGTGAGAAGTTTGTCCCTGTCCTTTAGTGGAATGTTCATGGGAAAATTTTGCATTTGCATCGTCCAGATGTAGCCAATTCATTTTCAATGCGTTTAACTTCGACGATATTTTTTATTTTTTCGACCTTTCTGTTTATAAACTGTTAAACTGATAATCAAGCTCGAGGTCCTCGAGACCTCCGTGCCGAACTTTGGATACCCACCAAGATAGTTATATCCAAAAATTGGCTCGTCTGGATCATATTTGGATTAAAAATTCTTAAACATGCCACAGTTTCAATGAAATTTGGGAAAAAATCCCCTTTTTGTGGAACAAAATTGGAAGATCGGTTTATGTGGCAGCTGCATCTAAATATGTTCCGATTTTGCTCATTCAAGAACTTAACCCGCGTATAGACAAAATACAATTCCGGGCCAATATCTCCATTTTGGTGGCTGTAGAGTGATTACCACAGACGGACCGACAAACGGACATCGTTACAACGTCTTCGAATTTTGTGTGTTCCATACAGGACGCCGAACTTTGTGAGAAGTTCCGGACGCCCCAGTCCAAATCTACCTCTCCGAGAAGATAAACTCCAAGTCACCATCGAAGAAGAATCAGTTTGACAACGCCAATGCAATGTAGTCACCCCACGCCATCGGCCTACTGCAGAACTAACGAATGCCCGAAATCCGAAGAGTGCGAGTTCCTGACTCTCTCAGTCAGAAGACTGTACTCAACACAACACCCTCCACGTACAAGTGCAAAGGTCTCAGATCAAGCATCGCACTTAGTGCTGCTCTTGAAGAACTCCTCGTCGCCCTCGATATCAGCACCGCCACAATAGTGCTGATGACGTGACAATTGTGGTTAGAGGAAATATCCCAGCACTCTTAGAGATATACTTCAGGAAGCTCTACGTGCGACAGCGAAATTGGCTATCGAAAGTTGTGTAGGCGTAAATCCGTACAAGACAGAAGTATGTCTTTTCCGCAGGAGATACAAGTTGCTTACAGTGGCATCTGTCTCCTTGGGAGGAGAGCGTGTTCCATTTATTGAAAGCGTAAAATACCTGAGTGTTTGGCTAGGCAGGAAACTTAACTTCAAATCCAACATTTTGGAAAAGGCAAGAAAGTCAACTCTTGCCCTATACACCTGCAAGAGGGCTATTGTCAACATTGGGGAGGTTTACCGCGTGTCATGCACTGGGTATATATTACAGTTGTCAGACCTATAATGTTATATGCTGTTATGGTCTGCTGGACGCGCGCTTCAATGCCTCTTTTGGCTTGACAACTATTTTCCACCAAAACAACGCTTTACACGCCAAAAAAGGTTAATTTCAATTAAACAAATTATCAACACTGTTCCAAAATTTGTGAAAGATACTAGGCTTAAAGCGTAGTACTGATTTCGATTTTACGGAAAATGTTGCTAAACATCAATTAAATTTTGTGAAATCTCAATGTATCCAATTGTGTTGCTAATTTGTTAAGTTGTAATTAAACTTTTTTATTTCGGAGTTTCGGAACTTTTTATTTATTTCGAATCAGAATGTGATTCTGAGTCGATTGGTATTCTTATCAATGGGTCTAGTTCTTCTCCTTCTTATAATACCCTGTACTATGGTACTCAACCAAATTAGTTATTCAAAACAGCAAACATTTTTGTTAAAACAGCAGTTTTTGTCTGCTGAAAATGGGAAAGCAGACATTACTGCTGTTTCAGCAAACATAGGGCTGCTGTAGTAGCAAATGTTTCGGTGAGCTAAATCAGCAAACAAAATCTGCTGTTTTAAGTACAAAAATAGGGTGAAAAAATTTTATGCTGTTTTTTATGTTTGCCTGTTACTTGTTTTTACAACTTAGGTATTTTTTTTGGAAATTTTGATGGGAGTGATGATTTTAATTTGTGGAATGTTACTGTAAAGAAGCTACCTGATCAACAGATTCATTGTGCACATGACATCGCATCCATTGGTATACATTTCGAAATGTGGCTGAGCTCCCTTGGATTTTTTGTTATTGCTTTATTAATTTGCACATGACTGGCATGGCCTTTTGTTTCTAAATGTTAAGAAAAAAAGATTTTGGAAAGTATACATTTAATGGTGATTATAAACATCAACTGAGACACACATTCACATTTGCATTTTATTTTTTCTTCTAACATCCCATTCATAATTAAGCAGCAGTCATTTTCAGCAAACAACAGACTTTTCAGCAGTATGCCTGCTACACTGAAATTTCAGAACTACTGTTCCAACTACTACAGCAAAATTAACTACTACACTCATAGTTTGCTGAAAATAGCAAACACTGTCTACTGAATATAAGTAGTTAATTTTTGCTGCTATTGTAGCAGTAGTTTTGCTATTACAGCAGTAGTTCTGTAATTTCAAAGCAGCAAATTTACTGCTGAAAAGCCTGTTGTTTGCAGAAAATTACTGTACCAGACAACCATAAAAAGGAGCATACACATTTTTTTCAGAAGACTTGTTTATTAAAAACAATAGATTTTGTTAGTTGAAATAGCAGCACGAAATGTTTGCTAATACAGCAGCCCTATGTTTGCTGAAACAGCAGTAATGTCTGCTTTCCCATTTTCGGCAAACAAAAACCGCTGTTTTAGCAAATATTTTTGCTTTTTTTTGAACAGCAGACAGTGTTTGTTATTTTCAGCAAACTTTTTTCTATGAAATGACTAGTACATCAGATGAGGTGGAGGCCACTGTGGAGCAGAAGTTAGCATATCCGCCTTTGACAGACTCGGCAGTTAAAATCCTTATCATTGAATTAAAAGTTCAACCGAATAGCACCCATTGAGAGAAGTATCCCCGCTGCATATCAGAGAAGAATTCCCGCTGCAATTTGTTACTCTATGAGGGTGGATATTAAAATTATATAAAGGTTTTATGCCTTATTGATGTGGGATGTCAACTCCTAATACCGAACATTGTCTCAGCCTATGAAGGTAATAATATTTCATGAGTGCTAGTTTGTTCTTGAAACAGATCACGGTAAAAGGCACCTTTGGCGCACTTACATGTTGGATGGATCATTGCCACGTTGCGGTTATTTCAACGACAAGTCTATATCGGTATTACTCCTTCCACCCAAAAATGTATTTAAAAGATTTTATCGAAAAATATTTACTGTTAGCATAGAACAACGTAACACCACACCAATTACATACATGATGTTCTTTCCTGCGTTTCGCCCTTCCCACACCATTACACACACGTTTGATATCACACCAACAGATCAAAAGAAGAAACCTGGATGTTCTTCATAAAAATCCGTCATAAAATTCCATTACGTTACATTTGAGGAGTAAATGTACGGTTGGGGATGAGTAGGTTTTTGCGTACGATTGTGCGATTGTGCGCATACAGTGCACAAACGGAGTTTCCAGTTAAATATCTATTACGGACAACTAATATTCAATGCTAATTTTCTTAATTTACTCTGCCTAACAAAAGGTGAATTTATCCCCGTCGATGATTTGAACTGTCGTGTCGTCAGCAAAGCGCAAGCCCATTCGTGCCAATAGTCCTTGATGCGAGAGAAGAGAGAAGGAGATTTGAGTAATTCATGAGTATATGATTCAAAAACAGATTGTGCCCCCGTAGTAGTAGTAGTTGTAACCCAACAGACCAAGTATGTTCAAAAAAGCCATTGGTTTCAAAAGTATTTCTGGTATCGCTAACAACATGATAGCTGTGTCAGCAAAAAGTGTGTTGTTACTAGAAGCATTTGACTGGTTTGGAGGCCATCATAGCGCAGAGGTAAGCATGTCCGCCTATGACGCTAAACGCCTGGGTTCGAATCCTGGTGAGACCATCAGCAAACATTTTCAGCGGTGGTTTTCCCCTCCTAATGCTGGCAACATTTGTGAGGTACTATGTCATGTAAAACTTCTCTTCAAAGAGGTGTCGCACTGCGGTACGCCGTTCGGACTCGGCTATAAAAAGGAGGCCCTTGAATCGGACTGCACTCATTGATATGTGAGAAGTTTGCCCCAGTTGCTTAGTGGAGTGTTCATGGGAAAATTTGCAATGCTGTTGAACATATTATTTTTCCATATTCCATATGTATATGTAGGCTCACTTTTCAATTTCGCCCTCATATAAACTGATTTTCTGATATTAAGCCCTGAGATGCCATTAAAGGCTTTTTTCCATCTAATTTTGATAAATTAGTGGTGTGATCCACGCAGGTTCGAGGAGTGTCTCTCGACACGTTTTACATGAATAAATATCTCACAAATTTCGCCAGCATTAGTGAGATGGCCTTAGCTGAACATTTTTATAACCTTTTATATCATTGGATGGGGGTACACTAATTTCGGCGTTCCGTTTGTAACACCTCGAAATATTTTTCTGGGACCCCATAAAGTATATATGTTCCTGATCGTCATGGCATTTTGGCTGAAATTTTGCACAGATCGTTTTGGTTTGGCTTTCAACAACTATGCCAAGTATGGTTTTAACCAGTCCATAAACTGATGTAGCTGTCGCATAAACTGATCTCCCGCACTTCTTATCCAATTTGGCTGAATTTCGGTTCATAACGTGATATATTGGGTTGCCCAAAAAGTAATTTCGGATTTTTCATATAGTCGGCGTTGACAAATTTTTTCACAGCTTGTGACTCTGTAATTGCATTCTTTCTTCTGTCAGTTATCAGCTGTTACTTTTAGCTTGCTTTAGAAAAAAGTGTAAAAAAAGTATATTTGATTAGAGTTCATTCTAAGTTTTATTAAAAATGAATTTACTTTCTTTTAAAAAATCCGCAATTACTTTTTGGGCAACCCATAGCTGTCATAAAAACGATCTCCCAATTCGACTTTCTGAGCATTCTGGAGTGCGCAATTATTCGAAGATTTGCTTGAAATTCTTGAGGTGGTATTTTTCTATGACTTCTAACGGTCCAAATCGGGCAATAACTTCAAATAGGTCATATATATTTGAAAAAGTCGTTTAAAAAACTTGACATTCGTGATCCATGGTGGAGGGTATATAAGATTCAGTCCGGCCAATGCTAGCACGCTTTTACTTGCTAATGATATTTTCGCCCGGCCTTAGTGTCAACAGAAGTTTCGCCGAAGAGCTATGGGAGTATAAACATTTGGCCCAGTCCAGCTTTATGCCTTTTATATGGTAGACTATTTAAAATCAGTAAGGAAAGACAATAGTCGGGCGGTGCCAACTGTACATCTACCCTATGAGTAAAAAGTGGGAGCTATATCTAATTCCAATTTGATAGACCTCGGCGGATATTTTCAGATGGTTATTAATCCGTATCAAATTTGGAGCAAATATGTTCAAACTGTAATAACTACGGTTGACAAATGACAACATTATTGCAAATTTCTCAAAGTCTGACGAACATATATATGGAAGCTATACCTAGATTTCGACCTAACTCTATAGATATTGGGGTAGTCGTCGAGGAAAGCGTTGTGGAACAATTTTTCAAGAATGGCCAATAAATGCGCTTGCAGTGGCTCTAGAAGTGAAAATCGGGCGATATACATATATGGCAGCTATATCTAAATCTGAATCGATTTCTATGAAATTCACCATTAATATTAAGAGTCATAAGAAAATTTTTTCTTGCCAAATTTGGAGAATAACGGCTAACAAATAAGCACTAATTGCAATATTTCTCAAAATCAGAAGACCATATATATGGGAGCTATATCTAAATTTGAACCGATTTTTCCAACCAAAAGTATGTGCAAATATGAAGACGATCGGATGAAAATTGCGACCTGTAGTTTGCACACAAATTTACATGGACAGACGAACAGACATAGCTAAATCGAATCAGAAGGTGATTCTGAGACGATACTCATCAATGGGTCTATCTCTCTTCCTTCTGGGCGTTACAAACAAATGCACTAAGTTATAATACCCTGTACCACAGTGGTGGTGTAGGGTATAAAAATGTAAACAAGTCATGAGGGGATAGCAACTGGGTCGAAACACAAGGATAAGGGTTCATCTTGAAAGACTTGTGGCCGTAAAATGAATTAGTATGAGGGCTTTCCATTTCCCGGCCTTGTCCATTCCCTGCAAACAGGATTATTTTAATTGGAAACACAAATTTATCTATCACAAAACACACAAACACTTGCATTGGAAAGAACGTAGCTAGGATAGGTTATAGCCCTGGTGTGTGAACAGATGCACTTGGACATTTTAGTCCATTGTGACACCACAGGACCTTCAATTGAATCAGCCAGATCCCCTACAATTCAAAAAAATTTAAATTCAACTCCTTCTAACTCGTACACAGTAGGTTTCTATAGTTTTGACACCTTCTGCAAAAAGCGTTACTTGCAACCTTTAGTCTATCAAGATATTTTTCAACCACGCACTGACTTATCACCGTCATGAAGGGCATAATGTGTCTGTCTTTTTAAAGTTTCGCTTTAGAAACAAAAATGGTGGTATGTCCAATAAAAAAAAATCATTAGGCAACAGACAAATAGCTGTCAGGTACAAGAAAATATTTATATATATTTAAGCGACAAAGAAATATCCATACTAAACTAGGAATTGAAATGTGCGAAAACAACAACTCCCATAAGTAATTTTTTGGCTTCTAATGTACAATTGTGTATCATAACATCGAAATAAATCCGAATAAACTCTGAAAGAGTTTGAATTACAGATTGGGTACACTGTTTATAATTGGTAGACAATTGAGTTCTGGTTTTGTTACATTAAGTTCAACTTGGCATCCCTCTCAATATGCAGAATCTATTTTAAAATTAAATAGAATATGTATATATAATTTAGCTTGATGTTAAATTAATTTATAAATGAAGAAAAACTAGTGGAAGCCCCGAAAAACTTGTTCTAAATATCAAGCAGGAAAGGTTTTTTCAGGGCAAATTAATCTGAAAAAACATGTATTTTCATCGTAAACAAAGTCCAATGTTTTTCACAAAAGAAGTTAACTTGTCGAAAATTTCCTTTGTGTGAAACGAATAATATATTTACGTATAGCATTAAAATAAAAACAAGGAGGAGGAGTGCCAACCAGGGTTGTACATTTTGGGTACAGATTTTTTGCTGTTGGACAATTTGGCACTACCCCCCTTAGTGTATCCTGTCACTGTCCAGGACTGTCATATTGTTAATTTTCGGAAATGACTGTCTTCCAAAAAGCGGGAATGGTTTAGTACTTAAAGTGCTTGTGTACGGTAACTGCCGTCTGTTGAAACACTAGCCAGCTATGTATGAGCTACATACAAGTACCTATGTATATGTTGAAATTGTTAAAGTTTGGAGTATTTCCAACTCAAGTGGAATTTGTCTTTGCTATATGTATTCTAATGTTGATGGATTTGAATATTATTAGGCAGGTAAAATTCTATAAAAACACGCGATATATTTTCTTAGCTTTACCTGTTGATGAAGCTGCCAGCTTTGCTGGGTTGTGCACTGAATGGAGCATGTATACATTAAGAAGTCATACACATACATATACACATGTTTTCTCATCAACATCGTATACGTATGATACATAGACCAAATTCGGAAACAACCACTTGCTTGATTCCTTTTTAAAGCAAAAGCTGTGATACTTACAGCTGATATGGTAACGGGCCGACAGCAAACTAACTGCTATAACTGCAAGAACACTGAGAACATGAGGCCTGCGAGACGATACTCACATTGTTCGTAAGTGCCCAGTTACAACTGTTCTACTCAGTAGATTTTTAGCCATAGCACGGAGCGGTTGATTTCGGTGTAGTGAATGGTGTCGAAAAAAGCCAATTATCCATACAAACGGCAAAAAGCACAAGCGAAACAAGGACTTTCTTTTTTTTTGGTTTCCTTTTTTTGATTTGGAGTTTATACAGCTGAAGTGTGTAATGTGCGTTGAAAAAATTAGTTGAGACGACTGCCGTTGTCTGGTCAAATAAGACGCAAAACAAATCAAATCAAAGTAAAGTGTAGTGAAGTAAAGTGCAAACAAGAAAACCAAATAGAAGTAACTCCCTTCGCCTGAGCCATCAATCCATGGCAGGTGGAATTGGGAAGGAAGTGAATGAAGTGCACTGTCGCATCGCATGTCACATCAAAAGTTTCTACAAAAGTGTGTCCGCGTAAACTGTGAAGTGTGTACTGGGCTAAAAGGCCAAGGTATTTAAAAATAAAAAAACTAAACTTTTCTAAAAACAAC
Source organism: Stomoxys calcitrans (assembly GCF_963082655.1). Taxonomy (NCBI): domain Eukaryota; kingdom Metazoa; phylum Arthropoda; class Insecta; order Diptera; family Muscidae; genus Stomoxys; species Stomoxys calcitrans. Next base: position 160,309,336 of record NC_081556.1, on the reverse strand, counting down.
ACCAAGAAGGGAATAACTGTCATAATGAAATGCCCGGATCTCTAGTGATGAGAGTCGTACTGAATTTAGAAAATGGTACGTAGCTCTATCTCTACCCCAATTAAAATTTTGTATTCTGTATTCGTTACGCAAATTTAAAAGTTGCCAAATGATTGTAAAGGAAGTACTAGCTAGAGCTGGCAAACTATCGATATTCCCTTCATTTTTCTTCTTAACTATTGATACTATCGAAATATTTGTCAAATATATTACAAGGCCACCGTAGCGCAGAGGTTAGCATGTTCGCCTATGACGCTGAACGCCTGGGTTCGAACCCTGGCGAGACAATCAGAAAATATTTTCAGCGGTGGATTTCCCCTCCTAATGCTGGCAACATTTGTGAGGTACTATGCATATTTCCAAAGAAAACAATTGAAAACGGGTAAATTCGAGAGGGCCGAACTTTAAATGCCCTCTACATAGGTGGAACAGCCAATCAGCCATACTCAAGCTATGTATATTTGAGATTGGTTGATCCATCTACCACCAAAATTATGTTAGAAGGGCTTAGAGTTAGATCTGAGAACTCTAAACGCCTTTTCTGTTTTGTCCTTCTGACTAAATACTATCACTCAAATTTGGAATTTCCCACACCTAAGACCATACCACAGTGTTATTAGCTTCGTTTAAACGATCGGTTAGGTTGAAAAGAGGTTGCAGATATTAATCTGTCCCATGCCACTATAGACATACACCTATGCCAGTAATCGGCTTGTATGCCTTTATTAAGAAAGTAAGCTTGAAGGCAAAACTAACGTTTGGCTTATGTATTATGAAATTGTTGGTTAATCTAATAATTTCTAACAAAAAATGGTACATTTCAACAACCAATTAAATTTTACCGACAGTATCCAACCAAAACGCAGCTGGTTCATCGTCCAGTGCTGCCGCCTTAAGAGAGAGAACCCTCCGGACCCTGGTTCCGCTCGATTTGCCGGAGCTGCCTTCATCATCGGTCAATGTCGAAGAGGTGTAACCGGTGCATTGTAGCGATCAAGAAGGCAAAGATGACAAACACCTATAGCGTGCATAGTTGTCATGGATACAATATGATACACAAGGAACGCTCACGGAGTGGAGGGGGGGTTAGACCATCGTGATAAACCATTACGTGTAGTGGACTCATCTTGCCTGCGCCTGATGCTAGTGACCTCTACATGGAATGTATGGGGATAGCAGTCAAGTCTGGTACTGTCGAAATAGAGTTATACAACGTGTACATTAGGGTGATGACCTTTTGACTTTTTTTTTAAATTATTTCCTGTTGGACGAATGAATGCACTAAAATAACATTTATTCCATTTAAATATTGAAAAAGTCACACAAAAACCACTTAAAAATTATATTTTGCAAATAAATTAATTTTTTTCTTTTTTCAAATCATACAAATCCAAACTGGATAGATTTGCGAAATCTTATAACTTTCACGAAAAGCCACATAACCTACCGACAAAATGAGATATTGATCTAAAAATCGGTGTACATACTTCGTTTTTATTAACAATTAAGTGAATGTACCTCATTTGAAATCATATTTGGAAAAATCGTTGACGACTTTTTCATGATTAAAGAAAATTAGTGAGAAACAAAAGGCTATGTGATTTTTATGGTTGTGGGGGGCAACTTATAAACTATCATTAATTTATGCTGAATTGCCATTTGGAAGTTTTTATTATAGCCAATCCGTTTACATTCAATTTAAGGAGGAAAAGGAAAGTGATTTTTTTTTGATGTGTATATTTCCGTTTGCTACCTGTTGGGGATGAGACATTTATGAGCGGTCATTCATTTAGAAGTTTTAAAAAAATGAAACGTACAAGTGCTAACAGAGGTACAGCCACAGTAAAATTGGATACGCCCATTTATAAATACCTATTAGTAAAACATGAAGAATACGCTGCATAAATAGGTTTTTATTGATCGAATTGTGTCATTCAACAAGTTCAGTCAAACCTGAATAACTGTAAGGCATTTTTTTATTCAAGTTATTGAATACAATACAACATGTCATTCAAGAAGAAATCTTTTAACACGGTGAAGAACACAAAAACCTGGATAAAGAACCTAGTCCAGTTTCAAGCACCATCAAGAACATGCAACATGGCAATTGTTGATGGACCATTAAGTGAACGTCATTTGTCGCTTAAAATTTCTTAAGTCCACTACCAAAGAACGGAGAGAGAGGGTTGATCTAAATGCCATAGAGCTCAAGTCCCTATGGAGCAAAACATTGAACTTCCCGCATATACCTATCTGTTCACGCCATTTTTGCAAAATTAACAAAACTTCTGAAAAACAAGGAGCGCTGCAGAAAAAAAAAACAAAACTTTGATTTATTGAAGGAATTGTTTGACATAATCAAGGTAAAAGGCGAACGGATGTGCAAAGAAGATGAGAATTTCTACAAACTATAAGTTGAGAGCAAAGATCGCGTTGGTTATTCCAGCGTCATATCTGTCTGGTGCCAATGCCATTCACCCATCCAAGCGAAAAAGAGCAATGGAAGCGACTGTTTCCACACTTACCAACCCAGCGATATTTGATTGTTCCGAAAGTAGCACGGACTCATTCGATAATATTACAAAAACAATATAAAGAAGAAGGAGCAGCACGGTTTTCCTCCAGTTTTGGTGAAGGCATTGAAATCCCAACCCACATTGATATATACCAGGAAGCTGCTCGGGTGAAGGAGCACTTGGTTAGCATGTTTTATCTGGAGAACTGGAGCACGCACTTTGACGGCAAATTAAGTTAACTGAGCTCAAATTAAAATACGGTAAGGGCAGAAGGCCTCCAGAATGTGTTAGATGAATTCAAGCTGTGGGGATCAATTATGACGATTGTTGCCGACAAAACAAGCGTGAAAACTGGCAAAAAGACAGGTGTTTTCATTCGACCGCAGCAAATATTCGAAGAGAAAGGTCACCCCACACCCAAGTTCATGAGTTGCCATGTGCTGGATCGCGTTTTTCGCGTTATCATGGACAATGAGCTCTATGGATCGACTAGTTCACCAAACATCGAGTACTTGTTTGTGCGGGTATAGGTATAGCTTTAATAATCGCTCCTCCTTTGGAAATCTGCCAAAAACTCCCTGCTTACCGCATTCCCCCTTCAAAATGGTACAAATGCTTGATGAACGCTTCAGTAAGTTAAGTGATAAATTGGTATGTAAATTTAAAGCCATGGTCAAGGAGACAAAAACCCGCATCATAAGCGAATTCGGGGAGAAATTGTCGGGGATAAGAATCAATAAAATGATGTTTACTCTCTCGTATCGCAATTAGAAAAATTCGATGACATTAGAATCCAACTCTTAAGGCAAGAGAATGGAAACGTTGAATGTGAGATACGAGTTAATGGAATTAAAACAATCCATCGCCTTCAAAATAGGAACAACACAAAAAACCTCAATTTACCGAATGGCGTAATTATAATAAAGTTCATGTCGACCTACGACAACATTTTTTTCTTAAAATCTGATTCTGACTACAAAAAGACGCACAACAATAACTTATTATTGATGAATTCTATTGGCTTCAGAACTTCATCACAATATTATATCAACGAAAATCTCTCTAATACAAATTACAAGTTCCTGCAAGATGTGATACTTTTAGAGAAGAAGGGTCTTATAAAGTCTGGATACACATTTAGAGGACTTGCTTACATTGAACGTTTCGGTGGTGACGAGCCAATATGTATATTTCATTCTAAAATTATTGATAATTTTCTTGCTTCGGAATAAGTACCTAATATATATAGAAATTATAGGTTAGACTTACAATACGAATGTTCATAATATTGCTGATTTTTTATGTATTCTCAAATTTATAATTTATTATTCTAAAGGTTATTTTTTCCTTTTTTGCTTACAACTTTAATTATCTTATTTATGTTTTTAAGTTAATTCAAGCAGCCATATTCGATGACAAATGCGATGCTGATGTTATTTCGTATCTATTTATTACTCTCTATGACACACATGGTTAGTGTAGATAGAGATTCTTAATTCGTAACTCGAAGTCTACTGCATATTTTAACAAGACAAAGAGATGGTTTGAAGATATGCCACATAAATTCTCAAAGTATAGTAAACAAGATTGATGAGTTCAAATATATATTCGAAAATGTGGAAATTGATATAATATGTCTCTCAGAGACTTGGTTTTGGTAACACACTTCAATACCAGATAGCTTGATAAACTTGGATGGATATACTGTATTCAGATCTGATAGAGAACGTCGTGGGGTGGTGGTGCCATATATTCTAGGAACACGTTAAAAGCCAAATTCCGATTAAAATCTAATCCTGAGGATCAAACGGCATATATATTCGTGGAACTTTTATCTAACCAAACCATACAATAGATTTGAATCAAATTCATAACGTCTTAGAGACCATAACATTGGGATATAACGATGTCATTATAGCTGGGGACTTGAATTCCAATATTCTTGTAGATTCCAAATTGACGGACAATATGTTGGCACTGGGTCTCTCGCCTACCAATTGTAGAAACCTCACACATTTTTCGTCAACTTTTAATACCCTTTTGGATAAGTTATTTGTGAATAATACTTCTAATATTTCGCTCTATGACTAAATATCTGCCCCTTGTTTCCCAAGAGATGATTTGATTTATCTGGCTTACAATTTCGTTGTGTCAAAGACAGTGGAGTTTTCGCACCGCGACTTCAAAAATTTTGACTTTTTTGCCTTATATGAAAGAACTCAGGAAGTCTATTGAAATGGGATATATGATCTAATATCGATATATGTCGATGAGAAATTAAGCTTTCTTTCTATAATACAACAGTCCCCATTCGGACTAAGATGAAGAAATCGGATACTAAGCCTTGGTTTAATTCCACCAGTAGGAATTTATTCGCACCTACACCTACTCCAGATGGAAACGTTTGAGAAATTCTGCACGGCTAGAAATAAAGTTAATGCACTCATTAGTGATGCAAAATTACGATATTATTCATTCAAATATTGTTCGGCGTTAGACACGAAAGGCAAGTGGAGGGTTATAAACGATATCGCAATTGGAAATGAATTGAATGAATATTTTGTTATTCCGACATTAGATATAGATTCAACTTTTTAACCAGACAGTAACAAGGCTTCCGGAAAGCACAAATGTTGATTGCAGTTTTGAGTTTAGATGTGTATCGCACGACGAAGTTTTACACAGTCTTAGATTAGTCAAGTCAAATGCTATTGGTCTTGATAACATTGACCCAAGATTCATTAGAATATTAGTACCTCACCTTCTACCTTATTTTACTCATCTCTTTAATTGAATTCTAATCTCCAGTGCATATCCGACTTTTTGGAAAATATTAAAGATAATCCCAAACCCTAAATCGAATAGTGATTTCCGTCCGATTTCTATATTACGTTATTTCTCGAAATTTTTCGAGAAGATTTTGCATAAACAAATGTCCGAATATCTCCATCATGAATCTTTGTTGTCCGATAGACAATCCGGGTTTCGTGCTCATCATAGTTGCGTTAGTGCATTAGTTGAAGTTTCGGAGTCAACTAGAAGTGAAATTGGTGATGGCTATGTTAGTTTTCTTTTCTTTTTTTTCGCTCTACGCAAATGATCTTCCTAACCAGCTGGTCCATAGCCAAATCCATATGTATGCTGATGACGTTCATTTATTCCTTAGCGGCTCTGTTAATAATATAAGTGAATGCGTTGCAAAACTCAAAGAGTGGGCTACGGCAAATGGTTTATTCAGAAACCCCAGAAATCGAAAGTGATTGTTATTCGCAAAAATAAAAGATTTAGTTTGCTAGACCTGGATATCACTATAAATCAACAGAAAATTGATATTGTGTATAGTGTTAAGAATTTAAGTGTAAAGATAGAAAGGAAATTTGTAAGACTAAGACATATCGACGTGCTTGTGTCAGACCATCTGAAGGACCAGAGTTTTCTAATAAAACTTTCGGTTCCTTAATTCAAGAAACATGTTCTGTTGCTGTTGCTGTCGCTCGTGCTCTCAAGTGATTGACATTGACGAGGACAGAAAGGTGAGTGAATTCATTTGCTGACGATGTGTTGGTGTTAAACGTCACACCCAAACATATGTCAGCATGTAAAAATGTACATGCATAAGAACCGCTACCCTGGAAACATACTTCATAATTTTGGAAGAGCGTTAATCCTAGCGATGAATAAAAAAACCTGGAAGATTTTTAAGGCAATTGTTTTTCCATATGAGTCGCGAAACACTTTTCCCTTGATATCATTGGGCAATCTATTGCGAGTGCAAAAGTTTTAGCAACTCTTCGCGAAGATTATTACGCAACTCATTACGTTATCATCCAGAAGATTTGTTTATAAATCGTCTGAGTTAACTTTTGCTCGATTGTTTTTATTTTCATGCTTGGTGCCTTTAGGACTTGTATTGAATTATGTTATTCGATGTTTTGTTTTGAGTGGATAACTTCTACAAAACCAAACGTAATTCTCACTTGGATTATATGACGGTTGGTATCTAGTATGACTAGTAATACAAAACATTTTTATTATTTTTTTCTTATATGTTACGTTTTTAATGAACAACTAATGTTGACATGCAATTTTAGATCTTGCAAGCGAATAACGCGCAACTCTTTGAGAACAATATTTAATAAATATTCCAAACACACAAATTTTTTACTCGTCCAGACGATTCATGCGTTATTCTAAGATCTTCCAAGTCTCTTCTGATACTCGTTAGCAACTCATATGGAAGATGCGGGGGACACTCTTTTAAAAAAGCGAACAAAACCTTCTCTAGGTGAAGGTTTCACTGAAGATTATTTGACAATCGAAAATGTTTGCATGGTATATTCATATCTATGCACATTTATGTACTTGTACATTATATGTGTGTGTTGTTATATGTACATATGAATAAGTTGTGTCACATGCGTATGCTATATACACGTAAAAAAATACGTAATTGATTAGGCTATCAATTATGCATTTTTTTACGTGTGATTGATAAAAATTTTGATAAATACATTTCGCGTGTGGTAGTTGAGTAAAATACCAAAATTTTTTTGGTTTATGATACTGGCATGAAATTTTTTGTTTTACAAGGATTTGAACTACTAACAGAATTTAGATTTGACTTAAAATTTCGAGTGCTTTCAGTTTTAAGTTTAAATGATGCCATCATTAGGAGGGGATAACCACCATCATAGGCCGACATGCTAACCTCTGCGGTACGGTGGTCTCCAACTAACACTGTGACACATGAACATTAATGTACGAGTATTCAAACGATTGTCACTCCTATCAGTGTGCTGAGTATCATCAATTGGGGTGGCGATACGTACTATTACCACATTTTTATGAGTTTACCGCAAATCAGAAAAATACCAATCTCCACGATGTAAGGGTCTAAAACAACTCATTATATCACATTCATCGGTAAAAAATTGCACCTTTTATGGGCCCAAGAACTTAAATCGGAACATCGGCATGTGTATATGGCAGCTATATCCAAATATAGACCGATCTGAACTATATTGAGCACGAATATCGAGGAACCTAACATAGCACATTGTTTTAAATTCCAGCGAAAACGAGTAATGAACGTGCTTTTATTGTCCCAAGAACTTAAATCGGGAGATCGGTACATATGGCAGCTATATCCAAATATAGCCCGATCTTGACCATACTTCGAATGTCGATGGTCCTAACGCAACTCATTATGCCTGATTTCAGCAAAATCGGTTAATAAATTCGGTATACTTAGCAGCTATATCCAAATCTGGAGTCATCTCGGCCGTATTGAATGGGAATGTCGAGGAGACTAATAACTGACTGTCCCAAATTTCAGCGAAATCGGACAAATTAATCCAGAAACCGTTCTATATGGCAGCTATATCTAAATCTTGACCGATCTGAGCCGTACAAGATCGAACAAGGATGTCGAGAGGCCTCACACAACTCGCTGTCCCAAATTTCAGGGAAATCGGATATAAAATGTAGCTTCAATGGGCCTAAGACCTTAAATAGGTAGATCCGTCTATATGGGGGATATATCAAGATGTAGTCTGATGTAGCCCATCTTCGAACAGAAACATCCTATGGACCAAAAAGAATCTGTGCAAAGATTCACCTCAATATCTCTGTAAACGGAATGACAAAATGAATATACACCCATCCTTTGGTGGTGTGCATGAATACAATTTTTTCTCGCGAGGTACACTATCTTTTAACGACTTTTGGTTGTGTGTGTGTATAATAGTTAAGAACCATAACACACACAAACAACGAAAAATGGCGCGAACTAGTAACATACACAAAATCAGAGTTGCACTAACCACTTATTTTGACAGATAGTGCACTCAATATTTTGTTGTTGGGGAACTGCCGCTACCTGTAAATGAATATATTTTGGTGGTGGGTATAAAAATGGTGACGAAGAAAATGTAAATACATTCCGCAATAGCATTAAAAAAAGACTTGTTTGTCGCAAAAATATACCAAATGTTTTTTTTTGCATGGCATTGCTGCCAGCGGCACAGTTTTGGATTAACGAACTCTGCTATCATCATCAGGGATTTCATGTGAGCCTAAAGGCTGTGATCTGTTTCCACCTGCCTGACGAAACCACTGTTACAGGCAGGCGAGGATCCAGGCGATCACGGAATACGTGAGGTGGTACGGTGTAAACGCGGGGGACACACTATGGGCGGAAATGGTAAAACGTGTGGCCAAAATTCGATAAAACCCACAAAAGTGCTCCAATATTGATGAAATTTGAAACAATTGCAGAAGACATATTGAAATTTCTTATTTTGTCATTAAGAAACCCTGTAGTGGCACAGGGTGTCAACAATTGAACATTTTTGGCATCGTTTATATTATAAGACTTTTAATGTTTGACATACAAACCAAATTGAATGTACTTCTATTGGAATCGAAAGAACTCATCGAGATGAATAGATTGGTTAAAAAAGTATGCCTTATTGTACATTATAAAGAGAGATATTAGCTACTATACATATGTCGCCCGATTTGAACTAAAATTGCTTTTTTATGCGCATCTGCCAACCAATCTTCAAGAATTTTGGCACAGACGAATTTCTTAAAACTCTTAACATATTTGTCGAGTTTTATAAAATTCTGTTCAGATTTAGATATATCGCCCATTGATGCATATATACGCCCAATTTTCAACTTAAAAGCCACAGCAGTCAGATTATTCAACAAATATTCCGAAAATTTTGCAGAATGCTGAATTTGGTAGAAATCGGTTCAGATTTGGATATAGCTGTCATATAAAGGGTGATTTTTTAGCTATTATCTACTTTTTTTAAATGGCTTTATTTTGTATTTTTCTAAATTTTATTTGTGTTTTTTTTGAAAAACTTTCCTATAGCTCTTAAAAAATCACATTTTATATGTACCACCCGAACTTCACTTATGGATTCATAACACTCCAGCTTATGAATCGATTTTCACGAAATTGGAATTTTTTTGAAACTCTTAGAACACTGAGAAATTTTGTCGCAATAGGTAAAGATTTGGGTACGTCTGCCTCATATATTTATAGCAGTGATGGGCACACTAACACCGTTGAAAGTAATAAATTGTGTTTGTAGGGGGGCAGTTAATCCCGACCAATAAACCAAGTGCAAAATAGCAACTATCTATGCAGGGTAATTTGACGTGGTTCTTATCCAGGAACCATGGGTGTGTGGAGGAATGGTTCGTGGACTAAGAATTCCGGGGTTTAAACTACTCAAGAGTACGGGGAGTGGGAGACGCAGAGCCTAGATAGGATAGATTTCGGCACTAATTCCGCACGTCTATAAGGCTAGGCAAAGAAAATATAAGGGCGAGCTGAGAAAGGCTCAGAACAAATCTTGGGCAGAATTCTGCAGCTCCGTGGAGGATGCATTTGAGGCCTCTAGGCTAAGGACCATTCTGTCCTCGAGACCTATTACGGTGGAGTATATTCAGAAGTCAGAGAATGTATGTACAATGACTAGTGAGGAAACACAAGAACTACTCGTTGATACACATATCCCGGGAAATTCTCCAACGGACAACGTGGCGCCAGAAGAAGTTGTCACTGGTATGCATTCGTCGTAGGTTATTAGGGAAATTGTGTCCGAGCCGAAAATCCTTTGGGCGATAAGAAGTTTCGACTCCTTTAAGTCGCCAAGCCCGGATGATGCATCACCGGTTGAATAACAAGCTGTGTCTGATAGACTGGTTCCCTGGCTTAGGGAGATATACTCTGCTTGTATCAGCTTGTCATATATACCTGTGGGATGGAGGGACACGAAGGTCATTTTGATTCCGAAAGCAGGAAAACCTTACCTCGCGAAGGCGAAAGATTTCGTCCTATTAGACTGCCATCCTTTATGCCGAAGACTCTTGAGAGGTTGATAGAAACATATTTTATTGCCTGTCTCGGCAGCAGCATGCATATAGTAAAGGCAAACCCACTGAAACAGCCCTCCACGACCAAGTCGGCTACATAGCTACATTCTGTCGCTGTCAAGGAATATACCACGGCAATATTTCTTGAAATTGAAGGTACTTCCAATAATGTAAAACCGACGTCAATCAAGAAGGAGTTGGAGTTTGTAGGCATCAACTCAACTAATAGATGCATAACGGTAGGCTTGGGATCTGTGGATCTAAAAAGATGGGTCAGCAGAGCAATACCTCAATGAGGTACACTGTCTCCTCTACTTTGGAATATAGCAATTAACATTATCACTATTGCGGCCAGGGGAAGTTTTCCAGCACTCTAAGAGATATACTTCAGGAAGCTCTACGAAGTGGGCTACCGAAAGTGGTGTAGGCATAAATCCGTGCAAGACAGAATTAGTTCTTTTCAGCAGGAGATACAAGTTGCCTACAGTGGCACCTGTCTCCTTGGGAGGAGAGAATGTTCCATTTAGAAAATATCTGAATGTTTTGCTGGACAGGAAATTGAACTTCAAATCTAACATTTTGGAAAGGGCATGAAAAGCAACTCTTGTCCTATACACCGGCAAGAGAGCCATTGACAAAAGTTGGGGTTTAGACGGCGCGTCATGCATTGGGTATTTACTGCAGTTGTCAGATCTATAATGCTATATGGTGTTGTGGTCTGGTGGACGGCGCTTCAGATAGTCAATCGGATCCAAAGGATGCCTTGTTTGTGCATCACAGCCTCACTGAGGACGGCACCGTCTAATGCCTCTGGACATTGTAGCTAGACGAATTGCTGCAACCACTGCCGTGAAGCTAAGGGAGCGTCCTCTTTGGTCATGTGGCGGCTACGGACACTGTGTTATCCTTGATACAATATCCGATGTTGCAGGCAGTGTGAATTACACCCTATCCGCTTTTTGATAAAAAGTACTGTACCATTATACCTGATAGAACCGATTGAAACTACGATATCGCACGTGGGCTATGGGGTGTACTCTAAAGATCTAGAACTGGTCATATCGAAAAGGTTACCCGACTACTGCAGTGTTTATCAACGGAACTACCTTGACTTGAATAGGTCTACCGCTTTGCTGTCACTGACAAGAACAGACGCCTCAGTCTCAGACAGACACTATCGTCATAACAGGGGACTGTCTAATTGGAAAACATGCTGACAGACTGAAGGTTGCCGGTAACGACTTTTGCAGAAGCTGTGAGGACATCGAGGTAGAAAAGACTATGAAACACCTTCTGTGGATACGGCTCATATACAATTTTCATTAAACTGCTCTTTCAAAAAGGATCTGTGCTAAAATTCAAGTGGAAACTTCTCTCCACTCCTCTCACGATACTGATCTTATTAAAATACGGACGGACATATTTTCGAAGCTATTAAAGAAAAATGGCTATAACAGCCAAAACACAAATAATCCATATATTCCTTTTGCTGTATGGTAAAGGAGACTTTGGTGAAGATATTATACTTCAATATTGGATTACAGGGACAATATATCAAATTATTTTGAAATATCGGAACAAGAAAAAAAGGTTTTGAATAAACGTATTTTAACACTAAAATAAGTTTTTATTTTAAGAAAAACAAAGAATGTATATATTTTTTTTAAATTGACGTATTGGGACGTACAATTCTCAAAACGGAACATCGATTTCTACTTTTCTTTGAATTTATTTATTTTCCATACTTTCCTACAATTTGTATTACATTATTTTGAACAGAATGTGTTTTTCAAGAAACTATTGCACATTTCTATGTAAACAGTAATCGATAGACGCCAATCATCGAAAAAATCCAAGGATTAAGATTTTTCTGCCATGACTGATGGTCATGTGTGCATGTGACGCATACATCCCCATTTTCACTAATACTATTACAATGACCACACATAATGATGTGTCATGTAAACTGACCATTAACTATTACTCACATTTTGCTTAATAAAATGATTTTAAAATTTCGTTTTCACAAACACATACACAATAACAGTCAAATAACTATTAAACGTTTTTCGATTTTTTTCATATTTTATCAGACAATTCCGGTTGTTGTTGTTGTTGAAGCAGTGTGTTGTACACTGAGGGGTAGCCCTTTGATAATGACAAATTGTTAATAAAAATAGAACGAAATTATTTTTGTTTAAACTATTCGTGCTGGTTTAAAGATTTTTGTTAAGACGTGCGGATTTTAACCTGTCTTATGCCGCTATGGACATATATCTAAGCCACTCATCGGTTTTCTGTGCGTTCTAAATCATGAAAAGTTTATCTATACTAGGAATTCCCTAATCGTATTCCTATTAATGCCCTAAAAGTCGGACTGTCCTGAAGAGCTTCACATTCATCAAGTTTATTGATACTTATAAGTCCTTTAGCTTGTCCAGTCAAGACGTCCACACTTTCATTCCCCTTTACTCCACAAAGGCCCATCACCAAATCGTTGTAGATTTTGTCGTACTCAGGAAAAGCAAGAACTTCAAGACAGCGCGTGACTTCACCATCTTGGTCGTTATTTCCCTCGTTGTTCTTGCATTGACACTACAGCATCTCATATTACTTGTGGTAGTCTATAAGATTTTTTTAACATATTACGACGTCATGTTCAGAGAAGGCGTCAGTTGTCTCCTTCCATTCTAAAATTGTACTTGGCCCTACCGTCTTGGTTGTTATGGCCTAATGGGCCGTTTATTATCCATACATTTTGTAAATCATTTAAATATTCCTGACATCTGCGATTTTCGAGAGAGGAGTCTCAGTGAGGAGTCGAATGGCACTGGCTCTTAAATAAATACTGAGTGCCAATGATACTCGAGATGACAAGGCGAGTTATTGGCGCCATCAAATAACCAATGAGCAACATCAGCTTTTGTTCTCTGGTTAGGGGCGGCTGGAGGTGAGCGTCGGATCTTGGATCCAGCGGTTCGCCACAACGAGGGATACATATGCAATCCCACAAAACTCATGTAGTGTTGGCGCTGGACCAGTTACCCGCCCGCGGAAAACTATGACAACTACTATGAGAAACAAAGGAATAGTAAAAACGGAACCCCCCAACGTTGACGACCCACGCAACGAAAAAAAAACCATGATTTGCGGATCTGCACCTGGAATGTCCGCACACTTTCTAGAGAAGGTGCAGTATACGCGCTTGCGGATGTATTAGAGAATACAAGGCAGATGACGAACGGTAACGAACTATACTATAGCTGCCTAACACGAGGCATGAATTTGGCTGTGGATTTGTGGTTAGTCGGAGACTGAAACACCTTGTCTCCAGCTTTACTCTGGTGGATGAGAGGCTAGCCACAATCCGCATAAAAGCGAAATTCCTCAACATCAGCCTTATATGTGTCCATGCCCCTTGGGAGTACAAGGACGAGCAGATCAAAGATATATTTATCGCCTGGAGAGAGAATATGACCGCTGGTCCGCGCATGATATTTAAAGACATCTTTGATCCAACGTCGGAAAGTTTAGCCTCCACGAGATAACGTACAGTAATGGGTTGAGGCTGCTAGATTTCGCCGCGGCAAAAAACATGGTAGTTAGTTAGATCCGTGGAGCGAATATAGATTCGGATCGTTACCATGTTGCAGCAAAGGTTCGCACCCGTTTGAACATGGCGAGGAAAGTACGATCTGACATTGCACAGAAGCTGGACATTGAAAAGCAAACACAATAGATGACAGCGGCATACTCCACTCGGCTGATCAAACTGCTTGATAAGAGCACTCCTTGTTCCAATGATGTAATTGCGTAGGGGCTAAGTATTGCTCACTCCATGGAAGCCTCCAAGAAACCCATGCTACGACCAAGAGTGTTGAGATGCTACTGAAGGAGAGGTATCGAAAGAAAAGGAGAGAGGAGAAACGTCTATTCCGCAGAAAGAAAAAGGAAATGGAAATACGTGAGTGTGAGCGAATTGAGATGTACAGGAGTCAGAATGAAGTCCGGAAATTCTACCAATGAATTAAACATCAAACCGATGGCTTTGGTGCAGGCACATTCTCCTGCAGAGACAAAAAAGGAAATCTGGCAACTGACACAGATAACATGCCTAGGATATGAAAATAACATTTTACCGCAGATCCAATCAATGATTATGGTATAGAATATTTACCTCCTAGTCAGAATGAGGTCCAAGTAGCAGTGACCCGACTAAAGAACAACAAGGCAGCAGGAGCCGACGGGTTACCCGCTGAACTATTTAAGACCGGAGGCGACACGCTGATAGGGCGTAAGCATCATCTTATTTGCGAAATCTGGGTAGAAGAACGCATACCCGATGATTGGAACCTCAGCGTACTATGTTCCGTATACAAGAAAGGAGACAAGACGGAATGTGCCAAATACAGAGGAATAAGTCTCCTTCCCATCGCATACAAGATACTCTCGAGCGTACTGTATGAAAGATTTAAACATAAAGTCAATGAGATAATTGGACCCTATCAATGCGGCTTTAGACCCGGTAAATCTACCCTAGACCAGATATTCACACTGTACCAAATCCTGGAAAAGACCCGAGAAGGACAAAATCAACACCTACCATATCTTTGTTGACTACAAAGCCGCTTTCGATACCCTTTTACGTTCAAAGGTATTTCAAGCCATGTCTGAGTTTGGTATCCCTGCAAAATTAATAAGACTGCATTCCTCAGTAAGAATAGGAAAGAATCTCTCCGAACCATTCAATACCAAACGAGGCTTCAGACAAGGATCTGTTTAATATCCTGCTGGAAAAGACTATACGAGATGCAGATGTGAATATATATGGCACACTAATCACAAGAGAACACATGCTACTCGCCTATGCCGACAACATCGACATCATAGGTCGGTCACCGGAAGTAGTAACTGCAGCTTTTGAAAGAATGAAAACAGATTCAGTCGAAATTGGTTTGGCAGCAATTGGAGATAAGACGAAATGGATGATTTTAACTCCAAAAACGCCTTGTACAACCGAGCAAATAAAGAAAATGGAGAAAGTTGAGAACCACAATTTTGAGACAGTCATTAACTTTATCTACCTCGGCACTACCGTACCCGAAACGAATGACACCAGTTTTGAGATTAAGCGAAGAAAAATACTGGTAAACAGACGCTACTTTAGAAACAAGGCCACCTCTCGACACACGAAGATAACACTATGCAAGACACTGACACTACCCGTGTTGTTACATGGTTCTGAAAGCAGATGAGGCAGTGCTTGTGAAAGCAGATGAGGCAGTGCTTGGAGTATTTAAAAGAAAGATTCTTCGTAAAATATACGGACCAGTTTACGTTAATGGAGAATATAGGCGTCGTATGAACCACGAGCTGTCAGAATGGATGAAGAAGCTCTAGCAAAGAAGTCTTTTGAAGGCAAACACTGTGGTTGGTTCAAGCAAATCGGTACGACCAAAAGCCCGATGGAAAGATTAAGTGGTGGGAGACACCTTGAAACTTGGTGGCAGAGTTTTTAGAATGAGCCCAGAAGACCGAGGCGCTTGAAACGCTATTCTACGTTCGGCTAGTGGAACAAATGTTTTGCATAGCCAATTGAAGTAGAGTAAGTAAGTAACATTTTCCATTAAACTTATTCTTAAACTTTTGACCTATTGAATATCCGTGTTTTGATTAATTGAGCCAATCGCGTAAGCATTATCCCACATACATATACATAAGCATGACGTTAAACTTATTTATGAGTCAAGAAAAACTAATTGAAGCACCGAATAACATATATCAAGAATGAAACTGATTGTCAGTGTAAAAAAAAACAAGTAAGAGCGTGTTAAGTTCGGCCGGGCCAAATCTTATATACCCTCCACCATGAATCGTATTGGTCGAGTTCTATGCGCGGTGTCTCTTTATATCATGTTATAGTCCGATTCGGACCATAAATGAATGCTGAACATCGGATAAGAATTGCGCCTTGCAGGGGCTCGAGAATCAAAATCGGGAGATCGGTTTAAATGAGAGCTGTATTAAGCTATTGATCGATTCAGACCATATTAGACACGTATGTTGATGGTCATGAGAGAAGCCGTTGTACAAAATTTCTTCCAAATCAGATGAGAATTGCGCTCTCTAGAGGCTCAAGAAATAAAAATCCCAGATCGATTTATATGGCAGATATATCAGGTTATGTACCGATTTGCGCCATACTAAGCACAGTTATTGGAAGTCATAACAAAACACCTCTTGCAAAATTTCAGTCAAATTGGATGAGAATTGAGCCCTCTAGAGGCTCAAGAAGTCAAGACCCAAGATCGGTTTATATGGCAGCTGTATCAAAACATGGACCGATTTAAACCATACTTAGCGCAGTTTTTGAAAGTAATACCGAAACACCACGTGCAATATTTCAGCTAAATCGGACGAGAATCGCCCCCTCTAGAGGCTCAAAAAGTCAAGACCCAAGATCGGTTTATATGGCAGCTATATCATGACATGGACCGATTTGGTCAATTTACAATCCCATCCCAAGCTACACTAATAAAAAGTATTTGTGCAAAATTTCAAGCGGCTAGCTTTACTTCTTTGAAAGTTAGCGTGCTTTCGACAGACAGACGGACAGACGGACGGACATGGCTAGATCGACTTAAAATGACATGACGATCAAAAAACATATGCTTTATGGGGTCTCAGACGCATATTTCGAGGTGTAACAAACAGAATGACGAAATTAGTATACCCCCAGCCTATGGTGGAGGGTATAAAAACTTAATATTTGTCACAAATTCTTGCAACAATTTTTTGCAAAAAAACGTGTACCTTTATCGTGAACAAAATCCAATGTTTTTCAGAAAATAATTTTACTGGGCGAAAATTTCATGTGAAATGAATTATTTTTTTTTGGGTGCACAAAAATGCCGGTTCGCTCAACCTTTTATAGTGCTTTAGTTTACTCCAATTGGTTATGACAGAACATTTGTTCCATTAGCCTTGATCTTTTGTGCTTCTTCTAAAATCTCTGACACCAAGTTTTTGATCTTTCCATCGGGCTTTGGTTGCTTGCGTGTATGACCGGTTTGTGTGTACCACCGAGATCGCCTGTTTAGTGACTCAACATTATTTTCTGAGTGTAGCGGTTATTGTCGCTTTTGAAACGACTAGCCTATCTGATGTTTTTAACTGAAGGCCTCTTGGAAAACCTGTTAACCCTTTTATAACCTCGCTACAGGTATTCACGCACTCATTACATGTAAGTATGTGGGTTTGTGTGCGAACATTTCCTTTCCGTGTAAATATGACTTCAACTTCTGCGGCATGCAGCAGCGTCATACATGCGAGTACGAGGTCGCGTCTCATTCGTAATGGCACTGGTGTGTGTAATGACATTTAACACACTTTCAGAAAGTGAGCTCTTCACATCTTCGCTAGTCTCAATGGAAAGGGGAATTATGAATTTTTCATAGGCCACCTGTAACTCATTTTGAGCTGCTGCAGCAGAGTTTTGGAAAAAAGTTATCACAAATGGAATAATTAATGGCATCTTCCTACCTTCCTTTTTCCTTCGTTTTAGGTTCATTTATTCTGCTGCAAACTTGCAAATTATCGCATGACAAGATTTTCGTGTGAAATTTAATTTTAAAATGCAGTTTTCCAGGCAGCAAAGATTATTATCGAGAACATCGTCATCATCGTCTATTCAACTTTCACATTTGGGGAATATTCAATTACAAAAGTGGTGTAGAAAAACAGCTTTGCTGTTGTTTACCGGTTGCTTATATGGTCTTGGCACTGTTTTAATTTAACAAGCTAAAATAGCCCGTATGGTAATTCCATTGAAATCAAAATCCTTCAAAAACAAAATTCATCGAAATTGATGAATTTTAAAGCTGTATAAGCCAAATCCGTCTCCGCAGCGCTTTTTTTTTGAAAACAAAATTTGCCTTTTTCAATACATTAAAATTTTTCAAAACTCTTTTAGGTATGAACTTCTTGTATGACTCTCAAATATCTTTCGGTTGAACTCCATATTGCCCTTGTAGGTACACATGTCTGCTTTAGGTGTAACATTTTTAGGCAACAAAAAAGCTTTGCCGTCATTTTGATATTTAATTGTTTCAAATTCCGATACTATGTGCCTTAATTTTAAAAATTAACTGTTTGACTGAAAAAAATTAAAAAAAAACTTTTCTTATGCACTAACTTCAAATTTTGTGGATTTTATCAGCGAAATACTCCTCAAATTAAACATCTATTCACAATTGCCTTCGTAAATCACAAAATCGAGACCAGCAGATATATTTTCACTCTTTATACCATACACCACCACTGTGGTACAGGGTATAATAACTTTGTGCATTTGTTTGCGACGCTTAGAATCAGGGATTGATTCTAATCCGCTCTGTGCAAAATTTCATCAAAATCGGTTCAGATTTAGATATTGCTGCCATATATATCTTTTATCCGATATGACCTTTTAAGGCTGTAGAAGCTACAATTTTGGTCCGATCTTTACTACAGGTGTTTGATTCAATTTCCTCATATGTGTCCAAAATTTAATAAAAATCGGTTTAGATTTAGATATACTTTTGGCCCGATTTCTACAAAATTTAGCGTGAGTTGCTTTATTTAAAGTCCCAATGCGAGTGTAAAATTTCATATATGAGGAGTTTTATTTGACGTCTTAATACGTGTGCAAAATTTCATAAAATTAGGTTTATATTTAGATCTTACGAGGTTCTATTTGATATTTCAATAGGTATCAAAATTAAAGGCTGACTAGACTTCGAGATAAGGATAGGGGTATACTAATTTCGTCATTCTGTTTGTAACATCTCGAAATATGCGTCTGAGACCCCATAAAGTAAATATATATTCTTGATCGTCATGTCATTTTAAGTCGATCTAGCCATATTTGTCCGTCCGTCCCTCCGTCCGTCCCTCCGTCCGTCCCTCCGTCCGCCCCTCCGTCCGCCCCTCCGTCCGTCCCTCCGTCCGCCCCTCCGTCCGTCCCTCCGTCCGTCCCTCCGTCCGTCCCTCCGTCCGTCCCTCCGTCCGTCCCTCCGTCCGTCCCTCCGTCCGTCCCTCCGTCCGTCCCTCCGTCCGTCCCTCCGTCCGTCCCTCCGTCCGTCCCTCCGTCCGTCCCTCCGTCCGTCCCTCCGTCCGTCCCTCAGTCCGTCCCTCCGTCCGTTCAAGGGTTTTCAATGAACAAAGTTAGTTACGTTCAATAATGCTACGTTTATGGCTAACGTTTGATTTGTTGAAGCGGAACGTTACTAAATTACAATTGAAGAAAAACTTCGTGTTAAAAGTATTTTGTCCGTCGTAAAAAAGGGACGGACGGAGGAAAAAGGGTAGGGTACTATACAGTCGGCACCGCCCGACTTTTGCCGTTCCTTACTGGTTTCGCTTTCGAGACGAGCCTAATGATCGGAGATTTAACCATTTATCCGATCGTTAAGCTCGTCTCGAAAGGGAAACAAAATGATTTTCGCCCTAAAGCCTAGTACTGACTTCATTCACAGCGAAAATGCCTATTAAATTATTGCGAAATCCGACGGACTCTTTTCTTTGTCAGAACACAAACAAAAGTTGATTCGGCACATTTCGTAAGCATTTAATTACATTTGCAACTAAAATTGTGCGAAATTTATCCTGATGCAGCGACATGTCGGTACTATTGTATTTTGCTCATAGAACTCATTACCACTTGTACGAATTGTGTTCGCATTATCTTCGTCACCATTTTTTATAGTGCGTTTTGACAGTTGTTCGTGTGAAAAGTCGAAGTCAGTACTAGGCTTAGCAGGCGAAAAAAATTTGAAAACTTCAAAGATTATGATTTCTTGCTAGTTGGCAGAATTTGTCAGTCATATTTTTTATTAATCAATTCATTTTATTGCTTAAAAATGTCCTTTTTAAAGCTTTTAATTTTTATGCTGCGGGTTTCAATTTTGAAATTTGTCATCGCTATAAATTGAACTGTTGTTTGCTTCAATTCTTATCCTATGTGCAATAGTAGTCAAATGCCTAATGTCCTTGTATGGTGTGACAACAAATCGAAATGTGGATGTGAGTGCTTCTCATCGAAATTATTTCATTAGGTCGTCATGCTAAAGTGGCATAGTATTGGCAAAATGTTTTCCATTGACTTTTATTTCACATATGTGAGTATGTGTGTGTGAATGTGTGTGAGTTCATGTCGTTAGGACATTCTACCTTTCGCAGTGACTCGTTTTGACTGGGAGTGGTATCATGCCACTTTTGTTGGCATCGTTCCACGTTAGCTGCGAAATGTGAAAACTTGACAAATATGAGTTGTGGTTGGCAGTTGGCAGTTGCCCGTGAGGGTGTATTTAGCTGCATGCCATTAAAACATTGGCGTAGTCTCATTTCAGTCCCAGCTAGCCTATGAGCCTTAATTTTTGTCGTTTTACTTTTCAAAAAAAAAAAATCACTTTTGTTGTGCAATGTGTTCTGTTTTGTTTCCGTGTGAAATGACATTGCTCTTCGTGATGCAAAGCAATGTTGTTTGTGGTCATTGGTAAAGATCAGCGCTTCCCAAATGCGGGCTCGTGGGTGCACCATTGATCGCAGATGCCAAACAGAGCATGATCGACAAACTGCTTGGTTAGAGGAGCAATTATGCTTTAAGTTCTTTTCCTATAACGAAGGTTAGATAAATTATTTTACCATGTGGTTAGGTGAAGACGTTTGACCTATGTGATAGTGAATAATTCTCGCGCACCTGATCAGTTGTTTTGAAAGGCACTATGTAAGTATTGTCAATCATAAAAAATATTTCAACAAAACATTTGTCTTTTGATGAAGAGTTTTTTGTGGGATTTCCTTGCGTCAGGACATATCTGCAGAAGAGAAAGGAAGGGTACTGAGGTTTCGACATCATCCTTCCTCAACCAAATTAATTTCTGTCTTAAGGTTACCAAATGCATATTGATGAGAAGTCCTGTCATAGATTCTAATTTAACTAGAGCATTTGTGGCGCTGCCTGTTAAGGCTAACCAATGTTTGTGGAGGCATGCAAGAGATTCCTTAAATAATTCGCATTCATAAATGTATCCGGTTGGCGTGCATGTTAAATATGCACAATGTAGGCCTCAAGATGGATATGCGGTACCAATTGTGGATGTTTATCGACTGGCATTTTGGCATTTTGCATTTCACATTTGGTTTGCCTATTCACATGCTGGACGTATTTTCTAACTGCCAACAAAGTATGAATGCAAATTATTGTGAATGTTGGTGGGTAAATAAACGTAAAGTACTTGAGATTTTCGTGATTTAAGAGATTGCCCACTCTTTAATTATGATAAAGGCAAAGTATGTAAAAGCTTAAACTCGGGCCGGGCAGAAACTTATGTACCTTTCACAGTGGATTGTGAATGTAACATTCCTCGCATAATAACTTCGAATATATGCTAGAAGTGATAAATGAAAATCACATGCAAAATTTCAGATAAATCCTAGCAAAATTTGGCCACTTGGATCCGCAAGAACTGAAACCTGAAATTAGTTTGTACGGTAGCTATATCGTAGTTTAGACTGTTTTGAGTTAAAACAGAACTCAACTTGCAGACTTGCAGCCAAATCGAATAACAGCCTCTGGATATAATATTCGCCATGAGCCCGGCTGAGAATTGTTCCCAGACAAAAGTTGGCGTCGTCTTACGGCACTATTCACAAAACATAATAAAGCCTTAAAATAGGTTTATTTGACAATTCTATGAAGGAAATCTGTCCAATAAACCTATTTCAAAGCTACATTAAGTTTTTTGAATATAGGTGCTAATTTTCAAAGCCAGCGACACATTTTTTGAAAGTTTTACAAAGAAGCAGGTACATATTGTGAAAGCGATAATAGGTGTACAGAAAAAATTTCGTCCAGGTTTTATGCTATGGAAAACGGACGGCTAGAGCCGCACAAAAGTCAAACTTGGTTGGTGATTTTCATTTCGCAAACACAATCAATGTACCCCAAAGTGATTAAAGAGCCTCTCCGTCGAATGGTGAAACTTATCGCACAATACTGGTGTGTGATAATTTTGGGCTTTTTTCTTTCCCATTGCGAGAAAATCTCAGATATTGAAGCTCGATTTGAAAGGGCTTAAAATCATGGTCTTCCCCTCTAACAATTATATAAGAACTCCTTTTCAATGGCCCATTTAATATATGATTTTCGAACAATGTGGACCATACTTCGCAATGTTGTGGGAAGTCACAAAATAACTAAGCATGCATGTGATGCATATCTAAACATGAGCCGATTTGGCCTTTTTGCAACATAAACGAGAAGTATTTGTAAAAAATTTGGACCAGTGAGTAAAATTGGCAAACCAAATACGTATTAGAAATAGGGCTACCATACATGACGATTCTTTTTGGCCAAAATTTAGCATATTGACGATTTTTGTTTTAAATCACTATGACAATTTTTTTTCTTGAATTGAAGTTCACATAATTATTCAGGTCATCAGGTCCATGTGGTTAAACGGGGTAAGCAATACCCTTGGTTTTTACGGTTTTTGTACAGTACAACACCAATGTGGTACAGGATATAAGAATTTTGTGCATTTGCTTGCAAAGTTAAGAAGGAGAACAGTCGCCTCAGTGAACATTACACTGCTGCAACACACAGCTACAACAACAACTAATCCCATGGCAGCCGGTTTTACGTTCCGGAATGACCCGTAGGAGTATTTCATCGGCAAGCGTTTCAGTGTACAACACACTGCTACAACAACAACAACAGTTAGACCCATTGATACATAAGCCGATCAGCTTAGAATCACCGTCTGACTCGATTAAGCTATGTCTGTCTGTCCATGATCGCATTTGTTGTCCGATTGCCATAAAATTTTGAGCAAGTAAGTTTTGTGGTCCAACGATAAACACTCTTTTGAACAAAATTGGTTCAGATTTAGATATGGCTTCCATATATGTGGCCTTTTAAGGCTGTAGAAGCCACAATTTTGGTCCCATCGTTTGAAAATTTAGCGCAAGCTGTTTTATTTGACGTCCCATAATGCGTGCAAAATTTCATCAAAATCGGTTTAGATTAAAATATAGCTCCCATATATATCTTTAATCCGATATGGCCTATATAGGTATGCAAAATTAAAGGCTTGACTAGATTTTGGCACATGTAGGTTCTAGATAGAAAAAAATAGTAATCGGTTTCAATCATGTAAATAATTGATCCATTTTTTTTTAATCGAAACAGCTTCAATAACGAGAATGAAAATGTCAACCACCATTTTTGAAGCAGTAATTGAAAATTTTTTCAATATTGATCAATTATAATAATGATCAAAATTTTCAATTATTTTTTTAATTGATCCAATTTATAAAATGATCAAAGTTTTGAAAATATTCAATTCGTTTTTTAATTGATCCAATTAAAAAAATTATTGAAATTTTGTTTTAAATCCGGTATGTAGAACCGGCTGCCATGGAATTGCTATAGATTTGTCGAAATGTGAGAAAAGTGGGTCTTTAAAAGCTCTTTCCATTTTTTCTTGAAATCTCCTTCCATTTTGTGTCATAGAAGTGATCATGGACCCAAACATAAACGTTAAATTCGTTTTACAGGAGCTTAAAATTCATACGTGTGCCAAGTTGCATCGAAATCGAGGGATCGCCTTATAAAGCGTGCTTTCTCAAAAATGTTTATATAACATTTGCCTATTTTCAGTTAATTCTGTAATTAATCCAATCAAAAAATTAATTGGAAATTTCTAAAATTTCAATAATTGAATCAATTAAAAAATTAATTGAAAATTTCAATCATTTTTTAATTGGATTGGTCAAAAAATTAATTGAAAATTTTAACATCATTGAAAGGCTTCGGGTTAACCAAGTTTATTGGGGGCAGTTCTCTGGCCTTCACTGCTAAATGGTCTGCTTTCTTATTCCCATTTACACCGCTATGGTCCGGCAACCAAACGATGCGGATCGTGCCATCCTCAGAGAAGGCTTTAATTTCCTTTTTACATTCCAAGATTGTTCGTGATCTTACCGTCCTGGTTGTTATTTCTCTTATGAACTGTTTACTGTCCGTAAAGACGTTCATACTCGAAGTCCTTGCATTAACACCACACGACCTCACGCATTCCGTGATCGTCCGGATCTCCGTCTGCAGGACCGTATTATGGCAGGCAGTCTAAAATTAAAGTCTAACAAGTAAAAGCGTGCCATGGATCAAATTTGTCGAGTACTTTTCCCGGTATCTCTGTTGTGCAGTTTCTGGCTATAGGCCGATGCTGTTTCAGGCTATAGACCGATTCATACCATATTTGACACGTATGTTGAAGGTCATGGGAGACAACGTTGTACAAAATTTCATCCAAATAGAATATGGGAGCTATATCTAAATTTGAACCGATTTTGATGAAATTTTGCGGATATGTTAAGATCAGTAACAAGACATTTCGTGCCAAATTTTGTGCAGATCGGTTGAAAATTGCAGCTACTACGGCCATTAAAGTGCAAATCAGGTGATGCGTGTATATGAGAGCTATATCTTTATCTTAACCGATTTTGACGAAATTTCGCATATATGTTAACATCAGTAGCAAAACGATCCGTGCCAAATTTTGTGCAGTTCGATTGACAATTTTCAATCACAACTGTGACCATATTATGGTCAGGCAGTCTAAAACTAAAGTCTAAAAATATAATGCTTAAGTAAAATCAATTAACGGCTACATTGGATGTATTATAAATGACGTGGTATAGGGTGTGAGTTCAATTTTTCGATTCAATTAAAAAATGATCAATTCAATTAATTTTTTAATTGAAAATTTATTAATTTCTTATTATACCCTCCACCATAGGATGGGGGTATACTAATTTCGTCATTCTGTTTGTAATACCTCGAAATATGCGTTGAAGACCCCATAAAGTATATATTAATGATCGAACGATCTAGCCATGTCCGTCCGTCCGTCTGTCTGTCGAAAGCACGCTAACTTTTGAAAAAGTAAAGCTAGCCGCTTGAAATGTTGCACAAATACTTCTTATTAGTGTAGGTCGGTTGGGATTGTAAATGGGCCAAATCGGTACATGTTTTGATATAGCTGCCATATAAACCGATCTTGGGTCTTGACTTCTTGAGCCTCTAGAGGGCGCAATTCTCGTCCGATTTGACTGAAATTTTGTACAACGGCTTCACCCATGGCCTTCAACATACGTGTGCAATATGGTCTGCATCGATCTACAGCTTGATACAGCTCCCGTATAAACCGATCTTCCGGTTTTTCTTCTTGAGCCCCGACTCGGACTATAACTTGATATAGCTCCTCCTCCTTCGTCCTTATTCTTTATTCTTTGTTTGCCTAAAAAGAGATACTGTGCAAAGAACTCGACAGATTTGATCCATGGTGGAGGGTAAAAAGATTCGGCCCGTCCTTGGTTAGCACGCTCTTACTTGTTTCTTCTTACTTGCAAACATATTTTAAAGGAATGGCATTGAATCTAGACCATTATGCAAAATTCGAACTCAGCTTTAAAGAGAGATGTTGCTATTTCAATGTGATTGCATTGAATCCGATACCACTTGTTGATTTTTAACAAAAAAAGTGGTAATGCAGATTGTGAGCACCACGAAAAAAGAAACATACAGAGTGTGTATAGATAACCATTTTAACTTATTATAATTAAAATATTTGTATTTAAAATCCAATATTCAAATGAAAATATGAGCGCATAAAATTGGGACAACAGCTGTCGATTTTTTTTTTAAACAAAAACAGGAATAAAATCAAACTGATGGCAGCTACGATGTCAAATGTGTATGTATGTAAGCATCCGCGCACCCACATAAACCATTTTATGTGGAAAGGCAATAATGTGTTAGGGAGACCTTTCAGATAAGATAGCCAAAGTTGTTTATTATTCGTAGACTGTTGATGATAAGGCCATGAGAATTTTTGAATTTAGTCCAGGTGACTGTTGATAATTATCAGTACATCTTATCGAAAGCTTTTATTAAACAAGAATAACATCCACAAAATACATAAGTATATGTGCATGGGAGTATATACACTCTCACACACAAAAACCATACATTTATATTTTTCTGGGACCAGAATTAATGAAAAATGTGTTGCCAGTATTTCACCCATATGGATGAGTTTCAACACAAACATATCTACTACGAGTAATGTATTAAACATGTAGTTAGACCGGACCGAATCCTATAGACCAGTTCTGGATGATTTCTTCATATAGGCATAATTGGAGGTCAACTTGCACACTTTCAGCAACGTAAGGTTATTTTATAGTGACAGTCTTCAAACTTACGCCGAAAAACAATAAAAGAGTTTCTTGTAACAACAGAAAATCATTTGAAAATGAGGCAGCAGAATTTTGTTTTGCTAAAACAGCAGGCATTTGCTGCTGTTTTTAAATGGTAAAAAAATTTACTGTGACCTTGAAATGTTATAAATAGTCTAAAAACTTATATATTACTACACCGAAAAACTGAAAAACTAGGTTCAATTAAGAAATGTGTGCATTCAATTCAAAAATTTGCCGAAATCGCACCTATAAAAGAATTTGTATTATTGATTAAACTTTTTATATCATTGCATTGAATTGCGTATTAAACATGAAATATATTGCCTAAAAAGTTTTTTGGAGTGACTATCCTATCTCGTTTGAAATGCAGAGTGCCTTTGGCATACGGAGGAAGAAGGAACAGATAAGGTAAGAACAAACCAAAGGACAGACAGTCGATGGGCAAACGAGGGCGGTCCCAAAAGTAGCCGAACTGACAAATAGATGACGGTTGTAGTATGAGCAAGAAAAACGGCATTAAGTTCAATAGGGCTGAACTTTCGAACTACTTTTTCCAGCTCCATTTAATTAATGGAGAAGGAAATCCTAAAGTCCGTACATGGATTGGTCTTCAACATTTAAAATTTTGTAAAAAAATTGTGATGTTTGACACCAATTAGTACTATTTTGTACCAAAAAAGACTATTTGGTAACAACAGTCCAATAGTCCCTCTTACCGCAAAGTACTACCCAAAAATAAAAATGAATCGATCGGGACAATATGGGATTCAAATGAAAGGTATTTAAGAATAGAGTACGAATTTCATAATAAATGTTGGGTCCAAGTACCTGGGGGGCCACCCCAACTCCAAAACCTTCTAAAATAGGTTTATTTGACGATCATGACATTATGGGATTCAAATGAAAGTTATCCTGGAGTAGATTACGAATATGGTCAGGAAGTTGCAATAGGCTTTACAATTTATTGATAAGGGAAGGGGGCGGAACCTCCACCGTTACCCCAAAAACACCACACAATATCAAAAGTGGACCGACAATATGGGTATCAAATGAAAAGTATGCGGGAGTAGATAAAGTATCTGGCATACAAATTCATGTCGAAGTAAAGGGGGTCACCCACCCCCACAAAAACGTGCAAAATGGTCACATTAGCCAATCACGAATAGACTCGGTTTGTTTGTTCCGTATAGCCTGAAAAACGACAGAACCGATTACCTTGCAATTTTCGCATATTGTGTAGGATGGTCTGGAAGGAAACATAGGCTATAAAATTTTTCGGTATCGGAAGGCGGACGGACCCTCCCCTTTATGCCAAAAACACAACCTAAAACCAAAAGTGAACCGATCGGGACAATATAGGTATCAAATAAAAGGTATTGGAGAGTAGAATATTAAGATTGTATTGAAATTTGAGTCTAAGCACCCATCGGGCCGCCCCAAACCCAAAACTCCCCCTAACAGACATATAGGGCGTTAATTTCAATATGGGGCTCAAATGAAAGGTATTCAGTAGTAGATTTTTAATCTGGCATACAAAATCAGATCGAAGTATAGGGGGTCACGCCACCCCCCAAAAACGCCATTAGACCCATTATGACTATATAATACTTGGCTTAACTGATTTTCTTAAAATTTTCATTGATTGCGCATGTTTGTCTGGAAGGAAACATAGGCTATATAAGTTTTTGATATCAGGGGGAGGCGGTCCCATCCCCTTACTCCAAAAACGGCACCCATATCCGAAAGTGGTCCTATGGGCACAATAAGGGTATCAAATGAAAGACCAGAAAACGAATATGGTATTACAATTTGGGTTCAAGTACCCAGCAAATAAAATATCGAGAATATCGATAGTGCCATCGATATTTTGCCAGCTCTAATTGTTAGTATGCAAGTAAAACCATAGCTTGTTTCAAGGGATAAATAAACAAAACAAACGGTTTCAAATGACACCAATATAACGTCCACCACATCAGTGGATGTAAAACCAAGATAACAAAGCCATCGTTGGTGCAAGCGATAAAGGCGCACACATGGGCAATTTGTTCGCAATTGCTGTAATTGTGAAATATTAGAGAATAATGTTTTTAGAGATAGATTTGAAAATAAAGTTTCATAAATGAGATATTGGACTGCAGGTGAATGGGAATGTTGTTATCTGTGGTCTTTCAGTATCACATGTGCAAATGGCATAGGATGTCGAATAAGTATCACAAAAATGAGCTGCAGAGCCGGAAGCCTCAGCAGTCATGTTGATATGAACAGAGCGATGATAGTGAACTAGAAAGTCTAGCCACCTTTCGAAACGGAACGTTTACCAATGGCTGCTATGTTTCTGTCCAAGGATCTGTTGATCAGGCAATTTATTTTCAGTAATCTTATCTTTCTGTTGAACGTAATTCGCATGGTCTTTAAGCTTGACTCCACTTTGGAAAAAAAAACAACTCAAGTACATATGCTTTAGATTTTAGGTCGCTTTGGTGTTTAGTTTTTATGATCGCCAGTTCGTCTGTCGAAAGCACGTCTACTTTCAAAAGAGTTCAGCTAGCCACTCGCAATGTAAGAAATACGAGTACTGTTTTACACCCACCACCGAAGGATGGGGGATATTCAATTTGTCATTCCGTTTGCAACACGCTGATCAAGAATATACATGCACTATAAAGTATATATATTCTTGATCTGCGTGAAAATCTAAGACAATCTAGCAGTCTACAGTCTTTAAAAAGGTATTGAGCTGAAACTTTGCACAGATTCTTTTTTGTCCATAAGCAGGTTAAGTTCAAAGATGGACTATATCTTGAGCCCCCATATAGACCAATCCACCGATTTAGGCTCTTAGGCCCATAAAAGCCACATTTATTATCCGATTTTGCTGAAATTTAAGACAGTGAGTTGTGTTAGGAACTTCGACATACTTCTGCAACATGGCACAGACCGGTCCAGATTTGGATATAGCTGCCATATAGATTGATCTCTCGATTTAAGGTTTAATGCCCATAAAAGGCGCATTTTTTGTTCGATGTCGCCGAAATTTGGGACAGTGAGTTAAGTTAAGCCCCTCGATATATTGGGTTGCCCATAAAGTAATTGTCGGTTATATAGTAGTAATATAGTCGGCGTTGATAAATTTTTCAACGGCTTGTGATTCTGTAATTGCATTCTTTCTTCTGTCAGTTATCAGCTGTTACTTTTAGCTTGCTTTAGAAAAAAAGTGCGCGAAATTTTGTTTACATTGGTTTGTTTGGCGTCAATTTTAATATGGGTACCACATGTATTGAAAGAAATTCATTTAACAAATTGAATCAACGCTTGTGATATGCACCTTAAACGCAATGAATTCGATCCGTTTTATAAACGAATCATAACTGGAGATGAAAAATGGATTGTTTACAATAAGGTTAGTCGAAAACGATCATGGTCCAAGCATGGTGAACCAACTCGAACCACTTCAATGGCTGATATCCACCAAAAGAAGGTTATGCTGTTTGTTTGGTGGGATTGGAAGGGTGTGGTACATTTTGAGCTGCTTCCAAGGAACCAAACGATTAATTCGGATGTTTACTGTCAACAATTGGACAAATTGAATACAGCCATCAAGGAGAAGCGACCAGAATTGGTCAATCGCAAAGGTGTCATATTCCACCAGGACAACGCTAGACCGCACACATCTTTGGTCACTCGCCAAAAACTGAGTGAGCTTGGCTGGGAACTTTTGATTCATCCACCATATAGCCCTGACCTTGCACCATCAGACTACCATTTATTTCGATCTTTGCAGAACTCCTTAAATGGTAAAACTTTCGGCAATGATGAGGCTATAAAATCGCACTTGGTTCAGTTTTTTGCAGATAGAGGCCAGAAGTTCTATGAGCGTGGAATACTAAATTTGCCAGGAAGATGGCAAAAGGTTATCGAACAAAATGGCAATTATATATTTGATTAAAGTTCATTCTAAGTTTTATTAAAAATGCATTTAATTTTTTTAAAAAATCCGCAATTACTTTTTTGGCAACCCAATACTTCTGCAATATAGCACAGATCGGTCCAGATTTGGAAATAGCTGCCATATAGACCGATCTCTCGATTTAAGTTATTGGGGCCATAAAAGGCGCATTTATTGTCCGATTTCGCCAAAATTTGGGACAGTGCGTTGTGTTAGGCTCTTCGACATTTTTCTGCAACTTGGCCCAATTTGGTCCAGATTTGGATATATCTGCCATACAGACCGGACCGATATCTCGATTTAAAGTCTTGCCCCCATAAAAGCCGCATTTATAATCCGATTTCACTGAAATTTGGCACAGTGACTTATGTTAGGCTTTATTATTATATGCAGATCGGTTAATTTTTTGATATAGCTACTAAAAAGACCAATATTTTGTTATACAAAATTGAACAATGACTTTTACTTATAAGTATTTGGTCCAAATCGGAACAAATTTGGATATAGCTGCTATGGGGCATAAGGTATGCATTTTTCACCGGATTTTGACAAAAGGTGGTTTACATATATACCCGAGGTAGTGGGTATACAAAGTTCGGCCCGGCGGAACTTAACGCCTTTTTACTTGTTATTCATTTAAATCAACTGGATTTGAAAATGAGCCTAAACGGTCCATGCTTTGATAAGCTGCTATGGAAACTGTCCTTTGGATGTTAAGGCTCAAACCTTATACGATTTAGCTGAAATAAATTTTGTAAGATGATTAGACTTCTAGCCCCTATTAGGCGTAATTACTGAGCATTTTGGGCAGTAAGTTTGCAAGAACGCTTTTGAAAAGATTTCCAAGTCTGGCCCAAATCGGTGTATGGACTGCTGCAGTTTATCCCATATAAACCCCCAGGAGCATGTAATTCTAAACTGAACTTTTGATTTTACTCCTTGAACATCTTCTGACCATTTCTACAGTTCTATAATATAGTATTCGTCAATAGACAAAAAAAACTATCAAGGGGATAAGGGAGATTTATAACAACAACTCATCATAAAATGAGCATATCGAGCGAGTCCTTCCCGCGAAAATCATGCAGCGACTTTTTTCGATTTTCAGTTTTTAATGGATATTGACAGAGGATATCCTCTCCAAATATCGGAGATGTACCGAGTACCGTTATGAAAAGAGAACGAAAAGTGATTTGATGTAAGCGCCATTTATGGTTTGCGTGACCGCGATATGTCGCTTACATCAAAATTGCACATTGACATGGAATGAAATTAATTGACTTTTTTTAACAAGACATTGTGTTTGTCGAAGAAGTTAGCAAATTATTATTTATAACGTAAGTTATAACTTTACTGCTTATATTTGTAAATGTTAAACATGGAAAAGTAAGGAAAATAATATCGTGAACCTACACTTTAAGTTAAAATTATGCTATATCGTTACATGATGCCTTTATCTAAATCTGAACCAATTTTGAGCCGTCAGTGTTGCCGTTTTTGGTAGGTTCCTACCAAAATTGGTAGGTGATAAAATACTGTTAGTATTTGAAATTTCAGGCAAAACGTGTAAGTTCTGATATTGACTGTAACTGGTATGAGTGGTAAGGGATCTCTTCGAAATGTTCTAAATTCTGGGTAAGAAATGCGGTTTTTTGTGTGTTAAATGCCTTCAATCCGAAAAAGAGGCTATATGGCAACTAGATACAAATATGGTCAGATCTAGTCCAGATGTTGAGGGGTCCATGCGATTCACTGTAACGGGGAAAATGGGTAGTAAAGCGCATTTCTGGGTAGTAGCGCATTTCGCTTTAACCAAATTCGTAAGCGGATTCTAAAAAGATGGTCTCACGTTAACAGCCAGCCAGTCTAACGTTATTAAGATGACAGTTCTTTGTTTACTTTCACAGCAAGCTACTCCATTTTTTTGCACGTTTTCTGTCTCTCTCTCATATTTCCGGCAAACGTACACACGCACGAGCGCAAGTTTCTTTGGTTGTGTTGAGGACAATGTCGGTTCAGTAAATTAGCTTGATGGCAAAATGTCGGATTTAATCACGGTTACACTCGAGCCCAAATCCAGATCACGTTTTATATCCGCCTTGGGTTGTTCATTGAAATCGGGGAAAATTTCCTTAGACTTTTATGAACTCAAGATTTCTTATCGGGAGATCGGTTAAAAGAGAGCTATATCAAAACAAATGCCATCTTTGAACTCTAGGCTGTAGAGTGATTTCAACAAACAAACGGACGGACATGACGAGGTAGTCTATGAATATAACGACCATAGACGACATACTTTGTAGGGTTGAAAATGTATAAATTGATGTATGAACCAGTAAGGCAGGTCAAAAGTCGGGCGGTGCCGACTGTATAATACCCTACACCTATCCTATAAGTACAATGTGGGAGCTATATCCAGTTCTGAACCAACTTTCATGGACCTCGGCAGATGTTTTCAGATAGGTTATTAAACATTCAAATTTCAAATTTCAAATTTCGAGATAATATGTTCTACCTGTTATAACTACGGTGGACAAATGAGAACATAATTGCAAATTACCCAAAATCTGGCGAATATTGGAGCTATATCTGATTCTAAACCGATGTCGATCAAACTTCTCAGATATTATGGTAGTCATCGACCATAATATCTGAGAAGCGTTATGCAGAATTTTGGAAAGATTGGTCAAAAATGCGCTTGCATTAGCTTTTGAAGTAAAAATCGGGCGATATACATATATGACAGAATTTTATCTAACAAATCAGTACTTTATTGCAATATTTCTCAAAATCGGACAAACATGTATATGGAAGCCATATCTAAATCTAATCCGATTTCAAGCAAACTTCTCAGATATTGTGGTGGTCAAAAAATGCGCTTGCAGTAGCTCTGGAAGTGAAAATCGTGCGATATACATATATGGCAGCTATATCTAAATCTCAACCGATTTCCATGAAATTCAAGAGTAATGTCTAGAGTCAAGAGAAAATCCTTCCTGTCAAATTTCGAGAGAATCGGTTAAGAAATCACAATTTTTTTGCAATATTACTGCAAATCTGACGAACATATATATGGGAGCTATATCTAAATCTGAACCGATTTTTTCCAATTTCAATAGGCTTCGTTTCTTGGTCAACAAACATGCCTATTCGAAATTTTAAGACGAGCGGATGAAAATCGGGACCTGTACTTTGTAGACAGACAGACAGACGGACAGACAGACGGACAGACAGACAGACGGACAGACAGGCGGACGGACAGACAGATAGACAGACGGACGGACAGACACACAGACAGATGGTAGGACGGACAGACAGGCTGACAGACGGGCAGACAGACGGACGGACAGACAGACGGACAGACAGACAGAAGGATATACAGACGGACAGACAGACAGACGGGCAGACAGACAGACGGACAGACAGACAGACGGACGGATGGACAGACAGACAGACGGATAGACAGACAGACGGACAGACAAACAGACGGACAGACAGACAGACAGACAGACAAACAGACAGACAAACATGAAATATAACAGATATATGGTGATAAGCACCAAATGAATTCTTACTAAGTTGTGGCCGATTGGTTGTAAATTGTACGACCTTATAAGTGAAAACCGGACGATACATATACTCGTATTGTGAGTTATATCCCAGTCCGATTCGATTTAATCAAGCCATAGGGGCAAAGGCAAAGGATCTTACGAGTCAAATTTTGTCAGGATCGGTGGACAAATGATCATATTATTGTAATATTAGCTAAAATCGGACAAAAATATATATAGGAGCTATATATTAATCTGAACCGACTTCGACTAAATTATTGGGTTGCCCAAAAAGTAATTGCGGATTTTTTTAAAAGAAAGTAAATGCATTTTTAATAAAACTTAGAACTTTAATCAAATATACTTTTTTACATTTTTTTTCTAAAGCAAGCTAAAAGTAACATCTGATAACTGACAGAAGAAAGAATGCAATTACAGAGTCACAAGCCGTTGAAAAAATTTATCAACGCCGACTATATGAAAAATCCGCAATTACTTTTTGGGCAACCCAATATATACACAAAGAAGAGTCATAGAAGAAAACGTGCAAAATTTGATGATGGTCGGTTGCTAAATGTACTTGCTAAGGCTCTAGAAGTGAAAATTGATCGAAACATAAATATGATACCTATATCTAAATCTCAACCGATTTCTGTAAAATTCAAGAATAATTTCAAGAGTCATTCCATGGCAAATTTCGGGAAAATCAGCTCACAAAGGATCAAATAATTGCAACATTAGTCCAAATCGGAGGACATATATATGGGAACTATATCTTTATCTGAACCGATTTTAATCAATTTGAGTATGCTCTGTTATTAAATAAAAACCGTCTCTTGTAAGATTTGTCGCTTACATCATTTTCGCGGAAAGGGCTCGATATGTTCGTACATCAATACGGAAATACGAGTGATAAGTACAAATTGTTTATTTTTAAGTGTTGTGCTTCATATTTGAGAGTGCATGTGTTTTATCTAATGTAAGTACCTACACGTAGGAAAAAGGCTACATGTGAATTGTAGAGTTTGTAGAATTTAAAGTTTGTTTTAGGTGTTTAGGTCATGTTTCTAAGTAATAAAGATGGATCATTTCTATCCATTAACCTTGGCGGGTGTGCTCGTGTGTTTTCTCTCGCCACACGTTTTGATATACGAATCCTGCACAGAATTTCTTATTTCCAATTCCAAATAAACATGTTAAGGTCCTGCTTAAAAATAGTATTCATCCAAAGACCTTGACAATTGCTATCAATGGTGAATGATGTATAAGACTCGGCCCCACCGAAGTTTACGTGCTTTTATCTGTTTCGTCTACTCGAATTTTGAAAAGTTAATTCATAATGGCTGAAAACGTTTAACAAACTCATGTTCAATATTCGCTTGGTTGAAATTTAATTTAATTCGTTTTTTTTTTTTTTGATAATTTCTAAAAGATTTTAAAATTTTCCCCTGCGCTATTGAAGCGTTTTTCGATAGAAACTTTAGCCGGCATTTGTTCCAATTTAAATTAGCATGGCATTAGCCGCAAAATACCTTCTGTACACGTTAAGGCTCTTTAATCGCCTGTTGTATCCAATTGTCGAGTCGATATCTGTCTGTGTGCCAGGAGGATGATAACGATTTACATAGTCTGGTTTCATGGCGGTGCTTGAAACTTCGTTTGTCTCCAGTCCCAGTGCCAACCCCAGTCCTCGGCCAACAGCAATAGCAGCAGCAGACCGACAAACCCACTTCTGAATGAACCTTCGCAAGGGGCAACATTAAACATTTCCATAAAGTTTGACGTGCAGCCAAGTATTCGGGTGGCAGAAAGGTAACCACCTCCGCCCACGGCCTGTCCTTATCCTAATGAAAACATGCTTATTCACTTAGCATAACGCATAACAAAGTTTAGGAAGTGGCCGTAAAAATCCTGCATACAAAAATAGGG
Organism: Stomoxys calcitrans; assembly: GCF_963082655.1. Taxonomy (NCBI): domain Eukaryota; kingdom Metazoa; phylum Arthropoda; class Insecta; order Diptera; family Muscidae; genus Stomoxys; species Stomoxys calcitrans. The sequence goes on along the minus strand of NC_081556.1, from coordinate 160,273,154 downwards.
GCACTTCCCCACTGTTTTTACGAGGGAAGGAGGAGGTGGGGTTTAGGCTTTTTGTGCCTTCAACGGGCACTGCCCAAGATAACTGTGAGTAGTTAGGTAAACGGTACGTAGCGTTGGCTTGGCGTTGAGAGACGGCGGTGATGTTCGTTTGCTCAGAGTGCAAGAGTTGACACAGGGCTAAACATTTCATGACAAGCACTTGATGTAGTTGCGGTCTATATTCCGGATAAATGCATTGTTGCACGCCACGTTTTCCAGCACGCCACGTTTTCGTCCTCTCCCGTTTACAACTTGTTTGGAGTTCAAAGTCGACATTTTGGAAATTATAAAAGTTTTTCTTTTCGAGTGTTGACAAAGACAGTTTACTTTTATTCTAATCAACTTGGAGAAAAGTTCTTTCCCATTGACAAGCAAAAGGATAAACACATGCTCATTTACCAGGCGACTTCCCTATCCTTGGCTATGCTTCACCGCACACTCGACAGAAAAGGATGGGCTTGAGGCGAAGTCAAGTGTGTAAGCATGCATTTGGGCGGCATTGAGTGGACAGGAAGGGACAAATTGAGGCTTTTGCACCAGCACTCATGGTGGTGAAAATGAAAAATTTATGTAAAGGGTAATGTAAATGCATTCCATTATTTTTATTGTTTGGCAATCAATTCGATGTTAATACCCCAGCAGGACGCTTCGTCAAGATGTTTGAAAAAACAAAAAAAACGTGCATGACCATGTTAAATCGTCCCAGCCCATACAAATCATTGATGACATTTTCATATTCTTGTCTCAAAAATCATGGATGACATTTTAAGCGACATTGTGAACGAACATGTCATCATGTCCCATGACAATTCAAAAGACTGGCCTGTTACGATGTCTGTTTAGAGAGCGTGCGTTTTTCAAAGAAAAAAAATAAAAAAAATTTTTAATTACAAAAAAAGTTATGCTGACTTGTTCGTGGACACGGTTTGTGAACTCGTCTACAATCAAATTTTATTACAGACAATCTGTTAGACACGTTAGTAGGTCTTTGAAGATAATGTCATGATAGACGTTTGGACTCCTGGGACACTGGGATAAATTTCCACAATAAATATAAATGTGTGAGACAAGCATAATAACCAAGCAGACCGCGTCCACCAGACGTCTTAAAACAAGGGCGCATGACCTTGTTGAATTGTTAAAGACATATAGACGACAACCCATACAAATCGTTGATGGCATTTTTATATAGTTGTCGCGAAAATCATGCATGACATTTTAAGCGACATTGTGAACGAATGTGTCGTCAATGAATATATTGATGACAAAATCCCCCATATATTCGTTAATGACAAAATTTCGGCAAATTTGTGTTCGATATCACAAAATTGTTATTGTTAAAAAGTGTACTTACCAATAATTTAAATATGTCCATATTTTAAACTAATATAACAAAAATTCTGGTCTCGTCAGACAATATGACTAGGTCACGTTCCATCACATTCTTCTTTGTTTTATTATTTGGTACAGTTTGATTTCTTTTTCATTAATGTACAAAACAGAGTTTTTTGTCAGACGACGGTTTATGTGACACGGTCTGCTAAGATGTCCTCTACAGAGTAAAGTGGTTAAATTTTTTAAGAGAGAGAGAGAAGAAAAAACATGGCTGAATTTTTGTGGACACAGTAAGTGATTTTGTCAACAATGAACATTTTCAACAGATAATATGCAGGACATGTCTGCAAAAATGCCATATCGGTGATAAAATTCAAATTATCTTAAAGAAGTCTTTGAAGACAAAGCCATGATAGAGGTATGGACTGCTGGGAAGGAGACTTGCAATTACATAGTTCAGTTTTTGAGGCAAAAAAAAAAAAAAAATGGGGAAATGCTAAAGTATTAGCCCAGCGGTCCGCGTCGTTAAGACGTCTTAAAAGAAGGTTGCACGACCATGTTAAATCGTGGAAGACATATAGCCGACAGTCCATACAAATCGTTGATGATATTCTCATATAGTTGTCGCGTAAATCATACATGATGGCTCAGGACAATTCAATTGACAGGTCCGTTACAATGTCTGTTTAGAGAGCGTTCGTTTTCCAAAGAAAAAATTAAATAAAATTTTAAATTTCTTAATAAAAAAAATTTTGCTGGCTTGTTCGTGGACAAGGTAAGTGAATTCGTCGACAATCAAATTTTATAACAGAAAATCTGTAGACACATCAGCAGATATATCATGTCGATGACAAAATTCAAATTGTCCTGAAGACATCTTTGAAGACAATGTCTTGATAGACTGCTGGGATATTTTGTGTTAAAAGCAGTGCATATTGAGTCTATATACCTAATTTAGGCAGAAACTAAGAGTTCAGAGTGCAAATGCACTTAGGAAGTGAAATCGGGAGATCGGCTTAGAGCCTTTTAAGGTTTTGAATCATTGATGTTGAAAATCGTTACAGAACATAAAGTTAAATAAAATTCTCTTGTAGCTGTAATATTGGGAGTTTGCTAGAAATTGCATCCTCCAACTCGGCAATATTCTGGACAGTCATCATCGGTGTCATGAAACCGGTGGTAAAGAGATTTACATGATTAGACCTCGTATTGTGAATGTTTCGGCTCATATTTTTGTACACGTTATGAGATACCGAGTTTTAACATTGTTTTGTTTTTAGCTTACACTTGAAACCGACAGCACTCATTGGTATGTTCCTTGTTCCTTAATGGAATGTTAATGGGAAATTTTGCAATTTTTGTTGTTTTCTTTTGCCAGATTATAACCAAGCTATTGTGCTTTAAGCCGAATGAACTCCGTTGCCTTGTTTTTCCACATGCTTAAAATACCTTCTCTTTATTATTGACTGGAATATCGTCTTTGTCTTTTTACAAGCCCTACGTCTGGTTTTGTTTGCTGTCTGTTGTTGTATGCCGCTTTTGGCCTGTATTATATCGTACGTTTCTCACAGCATAATTTAGGATCGGCTGCGAATCTGTGATTATCCTGGAAACTCGAAATCTTCTGATTACCGAGTATGAAACACTCTTATCCAACTTCTGATAAGTGAGTGAGACTCTAACTGACTTTAAACAAAAAAAGGCACAAATTGGAAATGGGGTTAAGGGTTTGGTTTTGGATTAGAAATAGCCTCTAAATATCATCATAGTTATTAGGTGTCATCAAGGTGGCATTCGAAACGTAGACTATTTTTTCATCTTGGTGCTTGTTTCGCAAATTATATCACCTTTCGATACAGTGTTGTTTTGTGCGACTCTACGTGCCCACTACTAGGAGCGCTGGTCTTGACGAACTCATGAACTATTGCAGCTGTTATTGACATTGATGTTAATATGGTCATTCTTCTCGATTATTGAGCCGGCTCTGCGCAAGGTCCCTACCTATTCAACTAAGAAGAATCTTAGTAGAGACCCTACACTTTATGCAGACCTAATCAGAGACTGGGAATGCTAGAATTTAGACCCGAAAAAAGGCATGATACCATAGAATAGACACCATGGATCGTCTACAAAAGAGACATACGTTCGAAATGTTGCCCATGCTTTAGGCAAATGTTCGCCCACTGATCATCGGGCAAAGAGTTAGCCTGCCTTATGGCATTAATGCAGTCACTTTCATTTGCTGTGTGTTTTTCCTCGACCGAAGAATGAACTTGTCATACATTCTGCTAAGCACAGTGGGCATTGCTATATTAAAGAAGCCAAGGACAATAATTTTGCTCAATTATCATGCTACAATTGACTGGGAGTCCTTAGCAATCCCATGGCGGATATGTTTCATAAATTTTACTGTTAAATAGCTCACAAAAGAATTGCAATTTCCTAAGCGATCTCTTAGCCAACCAACCGACCGAACGAACGCACGACCATAGTGAATCCTCGCCCATTTGTCAATGCAGCAAGTGAGGCCCGTGGCAACTGACTCTTGGAATGCCCTAATGTTTCTTAATAAACTGCTACATTAATTTGCCCCGAAAATGTAAATAATGTCATTTATTTTTCTTGCCATACAAGCCTGAGCAAAGTTTGCCGACGGACCAGCCGAAAACGGACTGCCGCTAATGCTAATGGGTAGCTGCGGAAGGACGCATCACATCAACTTGTAACTAAGTTACACACTTAACACTCGCACAAAGTAGTCCCTGATTTGGGAAGAATGTTTCCTCCACCTCCACCTTGTTCTCGTCTCCCTTTTATTGTTTGTTTAAAAGCGACCACATCCTTGCGAAGTTGTCGTAGATGTTGGACTCCTGTTGCCCAATTTGCCTGTGAATACTTAAAGTGAACTTGCCAGAGCCAACACCAGAGTTCTTGTATTACACTGCCAAAGTTTCTTTGTTGTTTGTTTTTTGCGTGTTTTTGTTTTATGTGGTTCTGATGTTTGCAGAGGACATGGCCAACAAACAAAGTGTGTAGGCTTTTTTAAAGTTCAACCAGAGGCAGCATCATCTGCTGTCGGGATGCATGATTTATGTGGCAAAGTTTCTAACACTGATTGAGATGGACGCCTGTCATATGTCTGAGTTCTACCTGGAAATCATAACAGACACCACGTTCATAATCAAATGCGGATTTATTGCCCGCAAATGGAATTGCATGAATGTGGTATTGAGAAGCTAAAGTTCTACAATTGGCAGCTACGTTGGGGAGGTTAATTGAAAATGGTTAAATTTGATGGTAAATGTAAGTGATTTTCGCTGGCTATGGGGTCAATAAATGCCTTAACTTTTTAGAGATGTTTAAAGAATACCGCTCTAGAACACTTAATACTTGGAGAGAATTGAAGTTTATGCACAGGCGAAAGGAGGCCACCGTATCGCATAGGTTAGCATGACACTGAACGCCTGGGTTTAAATCTTGGTTCCCGCCAGAAAATTTTTCAGCGGTGGTTATCCCCTCCTAATGCTGGCGACATTTGTGAGGTACTTTGCCATGTAAAAACTTCTCCCCAAAGAGTTGACGCTCTGCGGCACGCCGTTCGAATTCGGCTGTAAAAAGGAGGTCCCTTATCATTGAGCTTAAAATTGAATCGGACAGCATTCGTTGATAAGTGAGAAGTTTGCCCCAGCTCCTTAATGGCATGTTCATGGGAAAATTTGCATCTTACATTGCACAGGCGAAAGTACTGCGCTCAGTACTAAGCTGATATTATCACCATAAAGAAGGCGTGATGCAATGGGAAAGGCGTTATGATATAGCGGACTATATGGGGCTATATCAAGATATAGTCCGATATAGCCCATCTTCAAACTGAACCAGCTTATGGACGAAAAAAGTATCTGTGCATCTGTTTCAGCTTTATATCTCTATTTGCAAAGACTGTAGCGTGATTTCAACAGACAGACGGACGGACATTTCTAGATCGTCTTAGATTTTTACGCTGATCAAGAATCTATATACTTTATAGGGTCGGAAATGGATATTTCGATGTGTTGCAAACGGAATGACTAAATGAATATACCCTCATCTTTCGGTGGTGGGTATAATAAATCTTATTCTTATAATAGACTTTTCTATTCAATTTGGCTGTTTTAATCAGGCTCGAAGTCCTTTAGCTTTTATTTAAATTATTTATCGATATATCGTTTATATTATTTATCGATTATTTTTCGATATATCGTATATAAAAATCGTGTTTTCTTTTTCATATGGATATATCATATCTTACAAATGCATTTCATTAAAATATTGATAATAATAATTAATTAATAATAATTAAATTAAATAAAAAACAGAGAGACCACGAGCTTGAATTGAAAACTAGCAAAATGAAGGAATGAAAGACTCAACATTTTATGAAAATGGAGAAACTTTTGTCGAAATATTGTTTTTAGATAATTGTTTTAGATGTGTTGTCTTTAAATTTTTCAACAAAAATGTTATAGAAGGAAACAATTTATTCGAATTTTGTGTTAAGAAAAAAATTTTATCAAAACTTTGTCTTTAGGAAAAAATCTCATTGACATTTTTTTTTAAGAGAAAATTGTATTAAATTTCGTTTCTCGAAAATTTTAGAAAAATATCAATAAAATTTTTGTCTTTAGAAATTTCATTGAAATGTTGTTTTATAAAATGTGCTTGAAATTTTGTGTTTAGTAAATGTTTTATTAAAAATTTGTCTATGTCTATTTATTTAATTTAGTTGTTATTAATTCAAGGTCCATTGAAACTTTGTTTACAAAAAATTCATTTAAATTTTGTGTTTGGAAAAAAATGTCGTAAAAATTTTAAGTTCTAGAAGAAATTTCATTGAAATTTTGTTTTTGAAAAAATTTCATTCAAACTTTAAGCTTAAGAAGAAATTTCATTAAAATTTTGTTTTTGATAAAAAAATTAATTAAAATATTGTCTCTATGAAGACCAAAGTCCGTACATATTTTTTGGGAGTCATACAGGAAATAGTTGTGCAAAATTTGGAGAAATTTGGTTCATAAATGCGCTTCAAAAGCCTCTAGAAGTGAAAATTGGGCGACTAATATACACGGGAGCTATATCTAAATCTGAACCAAATGCGATGAAATTCACTAGTAATCAGAATTGTCATAGAGAAACCTTCGTGCCTAATTTCTCGCAGATCGGTTGACAAATGGCGATATCATTGCAGTATCAGTCCGAATCGGACGAACATGTACAGTGGCACAGATAAGTCTACATACGTTTACGCAAATGGCAGTCAGTTATATAATGAGGGAGGACAAAGCCTAATAAATTTCAATTGATTGAAACACTGGTGACCTTGGTGAATAAATTCAGAAACATTCGATATTCGGAAGAAACATTTTTTGATACAAAAATTTCGTTTTATAAAATGTTTTTTTTTTTTTTTTTGGGGTGGGGGTATGTAGACTTTTATGCCACTGTATATGTGAGCTATATCCAAATCTAAAACGATTTCTTCCAATTTCAATAGGCCCAAAAGGATGCTTGTACACAAATTAAAATGGACAGACAGACAGGCAGACGTGCGGACCGACAGACGGACATAGGTAAATCGAATCAGAAAGTGATTCTGCGTCGATCGGTATGCTTGTTAAGGAGTCCATCTCCCTTCCATTTACGACAGTAGTAGTTTAGGGTATACAACTATTAAAAACTTGCATCCGTTTTTTGAACAGGTTTTCGAACAGTTAAATCCGTACTCAGAAACGTAGAATAAAATATATTTCGTGTATTTTAAAATTGTTTTGCATTATAAACTTAAATCAATCTGGACCCATTTGCAACAACCAACGACCTACATCAATAAGAAGTATCTATAAAAAATTTCATGGGGATAGCCTTAATCGTTCGAACGTTATCGTGATTTCGGCTATGTGTTGAGCGGATATTGGTAGACTGACTTAGCGAATATTGGTAGACTGACTTAACCAATTAACGACAAAAGGGTAAAAAACATACTCATCAAGACAACTGTAAAGAAAATTATGGTTCGAATTAGAAAAGAGGTAATCGAATGAAACTTGGATTGACATAAAGTGGATGAAAAGGTCATGGTGTAGGGGAAAATTGGCTCGTCGAAAGTTGTCAATTTTTAATATGAATATTGTTTTTACTTTTCGGTCTGTGTAGGCCGAGGCGTAAGTTTAACCGATACAATAAAGATGGCAATTTTTTATAGCTTAAAAAATCCAACAAAACATTTTCCCAAAACTCTTAGGAGTGGGATTTCTGGAAAACATTTTCGAGTCTTGTTGCATTTGATGGTTTCTATATAAAAAAAATAAATTAATGATGACAAGCCTACTTCTTTTGAAAGCACACTCATAGAAAAAAGTTTGCTGAAAATAGCAAACACTGTCTGCTGAATATTAGTAGTTAATTGTGTCTGCTGTTATAGCAGCAGTTCTATTACAGTAGTATTTCTGGAATTTCAGAGCAGCAGGCTGATTGCTGAAAAGTCTTTTGTTTGTTAGAAGAAACAATTAGGGAAGGGCAAAAGTTGGGCTGTGTCCTACATAATACCCTACACCTACCATATAAGTACAATGTGGATGCTATATCTAATTCTGTACCAATATTGATGTACTTCGGTGGATGTTTTCGGATGGGTTGTTAAACAATTCGTATCAATATTTGAGCAAATATGTTCAAAATGTAATGACTATGTTTCAAAAACAACAACATTATTGCAAATTACCCAATATCTGACGAACATATATATGGCAGCTATATCTAAATCTGAACCGATTTCGACCAAACTTTATAGACATTGTGGAAGTCGTCGAGGAATGCGTTGTACAAAATTTTGCGAAGATTGGCCAATAAATGCGCTTGCAGTGGCTCTAGGAGTGAAAGTCGGGCGATATATATATGAGAACTATATATAAATCTAAACCGATTTCTATGAAATTCACCAGTATTTTCAAGTGTCAAGAAAAAATCCTTCCTGCCAAATTTCGAGAGAATCGGTTAACAATTTACCATTTCATTGCATTATTACTGCAAATCGTCTCTAGGCCGAAAAACATGCCTGTACCAAATTTTAAGACGATCGGATTAAAAATCAAAACAAGTAACTGCCAAACATAGAAAATAGCAAAACATTTTTCAGCAGATTTTTGTGCTTAAAACAGCTGACCAAAATGTTAGCTTAGCTGTTTCAGCAAACAAAGGGCTGCTGTCCCCTTTGTTTGCTGAAACAGCAGTAATGTCTTCTTTCCTATTTTCAGCAGACAAAAACTGCTGTTTTGGCAAATATTTATGCTGTTTGGAATAACAAATTAGGTTGAGTGCATGCGCGGTTTTATATCAAATGTCATTAAAATCCACCTTTCTTTGCTAAATGGTCATAGAATGTTGAGAAAATTATTTTTGTTGTAAGCATATTGGCTTGGGAAATAAACTAATTTTTTTTTTCTTCCAATCCAAATCTTTTAGTTTTCTATCCCAAAACAATGTTTTCTTCTGATTTAACACCGGACAGAAAATTATATAATTTTCAGTCATGGGGAGAACCAAAGACTTATTTAGAGTGAAACACACGCATACAGTCTCATTTTCATTTTGTGCACCTCTGCTCTAGAGTCTCTATTCCATACTCTATAGGTCCTACACTTGTTTGTACATATATATCGTCTAACTTCAACAGTGAAGGAAATTTTCTACCAAAAAAAAAAATTTGGACCTTTAAGATACCGTTTTGCCAATCACTTAGCCAATCCCTTGGTGTTTTGAAATAACATTTCTAACATGAGTTAAACTTTAATAAAATATCATTTACATGTCACGTTTGGTAATGTACTCTCGCAATGTGGTCGACATGAGTTGTGTTGAGCCCCAGCTTACATTCGTTTAATGTGGCAAATACTGTTTCACTTGGATCCTTGCGTGTAATTGTCTTTGCGAGTGAATATGATAAATATTTCTAATAAATGGCTTACAAATGTCTTCATTTTGCTTCCAGATGTGTTCGCAACAAAACAAATGTGGGAATGTGCGTCTGCAGTATCCGCATGTCTATTAGACTGGCTTCTTCATAGGGCAGATAAAAGCAAATCTGCTCTGTGCGAGAGCTCGGCTTACAACTGTTGGGGTTCGATTTCCACCAGAGGTTGTGGTATTTCGTCAAATATGGCATCTCCTGAACATCTCATTAATAAATTTGTTTACAAATAGAAAAGGAATTCAGTAATTGACAACTGACATACCCACCCTTCCTGTTGGTGGATACACAAATTTAAAGCCGGCTTTGAGGGTATGGAAACAATTTAGCCACTCTAATGTACACAACATATGTATGTAGAGTGGATCACCACTATAGTGTTTTTGTGGAATTTTCTTTTTTTTTTTTTGCGAATGTGTGAATATGGCTCTGTTGTCTTTGCATTGCATTGCTCTCGTCATTTTGTTGTTTTTGTTTGGTTGGCAATGACTAAATTGTTGGCATTTTATGGTTTGTTTATCTATGGCAGGCATTTCAATTCGCCCGGATGATAGTCGGGAAGAAAGGTCGTTAGGGTCAAATGAACCTGTGTGCTTCGGTGGGCTTGTATGGATGTGTGTGAGTGCCTAGCGGATGTACCTGTTTGGCATACGATATGCTAAGCTACGCCGTTATTTATAAACGTTTCATTTATTCATTACTGGCGTGTAACATATTTACCCACAATCCTATTGTTACCCCTTTGCTCCGTAGTTACTGGTCTCGCCGTCGCCGTCGCCACTGCTGCTGCTGGTGCTTGGAAACATCACTCATCAAGTGATGGAAGATGGAAACTCAACCGGAATAATAAATTTTATGCGTATCAAAAAAAAAAAAAGCGCAAAGCTCGGACTCGCACTATTCGTTGGGTAAACGTTGTTTTGATTGCCGTGATGGAGAAATCGAAGACGCAAAATAAAAGGCACACACGCGCGTTCTATCTACTCGGTGGTTTCAGTTACAAAACTTCTATCCATCGAGTGTGTAGCCACAGCCATTTGCCCATGCTCCCCCTCCGCCCCAATAGAAATTCTTGGAAAAGTCTTTCGGTCGATGTTGGCAGTCGAGAGCCAATGTCGGCATGTCTCACTGCTCGTTTCGATTGCCCTTTGCATTTTGATATGTCTGTACAACGAAAATTTATTGGGGGATTGTGCTTCATTGTCCTTATTGAGATTCGTTTACATTTTCTATGTGCATGTACTCGTGCATACAAATACGCACATACACACAGAGATACTATGTATATTTGTCAGTAGGTAGACACAATCATAAATAGACCCACTGATATACTAACTCATGTACATTTAAATATTAGAAAACGTCAGAGTTTCTTAAATGCCTTAAATGTGCCTTTGGTCTCTACAAAAAGGAGCAACAAAAGTCTATCTCTATGTCAGCATACCAAATGGACGATATATATGAAAGCTAAATCTTACTCTGATCAGATGACTTTCCACTAAGATATCGAAAAGCGAATCTTCGAACAATTTTGCAAAACAAAATGTAAATATTCCATTAAGGAACAGCAGGAATACCTCTCTCATATGAAAGAGTGCTTACCGATTCAAGTTTTTAAGCTGCTGCAGAGCGACACCACTTAGTGAAGAAATCAACTTACTTTCCTTTAATTGGCAATGACAGAACATTTGTAACAATAGCCGTACGTAGAATGATTTCCAAGCGCCTCGATCTTTTGCGCATATTCTTAAATTTCTGACACCAAGTTTCGAGGTGTCTCTCACCACTTGATCTCTCCATAGGGCTTTTGGTCGTACCGGTTTGCTTGTATCAACCACCGTGATTGCCTTCAAAAGACTTCTTTGCTGAAGCTTCTTCTGACTACATGACCTAGCTAACGATATCGTTGTATTGCGATATGGGTAACTATGCTATAGTCCTCATATAACTCTTAGAGCTCTCGATTCATACGACGCCTATGTTCTTCATATATTTTAGGAAGAATTTTTTCTCTCAAACACTTCAAACACTGCCTTATCTGCTTTCGTAACCTCGTCTTGAAACCATATAACAACACGGGTAGAATCAGTGTCTTGTATAGTCTTAAGTTATGGTTCCCAACTTTCTCAATTTTCTTTATCTGCTCGGTTGTGCAAGGCTTTTTGGGAGTTGAAACCATCCATTTCGTCTTATCTCCATTTACTGCCAGACTCATTTTCATTGACTCTCTTTCGATTCTTTTAAAGGCTGCAGTTATTACTTCCGGTGACCGAACTATGATGCCGATGTCGTCGGCTTAGGCGAGTAGTATGTATTCTCTTGTGATTAGTGTGCCAAATCTATTGACATCTGCATCTCGTATAATCTTCTCCTGCAGGATATTATAGAGAGCACACGATAAGCTGTCTCCTCGTCTGAAACCTCGTTTGGTATTGAATGGTTCGGAGAGATTCTTTCCTATTCTTACTGAGGAACGCGTATCAGCAAGTGTCATCCTGCAGAGTCTTATTAATTTTGCAGGAATACCAAACTCAGACATGGCTTGAAATACCTTTGAATGTAAAGGGGTATCCAAAGCGGTTTTGTAGTCAACAAAGAGATGGTAGGTGTTGATTTATCCTTCTCGGGTCTTTTGCAGGATTTGGCGCAGTGTAAATATCTGGTCCAGGACGTATTAACCAGGTCTAAAGCCGCTTTGATAGGGCCCAATTATCTCATTTAGCTTTTAATCTTTCGCACAGTACGCTCGAGAGTATCTTGTATACGATGGGGAGGAGACTTATTCCTCTGTAGTTGGCACATTCCGTCTTGTCTCCTTTCTTATGTGAGGGACATAGTATGCTGAGGTTCCGATCATCGGGTATGCGATCTTTTAGCCAGATTGCGCAGATAAGCTGATGCATACGCCTTATCAGTCGCCTCCGGTCTTAAGTAGTTCAGCGGGTAACCCGTCGGCTCCTGCTGCCTTGTTGTTCTTTAGTCGGGTCACTGCTACTTGGACCCCATTTTGACTAGGAGGTAAACATTCTATACCATCATCAGGGATTGGTTTTGCGGTATCCTCTTCGCCGCCAACATGGGACACTAGCAGTTGGGTAAAATGTTCTTTCCATATCCTCAGCATGTTATCTGTGTCAGTTACCAGATTTTCTTCTTTGTTTCTACGGGAGGATGTACCTGTACCAAAGCCATCGGTTTGATGTTTTATTCTTTGGTAGAATTTCCGGACTTCATTCTGACTCGTGTACATCTCAATTCGCCCACACTCACGTAATTTTCTTTTTCTTTCTGCGGAATAGACGTTTCTCCTCTCTCCTTTTCTCCCTATACCTCTCCTTCATCTGGCGCGTTGCTACTGATTGCAGGGTTGCTCTATATGCCGCATTCTTGGCTTCAGTAGCATCTCGACACTTTTGGTCGTACCATGGGTTTCTTGGAGGAGGCTTGCAGTACCCAAGTACGGATTTCGCGGCATTTTCCATGGAGTGAGCAATAGTTTGCCACTGCGTCATTATATCATCGGAACAAGGAGTGTTTTCATCAAGCAGTTGGGTCAGTCGAGTGGAGTATGCCGCTGCCATTTGTTGTGTTTGCAGCTTTTCAATGTCCAGTTTCCGTGCAGTGTCAGATCGTACTTTCTTCGCTATGTTCAAACGGGTGCAAACCTTTGCTGCAACAAGGTAATGATCTGAATCTATATTCGCTCCACGGATCGATCGTACATCTAACACGCCGTATAAAAACGGAGCTTTCCACCATCCGCAACCTGTGGACGCGCCCGGTAGCTTTCAGCTAAGCTTCCCGTGATAACGATGGGCACCACGCAAGTCGGAGCTCAAAGTTCCAGCCCGTATCGGCCGGCTCCATAGTTGACCGGACGAAAAGTGTGGCTTCTGCAGTCATTTAAGCTCAAGTACGTCGAAAGACACGTCTCACAAATCGATAAAGTTTTTCTGTCTGCTAAATATTGAATAGTGTTGAAGTTGTTCACCATAGTTACCAGTAATATTTTATGTTAAATTTTATTGTTTAAAATCATATCAGTTTATGTCGTTATCTGTACCACTGTGTAGGACGGTGTTATCTATTGGCATCCATATGGTTGGGGCTTATGTTTTTGGTTTTTTTGCTTGTGACATTACTACTTTTGGCCAAACTTTATTCAAACTTCTGCCGGTTAGATGAAACAATGGCTGCCTGTACAAACAGGAGATCTGCCTCTTGTCGGCCACTTAGTTTTGTGTATTTAGAAGAGAACCATATTTGGGAAACTCTGACGCTCATATTTGTATATGCCTAGGTAGGTTATTCATAGATTTGTTGATACTGTTACGACGATGTTATCGATTTTTTTGCTTTTAACGGCAAAAGGTAGTTTGTAAGTGAAATTAAAAGAAAATATCGAAACGACGTCTTCATTTTGGGTTGCTGTTATAATTAGATTGTTCCAACAACGATGGATCTAAGTATCGTCAGAGTTACCTGGGAGTTGGTAATTTTTCACAAATTAACCAAACACTAGGTATGAGTTGAAAAGGAAAGGAAAAAAAAACGTAATAATAATTAAGGATTTTGTTTTATTGGGCATTAAATGAAGGAAACTTTTTGTGAAGTGTACTTAACATTAACCGAAAATGGTAGAAGACAAGTAGGAAATAATGAGTCGTGCACACTGCCATAAAGCATGTTCAAGTTACAGTTTTGGTGATTATAATGTCATAGCAAAGAGCTCAAAACGGAATGTAATTTTCTGTGGTTATACAGGGAGTTAAGAAAAATGTGGTTTCTATGCCAGCCATTCCGTTTGGATTTTAAGTGAATCAAGCAATGTCTGTTCGTCCGCCAGTCTTTCTAACTTTCTGATCACTATAAAGATACTCGAATTATTATTAATTTGATGCAAAAGAAATGCCGATTTGCCAGTTGCTAGCGTGCTCAGATTACCGGTGCAGGGTTGTGGGCTCTGTTTGCCGCAGAATACAACAACACAATGGGTTAATATCGATGGGTTGGGCAGCCTGCCCAGAATAGGCTCTAAAGACCCCTATTAAACTTCTCCAAATGGAATCTATAGAAGAATGCTTTTATTCTGATTTTTGATACGATTTGATATCTATAGTCGATATCTTGCGTCTGGTGTCTGGCACTCATTTTACTCTCTTCGGACTTCTGCACAATACGAATTAGCATTTTCAAGAATAGTTGTCTATGGTTTATTTAATCAATATTTGGGAATCGCTGTCTTATTAAATAATCAGCTCAGGCTGACATTATCCCTTGCCTAGATGCGGCATGCTTCAGTGTATTGGAATTAAATTAGCATTGGATTTGCAGTTCATTGGGGAGGCAACAGATGGTACATTGGCCCCGAAGTGTATAAACTGCTCACAGACTTAATGTCCTTAATGTTTTTCAAATTGCTATGAAAATAAAATTACTCGTAAAAACAAATCTGAATTTCATAAACTCGTAAAGAAATCTGCTCATAGCTTGGGCGACAACGTCTCTATTCGGTGCTGTGGGTAAATGTTATTTTATGTAAGAATTTCCTGTAATGTCCATTACCATCTCTGGCCAGATATCAAAATCACTTCGATGGGGTGTGGTGAAATGTTGTGCGGTCTTTTCGTTTTTTTTTTTTTCTTACGGGTACCGATGGTATTTGGCAGTTTTGGCTACAAGAATTCCCTATGCCTTTACACGGCAAGTCATCAGGGCATTACAGTGACCTTATTAGGATCATTCGTTGTAGGCAGTGCGGTCACAAAGTTTACTAGGGCATTAATGCTAATATTTATTGTGTTAAGGTTAAGGTGTGATGCATTAAACACTAACTAGCAAAAAATTCTTGAAAGCTTTGTCTGTCGTTGAACGCTTTAAATATTCGTTTAAATTAAACAAAAACAACAAAATTTAAAGAAATTCTAACGATAAATTAAATTAAGTACAAAATAATATAAAAAGCAGTTAAATATGTAGTAACAATATTCTTGGCCCTGACCAAGCGGCTAAAGCTAGAATCATGAAATGCAGCACGAATATTGGTTTTGGATCGTAGCTTAAGCAGAGCTTAAGAAAATTATTTTCTACCAAAATGTAAGAAAAATCCGACCAAAAATCTACCAAATACTCTCGAGGAGTTGGCTGCTATATCAGCTTATAGACCGATTTGGACCGTACTTAGCACAGTATTGGAGCTCATAACAGAACACTACATGCCCAACTTCAGCCAAATGGGGTAAAAATTGCGGCTTTTAAGGGCTCAAGAAGTAAAATCGGGAGATAGGTTTATAGGGGAGCTGTATCATATTATATAATGATTCAAGAAGTCAAATCGGTTTATTTTAAATAATTAAATACCTGTCTACTGTCTTTACGCAATCGACCGCTATCGTGATTTCGACAGACGGGCGGACGGACGGACGGTCGGACGGACATAACTAGATCGACTCAGAACGTCGAGACGATCAAGAATATTTATCCTTTATGGGGTCTTAGACGAATATTTCGAGGTGTTACAAACGGAATGACTAGATTAGTTTACCCCCATCCTATGGTGGTGGGTATAAAAACCTACCAATTTTGGTAGGAACCTACTACAAACGGCAACACTGGCTGCGAGTTAAGTCAGTGTTTGGTGATATTCGCCCATTGAGGTACTAAATAATACAAAATAATGAATTTTTACCGAACGTGAACGGAAAGGAAAAGATGTAATGAAACTTGGTTCTCCAAAAAAATAAGATTGGGAAAAAATGGTGTAAAATCGTACCAGAAGTGCACAAAATATTACGATAAGTGACGCAGGTGGTACCATTTTGTACTTTTTTGCAAGTTGAGCTAGATCGCTGAATTTTGTACTAATATACTTTATGGCAACTTGAATTAGGTAACCAGATGACATTTAGGTACCAAAAAGTATAAAATAATACTAAGTGGAAGTGGTTGAACATTGCATAGGGCGATCGGATAAAGCAAGAACTATGAAAATTGGCCTAAATGATTGCTGTTGCGACCCATTGCCAGTAGAAACAACAAATACGATTATGAACAAGTAAAAACGTGCTAATTTCGGTCGGGCCGAATCTTATATACCTTCCACCATGGATTGCATTTGTCAAGTTCTTTGAGTTTCGTTTCCAAATATATATGAGCTATATCAAGTCATTGACCTATATGGACCGTACTTGCCATGCCGTACAAGACATAGAAAAATATCACCTCCAAAATGTCATTGAAATTGAAAAATTGAGTAAAAATTGCACCCTCAAGAGGATCGGAAATTCAAATTGGGAAATCGGTTTATATGACAGTTATATTAGGTTATGAACCGATTTAGACCACACTTTACACAGTTGTTGGAAGTCTATTCAAAATTTCAGCCAAATTGGATAAGAATTGCGCCTTCTAGGACTCAAGATCGGAAGATCGGCGGCTGTATCAGGATACAGTCAGATGTCGACCATATTTGACACAGTAGTTGGAAGTCATAACAAAGCACTTCATGCAAAATTTCAACCAAGTTTGATAACAATTGCGCCCTCTAGAGGCTCAAGAAGTCTTATTGGGAGATCGGTTTTAATGGCAGCTATATCAGGATGTAGACTGATTTAGACCACACTTGGCATAGATGTTGGAAATCATACAAAAACGATATATGCAAAATTTTAGACAAATTGGATAAGAATTGCGACCTCTAGAAGATCAAGAAGTCCAATCGGGAGATCGGTTTATATGGAAGCTAAATCAGGTTATGGACTGATTTAAGTCATACATAGCACAGTTATTGAAAGTCAAAACAAAACACCTCATGCTAAATTACAGCCAAATCGGATAAGAATTGCGCCCTCTTGCAGCTGAAGAAGTCAAAACCCAAATTCGGTTTCAAAACATGGACCGATTTGGCCTATTTACAATTTCAACCTACCTACACCATCACTGGGTATTATAACTTAGTGCATTTGTATGTAACACCCAGAAGGAAGAGAGACAGACCCATCGACTCAGAATCACTTTCTGATTCGATTTAGCTATGGCCGTCTGTCCATTTCAATTTGTGTAAAAAGTACACTTTGCAATTTTCATCCTATCATCTTTCAATTTGACACAGGTATTGTTTTTTTAGCCCAGAGACGAAGCCTATTGATATTGGAAAAATCGGATCATATTTGAATGTAGCTCACTCATATATATGTTCGATCGACTTGCAGTAATAATGCAATAAAATGGTAATTTGTTAAAAATTTAGCACAACGGATCCTGTTATGGCTTTCAGCATTTCGGGTAGATTTCATAGAAATCGGTTCAGATTTAGATATAAAGGGTGATTTTTAAGCTTTTATTTTTTTGGCAACACTGGTTTAAACAGCTCACTCACGTTTCGGTATTTGTTTCACTAACAAACATTTTCAGTTTGGCCTATAATTTAACCACAAATCGTTTTACAAACGAACAACACTTGCAAATTTTGTTATCAAAATGCGAGCTTCTTCCATTCTTCCATGATCAGCAAGAAGCATTGCAAGAGCTACCAATGCGTGCAGAAAAATTCATCATTGGACCGTACTTCTTCAAAGAGGATGCGAATCGTAACGAAAAGTAACTGTGTATGGTGAGCGCTACCATGACATGATATCCAACTTTTTTTGCCCAAAATGCAAGAGCTTGACTTGCATGACATGTGGTTTCAACAAGATGGTGCCACATACCACACAGCACGCGTTAGCCGACTTCGATGAACATTTTATTTCACGTTCGGGACCGACCAATTGGCCGCCTAAATTGCGCCTTTACACTATTTTTTGTGGGGCTATGTTAAAGCTCATTTCTATATAGACAAGCCAGCTTCAATTGACGCATTGGAAGAAAACATTGAAGCATTTCATTCATTCGTGAGATACCGGCCGAAATGTTGGAAAGAGTAGGCAATAAGCGGATGGACCATTTGAGGCGCAGTCACGTTCAACATTAGCAAGAAATAATCTTCTATTCAAATAAAGATTTAATGCACTTTCTAATTTTAATGCTTTTTTTTATATTTTGATGACAACCAAATTATAGTGGCTAAATCAGGCTTTGAACATTTGTACTCTAAAGTTCTAAAAATTACAACATATTGCGAAAAGGGTAAACTTAATACAAGGAGAACTTATGCTCAAAATAGCGGGTGATTCATTTTATAGTGTGCCTATTGGATAAAGTACCAACTAGGATCAAATATTAACAAGTAAAAGCGCGTTAAGTTCGGCCGTGGCGAATCTTACATACACTCCTTCGTCGATAGCATGTGACAAGCAAGTTTTTGATTGACTTTTTCAAATATATAAGAGCTTTATAAAGTTATAGACCGGTATGGACCGTATTTGCGATGGCTGTAAGAAGAAAATACTATCTCCAAAATGTTAGGCAAATTGAGTAATAAATGTGCCCTCCAGAGGCTCAGGAAGTCTAACCGGAAGATCTGTTGGTAATTGAAAGCTCAATTACTTATTGATATGTGAGATGTCTGCTCTTGTTCCTTAATGGTATGTTCATGAGCAAATTTCGATTTGCATAACAGGTCATAAACCGATAAACAGATTTTGGACGTCATAAGAAATCGCAACGTGCAAAATTACAGAATTGCGCCCTATTACATCTCAAGAAGTCAAATCGGGATATGGGTATATATGGCAGCTACATTAAAACATGGACCGGTTTGACCCATTTATAATCCCAAACGATCTTCACTACTATGACGTATTTGTGCAAAATTTTAAGCGCTTAGCTTTACTTCTTCAAATGTAAGCGTTCTTTCGACAGACCGACGGACATGGCTAGATCGACTTAAAATGTCCAAATTATCGGAATTTTGAGTAGAAAATAATTGTATCAAAAGTGATAAAATCGTATTACGACGCCCGAACACAGCGACACAAGGTTCTTTACACTGTCCGTGCGCCTCTGTTCGTTTTTCTTATGTCCGCATTCATAAGAATTTATGTGCGGAAGTGCATGACGCCCATCTATGCTCTAGAGCTCTGCACAATTTTAAGCAAAGTTGCATAATATTAAAATAACTATCGAAACAGCCTTTTAGAAAATCGAATTTTTTTCTTCAAAATTTGGTTCTAAAAAAGAGTTTGATCAAAATTTTTTAAAAATTAAATTTTAATAAAATTTTGGCTTTAGAGAATGTGTTATTCACAATTTTAGATTTCATAAAATTTTAGAGATATTTTTTCAGAATTTACAATAAAATGTATCTACTCTACAGCTAAATAATTGTCTTCTCGGTCCGAATCTTATAAACCCTCCACCATGCATCGCATTTGTCAAGTTCTTTGAATGAGTTTTTCATTTTAATATACATATGTATGACTTAAATACTCATTTTGGGATAATCACGAGCATTGTATCACAATGTTCTGTTCTTTCGACTTAAATAACAATTTGAGTATAAATTGTGCATATTGAAAATTTTTGCATATTTCTGCAGTTTAGTGTTCTCTTTAGTTTAAGGTTCTGTCAAGTATTCGTTTGGTTGCGGTCTACACATACATGCCTTATGGTTGCACAAGGATTTTATTTGTGCTCTAGCGTTGCCATTGACATTGATTCGGCGAGCAGACGGATAGTTGGATGGACGAATGCATCATGCTAATGTCGACACACATGCCTCTAAAGTCTATTTACCTAAGTAGCTAACCAACCCAGCAGACAGAGCCGATAATATTCTTTTTGGATTTAATTTGGCTTTACAAGCTCACCCGTAGCAAAAGCAAAGGAATATTTGATGCTCGTTTAAAAAAAAAATAAAAATTTAATTTTTATTATGCACTGATATGGTATGCTAAGATTATGCAGTGGTTGCTTAAACTCATTTGAAGGTTGCCAGGAACTGTCATTCCCTTTATTCAGATGAATTTTTTTTTTGCCTGAATGGCAGGTTATTTTTATACACACTACCATAGCATACAAATATTGGCATTCTATTTGCAACACAACGAAGTATGCATTAACGATCCAATTGAAATTTTGTTTACGAACATTACAGCAGGGAAACTTTCTCGCATAACAATAAGCGCTAATCGATTCAAGTTCTTCAATCAGTAATAAGGAACCTACATTTGGTAACCGCTATGACGCTGAACGCCTGGGTTCAAATCCAGACGAGACGATCAGAAATAATTTTCAGCGGTGATTTTCCCCTACTAATGCTGGCAACATCGTTCGGACTAGGCTATAAAAAGGAGGTCCCTTATCATTGAGCTTAAATACTGGAATCGGACTGCACTCATTGGTATGTGAGTAGTTTGCCTCTGTTCCTTAGTGGAATGTTCATGGGCAAAATTTGTACTTTTGATAACCGACTCCGAACTGCTTAGAGGCATCTCTCAAAAGGGGCTGAAACGATACCTTGAAATATTTACTGATTGTGTAGAATGGTCAAGGAAACATAGGCTATATAATTTTTTGACATCGGAAGGGGGGCTGAAATAAGAGTGTACCTATCACGTCGAAGTATAGGGGTCACTCCACCCCCCAAAAAAACTCTAAATGACATATTAGCGAATCACGACTATATGGGACTCGGTTTGTTTGTTTATTCCGTATAGACTCAAAAACGGCAGAACCGAGTTTTTCGAAATTTTCACAGATCGTGTAGGTTGGTCTGGAAGAAAACTTAGGTTATATGATTTATCGATATCGGAGGGGGCGCACCCTCCTCCTTACCTCAAAAAACACCACTCAATGAAAGATATCGGAGGGTAGAATACGAGTCTAGTGTTACAATTTGAGCCTCAGTACCCAGCGGGCCGCCCCAACCCCAAAACTTTCCCAAACAGACATACTGAATGTTCTTGTCCATATGGGACTCAAATTAAAGCTATTCGGGAGTAGATTACGAATATACCAAAAAAAAAGTCCATCTATCGGGTGGGTTCCCCATCTATTGGGTGGTTTCCCCAAAAATCCCCTAAATGGGCATATTAGCCGATCATGGCTATATGGGACTCAAATGAAAGCAATTTGGGAGTAGATTAGGGAAATGACATAAAAATTTGTGTTTTAATATCTAAGTGGCGCTTAATCTCCTTCAATCACCTCAAATCACGACAATATGGGACTCAAATGAAAGGTATTTGAGAGTAGAAAAGGAATCCAGTTTTGGGGCCAAGTGTTTGTGGGTAAGCCCTAAGCACCCCCTAAATTGAACTTAATTCCCGAACATATCAATATGGGTCTCACATAAAAGGTTTTTGGGATTAAAGAACGAACTTGATGCCTATTTTTAGGGCAAAGTGGCGGAGTGCCAGCCCCAACTCCAAAACGTCCCCTAACCCATACATATTTATCAACGATCAAATGAATATATAGACCAATCCCAACAATACAGGCTCAAATGAATCAGGACTTATTTACCGACTTTGGTAAAATGGGTCTCATATGAAAACTATTTGAGAGAATAGCACGAAGCTTATATTTTCTTAAAGATGAAGTGTCTGGGTAGCGACCTCACTCCCAAAATACACCCCAAACCGGACATATTTACTCATCACAATATAGGTGTCTAAAGAAACGTATAAGGGCATAGAGAAAAAATGTGCCCATGAACACACAAAAGTTCTGTTCCATTCAATTTTAAGCTCAATGATAAAAGATATCTTTTTTATAGTCGAGTTCTAACGGCGTCCCGCAGTGCAACACTATGGGGAGAAGTTTTAACATGACTTCTATGCATGGCATAGTACAGCCTAGGATATTTCTCGCTATATCATCTCGCAGTCGGAGTAGGATATAACCCAACCAAGTCAATATCCTCTTCTGGATTTCTACATCGACGGGGGAAGTGTTTGTTGTTATTTGCAATACTTCATTTGTAATGCGGTTGGGCCAGAATATTCGAAGTTCATTTCAGTATCATACAGTATTGGTAATAAAGCGATACCGTAGGGGATAAAAGCCATACCGCATGGTATGGATAAAATATAAAATTATTACTTTATTTTAATTAGCTATGACAGAACATTTGTCCTATTTGACGAACTTAGAACGACGTGCCAACGTTCCGCTTCTTCTTAAATCTCTGACACCAAGTTGCGAGATGTCTTTCTCCACTTGGTCTTTTCATTGGGCTTTTGGTCGCTTGCGTGTACCACCGCGATTGCCCTTAGAAGACTTTTTCGAAGGAGCTTCTTCATTCATTCTGATAAAATAACCTAGTCAATGCAACCGTTGTATTTTGATACGTTTAACGCCTTCAACGTTGCCTGACTGGTGCTGAAATCTTGTGTTTCGTTCGGTCGATATCCCTAGACAACACAGGTTACGCTGCTTAAAAATGCTCCAATAACCCCTCGTCCGTAAGAAGATGTTGATGTCGAGTTCACAGCAATAGATACTACAACCTGTTTCATTTTCCCTCTTCAATCCATCTCTAAAAACATTAATGTCTGAATACCTAACTCGTCATTTCTGTCACTCTGCCAGGATAGGTAAAATGACTTGCAGTGCCTTATCCACCACGTCCATTCCTACTTGGAAGTCCGTCTGAGAGAAGGCCGTGGTACTATACAATATACGTGTGTGTCTCGCCGGTGACCCACAAATCAATTCAAGCTGCGACAATCTGAGAAGAGTTCTGACTGCTGTTTCCCTTATAAATAAGTCCAAGGCCGAATTGCCATCATTACCTCTCATGACCCAGTCGCAGTGGTTCCCATAGCACAAATCCTAAAGAGACCCTATTCACCCTGTTAAGGGCAAAGGTGGCCGTCACCGGCCACCAAACCTGCTAGCCATATGCCAAAACTGGCCGCACCACCGCCGAGAACAACCAATGCATTAGCCTGGGATTTAAACCCCACTAATTCGCCACGCGATTCTGAAACGAATATATTGCCGCGAATGCCTTTCTAATCCCTGACTCCATGTTCAGTCTGCTGTCCAATATCTCCCCTGAAAACTTCGGCGACTTCGATAACTGTAAAGTCACCCCCTGAGGAAG
The DNA here is from genome assembly GCF_963082655.1 of Stomoxys calcitrans. Classification (NCBI taxonomy): domain Eukaryota; kingdom Metazoa; phylum Arthropoda; class Insecta; order Diptera; family Muscidae; genus Stomoxys; species Stomoxys calcitrans. Next base: position 160,249,788 of record NC_081556.1, on the reverse strand, counting down.
GGTAGCCAAAATACCGATATCTTTCGCATTCGCGTGAACAGAACCAGTTGCGTCTGCCCGCATTCACTTCCCGGACGCAACCCGTCTCTCATGTAGCAGAAACCCATAAAATCCTGTCCAAAAATATCCCTGTGGCGAGAATAACCAGATCGTCCACGTACTCACAGACTCAAACACTCAATCTCTCCGATCTATCTAGAAGATGATACAGAGCAGAGGCGATATTACCTCTCCCTTAGCGAAATTCACCACCAGGCCATCAATACTGGCCTAGACCTCCCCGTCCCATGCATACTCATTATCCAAGCAATCACACCATTCCCAAGAACTACACCCCTAAGTGCTGCATCAATGGCAGACGATCTCATGTTGTTAAAAGCCTCCTCAAGATCCAAAAACGCTGCCTTTGTGTAGTCCCTGTAATCGATATGTCTTTACATGATGCAATGCAGAGTCCACGAATCTGCCCTTAATATAGGCATGCTGACAGCGAAAGAATTTAAATGTCCCCAACTCTCTTATGATATGAAGGTCTAAGATTTTCTCCAGCGTCTTGACAAGAAATAAGGAGAGACTAATTGGTCTAAAATCCTTTGCGGGAAAAAACTACTTAGCCCTCCTCCTAGACCTTGGAACATAGGCAAATCTTATACATGCCCTAATAGATGGTCGAAATCTTCCTGTAGCGCTTTTGGATAAATTATGAAAAATGTCCCTCACCATCTCCATGGCGGTGGGCATTCAAAGTTCGACTAGGCCGATTTAAAAACGTTTTTACCTCTTTTAATTCGGTTAAGTTAAATCGTACATTGGTTTGAACACAAATTGAATTGGTTTGGCTTAAATCTCCTTTTGTTTGCTAGGCGAACATACATTTGCATATGTTTACTGATGCAAACGTACAGATGGCGGTCTGCATTATTTATGCATGGACATTGGAGGGGTTCGAAATGTTTGGTGTGCGATGTTGGTTGGTCCGTTGCGATGGAAGGGAGTTAAGGAAAATAATTTAAAATGTAGCAGTTTAATAATTCGCATGGTGCTTTTGGGATATGTACTACGCTTCTATTGAGAAATGAATGCCTCGGTGAGTATCAGGTAAAAGTGTCCACAACTTCAAAGGTGGGAATAACAACAAATTTTGCAAATTGAGAAACCATTTCATGTTGAATAGAATGAAGTTTGAAGTCATGCTGTTTTGTGGTTTGCTTCTTTTATTTATTTTACTAAATGTGCAATTACAGTTTAAAATACCCACTCGAATACACCAAAATGCATGTCATACATTTAAATGAAATGGATTGACTGACTCACAACTGAAATATTTACACCATGAATAACTAAAAAGAGTACATCGAAGAGACGCCTGTCTTACCTCTCTTATGCAAAGGAAACTCATTTTTACTTACCAAGAATGCAAGGGGGATGTGCTTATTGAATGCCCAGGGGAAGGCAATTTTTTAAATGTATTTTCCCCCTTTTTTCTTTTTGATATTTTGAAAATTGTCTATTTCCTTACCCTCCGTCCACCGAACCTGGTCCTGACAGGATGTTGGCAATTTCTTGTGGCTCAAACATGTATTGAATGCGGAAATCCTTTTTAGGACTTGTTAAAACCCATAAACGATGTCCTCTTGTTCGTTTATGCGCTTTGTTTGTTGTTTTGTTGAGTGTGTCATACCTTAACTATGCCATACAATCCAATCAATGAGAGAGAGAGAGGGAAAGAGAGCGAAAGGGGTTTGAATTGAAATTATTGATATTCAAATCCGACGTTTGCCATAAAGTGTCACTCTCAAAGATGTCAATTTAATACACGAGTCATAGTTGTGTGTGGGTGTGTGTGTTTGACAGCCCTATTATGTGCTTTGCACTTTGTTCACTCAAGATACTCGAAGGCAACATTTTGTTTTTCTTCTTCTTTCGCAACATTGATAATGCAAGGAATGACAAGAGCGAATACATCCACACATAGGAACGCATTAGTGGTTGTGGTGCTTCAATCTATGATTGTGCCTAGACCTATCTACCCAAAACATAAATTTGCTCACGTAGGTATGGCTGTCCGTGTGTGTATATTAGACTGGCACTTAACATTTATTTAGCTTAGAGGTTGTTGCAGTGGGGGGATAAAGAGTTAACTTTACAACTTAAATGGGATAATTGAGTGCAATTGTGTGCACCACAATAAAGTGGGGACTACACAATTGTCGTCGTTTCGTATGTTAGATTTGTTGCATGATTGCAACTAACTGACAAACAACAAATGAGCATGTTTGGACCCCTTAGAATTTTTGCTCATACTTTATCGGATGGAAAACAATTTGCTGAAATGAAAATGCCATTCAAATGTGATGGGTGTCTAAAATGGTCTTCTTAGAGTTCATGAAGTGATCGGTCTATATGGACGTTGCATTTGGCTTGTCTATGAAGTGAGTCATCCAAGATATTGAGAAGTGTATGATTAACCCAGCTCTGTCCCTCGAAAAAAATACATCTAATCGGTCCAACTGATGTGAGACCCAACAAAGTATAGATATTCTTGATCGTCTTGACATTCTAAGTCGATTTTGCCATGCCGCTGTCCGTCGAAAGCACGGAAACTTTTCAAGGACTTTATTTCTAATCGCTTGAAATTTTGCAGAAATACCTCCTATTAGTGTAGGTTGGTTGGGATTGTAAATGGGCCATATCAGTCCATGTTTTGATATAGCTGCCATATAAAACAATCTCTGATCATGATTTCTTTATGCTCTAGAAGGCGCAATTCCTATCCGATTTCGCTGAAATTTTACACGTTTTGTGATGATTTCCAACAACTGTGCCAATTGTAGCTTAAATCGGACGATAACCTCATATAACTGCCATATAAGCCGATCTCCAAACAAATCTATTTGTAAATTTTTCGCATAAATTAAAATTATGTTCAAATCAAAAGAAATTTGTTCACTTTTCACAGCGTATAGCAAAAAGATTGTTGTTATTTTTATATGTGCATGCATACTGGGTAAATGGCGAATCTCACAAATTCTTTGAATTACACTGGGAGCATCATTACTTTGAGGTTGTATTTAGGTTAAGTGATCTGCTTTTCAACAAGATTCAATCTAAGCTCACCGAAAAAAAGGCGACGGGGGATATTGTGGTTATTGCTTTCGAATTTTTCCAATTCGATAACAATGAACGTCACGAATGCATTCAACGCACTAACATCAAGCATGTTACAAAATACCACCATTGGCCACCGACTGTCATTTTGTTTGCATGTGTGCGTAGCCACCATTTGTTCCATAGTATGAACTCCACTCTTGGTTTTGTTAAAATCTTCAATAATGTTAGGTTTCTTCTTTTCACTACTCTCATTTTTGGTATGTACTGAGCAATTGGCGAGAAACATCTGGCAACATAACTGCTTGCAATTTATGTTCATATACCCGAAGGACAACAAATGATAGATGGTCACAAAGAGGGGGCTGTGAGCATTCCAAAACTATGTGGCCTAATCTAGACTTGAAGAGGTTTACCGCTTTGCTGTCTCTGGCTAGAACAGACGTCTCACCCATTGCGTCCGTCATGACAGGTCACTGTCTAATCGGAAAACATGCTGGCAGACTGAAGGTTGCCAGCAACGTCTTTTGCAGAAGCTATGAGGCCACCGTAACGCACACGTAACACATGTCCGCCTATGACGCCAAACATTTAGGTTCGAATCCTGACGAGACCATCAGAAAAAATTTTCAGCGGTGGTTTTCCCATCCTAATACTGGCAACATTTGTGAGGTACTATGCCAGGCTCCTTAGCATTGATCTTAAACTTGAAGCGGACTGCACTCATTGATATGTGAGAAGTTTGCCCCTGTTCCTTAGTGGAATGTTCATGGCCAAAATTTGCATTTTTGTGAGGACATTGAAGAAGAAGAGTCTATAGAACACATTCTGTGTGTGTGTCCCGCACTAGTAGTCAGAAGGAGTTTCACTTTTGGTTCTCATTTCTTTAAGAACCTGTCTGATTTAGCGGATGTGAACATTCGCAAGTTGTTGGGATGGATGGTTCCACGAAAGGAACTAGAAGACATCATCTTCTTTTGTTCCTGTGGTATCATAATGGACGAAAACGTCTAAGTCTGATGGCAGACTCCCACTTAAACCTATCGTAACCTAACCTACAACTTGTGTATGGTAAATTGGCTTTTGGCATGTCGCATAGAGCTGAAAAAATTTTTGTCCTATTTTTTCTTATTGTTCCTAAAATAGTCAAGTGATTCTAATGCAAATTTTCTGCCAATTCATCCGAATTGAAAATTATGTCATACGTTACATTTCTATCCGTTACACTTAGTCCGAGATTGCGTTCGCGAGTGCTATTACGATTACGACCAACATAAATTTGAGTGTTGTATACATACCAGCTTTTTGAGTAGCATAGCACCCAAATTTTTATTCCATATTTCCTCGGCTTGGATGGAATATACCAACGAGACCTACGTCCCTCACGAAAGGGAAATAACTGTTCATCTACCGCAATGGTTTTTTCCTGGTGTGTATACAGCTTTCAAATTATGATTCCATTTATCGTGTATACATTTGGAATTGGTGCCAATTTGTCATGAACAGTAGTACATGTAGATACAGTGTTGGCCATACGATGTTCGCGGTCATCAAATCGAATGCAACCATGCACCCAGAGAAAATTTGATTCCAAACATTCACACTTTAGTACCATTTGGTATTGATAGTAAAGCAACATTGTATGGTAACAAATTAATACCGCATGCTATGAATAAAGTATTCAATGATTAGTACCAATTGGTATTAGTTTTATTAATGAACTGGTATTGTTTTAAATACCAATCTGTTACTGGTTTTTTGTACCAAACTGTTATTGATTTTAGTACCAAACTGTAATTGGATATACCACCCCTTATCGAACCAAAATAAAATACCATTAACAGCTTTTTAAATATTATTTTATTTCGATTATTTATGTTACTAATTACAATTTAATGATTACAAAAAGTAATATTACACCGCACAGTGTTGCGCCGGTGGACAAAAATGCAAAAATTAAAATTGTTATAAAATTTTTTAATAATCTTTCATAAAACCCTTCAAATCAGAAGATTTATAAAATATGAATATATGAGGTCCCACTTCAACAAATCGATGTTTTTGTACAAAGGTTTTTTAACAAATGAATGAATGAAATGTTGGATCCAAAAAGGGCCGACTTGGGGTCGCCCTACTTCTTTTTCAGTGTTCTTCAATGAAGTGCCCCGAATTAAAAAAGCAAAATTTTAGCCGCACGAACTGGCAACAATTCAATATTTTGAAAGAAATATATTCTACAAAAATGTTTGCAGGAAAATTCTACTTTACTCCCATGAATACACTAAAACCCAAAACTTGAAACAAACACCGGAAATAAAAAACGGAAAATTCAATGCAGGGATAAAGTCACATGTTAAAACAAACGCCTTCTATAGGCTTAGGAACTCAAATCAAGACATTGGTTTATATGGGAGTTATATCAGGTTAGATACCGATTTGGACCATACTTGGCGTAGTTGTTGAGATGTCATCATGCTAATTTTCAAATAAATCGGGTAATAATTTCGACCTCTGGAGGCTCAAGAAGTTAAATCGGAAGATCGTTTTATATGGGTGCTATATCAGATTATAGTTCGATTTGGGCCTTACTCCTCTTTTTTCTATATTACACTCAAATATTCCTCTGTGCAAAATTTTAGAGCTCTATGTTAACTCTAACTATTTTTGTCCAAAGAATACACTAAGAGGCAACACTGTGCACTGTGACCAATCTCGAATTTTTGTACTCAGCAATTGTTTCCATATCCATGGTTTCCCAGAAGGGGTTTTAATATGAATACACCAACACAGCATCTTTTTACTACACACTGGATTTTATAATGTTACTGCTGTAGATAACATCCGTAAAGTTTGTACTATTTCCATTTTCACCGCTGTCGAGTATTTGAACACGTTTACATAAATTAAAACAAATATTTTATTATGGCGTCAATATTTTAAGTACAAAGCTAAACAATCCTTTTGCCGCGGTGACATGACTACAAAATTGACGCTGTTACTTCTTAATAGCCAACTTCTTCTGGTATTAAATTGATACCAAATGGTGATAAACATATTTGCAAATAACGCGAATAAAATAATACCAGCCGGTATTGTTAAAGTACCGTCCTTTTTCTATCAGTGTGGATTCGCTTAAACATTTTTAAAGACATTGTTATTCTATATAATGGCCGACCAGTTTCTTCATTCCACACATTCGCCGTATGACCGATACACATCAGAAAGCAGCAACAATCCAAAGTATGCATGCAGAGTGTGCCATATAAATTCACACACCCTAAAAATTCGTCATGTTCAAAATAATATTCTCAACCGGTCCAAGGAACATGCGGAATGCAGACAAAACGGCAACTATATTAGCAGCTGCTAATGCTTTTGGAACTGAATTATAAAAAAATAAACTTATAATGAACATAAACCTATAAAAAAGGGAGTAGGTTTTTACCTGACGTGAAATTTTCTGCACGTCGAAATGAAGTTCATCGATTTATTTCAAGGGTTTGTGATGAATATTCAATCTCCTTACTTTTAAAAACAAAAAAATTTCAGCATTTGCTGCATTTTCTTCTGCTCAATTTTACTTAAGTGGCTCAATGTCGTCTTCATCCGAATGCACTCTTACTTCACTTTCATCATTCTCTTCGTCTGTTAATGCAAAATCATCGTCACTATTGCACGGAGGTTCGCCTTTTTTGCTTTCCAAATCAAAATCCATTTCTAGTTCATCTCGCTGCCTTCTTTCACGTAATGCTGTGTTTTGTCAATACTTCGAACCACAACTAAAATTCAAATAAATGCACAAACCAACTTCACTAATGTGTGTTCCAGAACAAACTGAATTTCGTAAAATGAAAAAATAAGAGGGTGCTATAACTCCAAACACAAAAATATGCGGCAATTCCAGGTACCTGCTAATGTATGTACATGCACATACGCGATTCAAAACTATAACTGGACAGGCAAATATAGTAAGGGTACCAATTCAAAATCGGGGATTTTTGGTCGTTCAGGCAAAATAATTATACTTTACAAAATACAAGGTGATCCCGTTGAACCGTTTTTTATTTTATTTAAGGTTACGGCCTGCGCATAGAGGGGACCGATAGGATCTGGCTAACTACCGATATACGCAACATTCGCAATTTTCCGCACAGACCAAATAAAACCAAATTTCCGTCAGTTGCAAGTCAGGAGAGAGATCATTGTACAAAATTTAAGTCCAATCGGGTGAAGTGTCGAATCACTAATTTTGGTTCAATTTTGCATAAAATCTTACTTTGACGATGGTATCGATAGGAAAAATATCAAGAGATATTCAGACAAAAAAAAATAAAATATCGATTGTATCAACACTGCCATCGATATTTTGCTAGCTCTAGGACCAATGAGGGTTAAATATGCCAAAGAACTAAAAACGCATTTTAAGGATACAGATGACACCATAATTCGTAAGATATACGGACTCACGTCTGTCTGTTGATATATTGCCGATACAGCTCGCAATTGTCTTCTGTTTCAGCTGTGTGATGGAATAAGTGGGGAAATCTCAAAATTTCTGAATCAATTGAATCGCTTGTGTGTGATTTTCGTTTTCGTTTCATTTATTGCTTAAAAGTTACTTAGTCTATTTTTGCTGTATGTCGGCCCCTATGTATATGTTATTCTTTGCTTGTCAATATTTTATTAACGAGAGTGCCTTTCCCCCTCTTAATGTTCGTATTTGCAGGTGACAAACTCTTCTGTACGAGTCTCTGTTGTTGTGTGCATTAAGACGTACTTGTCGTGAATCGATAATGCTCTCAGTGGCAAAGGCAGCCCCAACAGCAGCCGCCATCTACGCCACAATTGAATTTGTTCATGCTCTCTTCTACCACTTGTAGTAGTCACTTGCATCTCTCGGACATCGATAGCTGTGACAACATGACAGTGACAATTTCACACCCGAACAAACGCATACTCGCGAATGCTTTCACACACGAGTACGTCACACAAGATCATAAAACCAATTAAAACGTCAACATCGAACAAAGCCAAACAGCAGCTAACGGCAGCTACTACCAAAGAGACAGGCAACGCGGCAAAACAGACAAGCACGCAGTGGAGACGGGGGTGACACACAGAGCCATGCTCATGTGAGTGCGTATACGTCACGAATTAATCGAATCGAAAGCATCAGCCGAACAAACACACACACACACGCATACACAGCTACCGTCGGAGAGAGAGGGAGCTGCCGTATAGGAGAGGGGCTGCTGCGAATTAAGAAAAAAAAAGAAGGCAAAATTGAGCAAGGTTAGGTGACAGAGTGACAGTGCCACCAAAATCGAATCATCGCTGCCATAGCAGCGGGCAAATCGCAAATCAAAGGAAACGAAGGCGAATGAGTGAGAGCCGAAACACAGCCATAGTCATAGCCATAGCCAAGAGCACATACAATAAGATAACTGACAACAACAGCAGCCATAACAACATGAGCCATGAGTGCGCACATACACACACACCCACAACCAGGCACCGCCATCACTTACCAAGCATTGGGCACTGAAGAAGTCTTCTGAACGAACAAACTCGTATATGTGTATGCACAAACTCACATACTCGCACACACACACACACACGTATACAAGCATCGGCATCAGAACGCGCGGTTGTTGTCCATCTATTTGTCTGTCTGTCAGTTGGTCTGTTGATATTTTCAACGAAAATAAAATAGATACAGATGTCGCCGCTGCTGTTGTTGTTGCAAAGAATCGGTGCAACGCTCGTTTGAAAAGCGGAAGATTTTTCGTTAGAGAATGAGATTTGTTTTCTGGGGGCTTTTCAGTTAAGATTTGTTGGTCCACCACATCCGTCGCAATAGTCCGGACGTCGCCAACAACGTTTCGATTCTCGACCGTCGGCATTGGATTCAGTGAATTATCGACAAACGACAAACGAGTTGTGAGTGTTTAACTTGAAGTGAGTGTGTCTGTCTTTCTGTCAAAGTGTTGAATTGTTCAAATTATAATTTTATGAAAATAATAATAATACCGCAAGGAGACCAAAGTCCCCCACCTCCCCAAAAGAAGAAAAAAAAAGAAGAAGAAAAAAGAAAAATATTAAAACAAAATTAATTGAAAAAAATAATTAAAAAAAGAGCCAAAAGAAAAAAGAGAGATCGAAACAAACGTTTTTTTTGTTTAAAGAAGAAGCAAAAAAAAGATACGAAAAAAAGAAAAGTTGTTGTATTTTACCAGGCATCGAAATGTGAATAATTTTAACAAAAAGTGTTTTTCTTTTCGAATACTCGTCGTCGACATATCCATAACCCTCACTCAACCCACAACTTTACCGACGACAATGATCTGTGCAAATTAAAATCGACAACAACAACAACCACGACTATCATCACTACCCACAACAACTACAACTACAACTAAAACCAAAACAACAAACAACAGCATAACTCAAAGCAAATCAATATTTTTCTACTCGCCTCTACCAGAACCAGACCAAAGGGATTATTTTTGGACCACTTTCTATATTTTACATAGCTCTATTTTTTCTACAACAAGGTAAGCAAAAAGGTCCTACAAATCCATTATGCTTTCTGCACATACCCACACACACACACTCATACACACATACACACATATTAAAAGCATATGTGCGATTTTCACAAACAATTTTCGGCTTAGCTGCTTTGATGCGATTAAAAGCGCATATTTATCTCATAACAAAAGAGACAATATTTGTGTCATGATCAATCACGTGTAGTTAAGCAACTAGACGACTTTATTTTGCAAGACAATAGGAAGAAATGTTGAAATATCCATTTTGGTGAATTTTTTGGTTAACACAATGTTAGAGTAGATATTGAAATTTATAAACCTATACAAAAATTTGGACTTTGATAATATTTAATATAGAAAACATCCAAATTCTATTCTACCTTAAAATAGATAGGCCAAGCTATTTCAATATTTGTATCCTCTTAATATTCTTCAGTTTGGTTAAGAAAATAAATAAGTTTATTATTTTAGAAAAATAAAAATGCAAAGTATGGCTCATGCGTTGTAGCGTGCGCCACAAAAAACATGTTTATTTTTTAATTTTTGAGTTTTTTTACAAAGCGACATCACGCTTCAAGTGCTCTTAAAAGTAAACAAAATACCAAACATTTTACAATTCACTGAAAAAAGTTAAAGAAAATTATTTTCTGTAGCATGCGTCAAGCTAAAGAAAAATCTTATTTCAAAACTTAATACTTAAAGAATTGGGACGACATTTGCAAAATGTTGTACCGTATGAGTGCAACATTAGTGCAACATTTTTTTCAGAATCAAAATAATCATTAGTTACTCTGCTATTTTTAATCTTTTGTAATTGGTAAGTAGAGATTCAGGGATAATCGCAGGTATCTGCTTAGTTTTTGGAGATTTTTTTCTACTTAATGGTCAATAATACCCTATACCTACATCATTAGAGAAGATTTGGTGTTATATCTAATTCTGAACCGATTTTGATGGTCTTCAGTATGGGTTATTAAATAATCCTCATCAAACAATCCTCCATCAAATCATTTCACAATTGCAATTACTACAGCGAGGTATATATGAATAAGGAAACTTAATAGATGTTGATTAATTATTGTGCCAATTTTCGTGGAGATCGGTTGCACAATCACCAACGAACGACCGTAATGGGTGATTTTTTTAGCTACTATCTTTTTGGCAACACTGGTTTAAACAGCTCACGCACGTTTCGCGTTTTGTTTCATTGTCAAACACCCTCAGTTTGGTCTATAATTGAACCATGAATCGTCTTAAAAACGAACAACGCTTGCAAATTATTTAATTTTTTTTATCAAAATGTGTGCACTGTTGAGAAGGTTTATGCCGCGCTTTTTCCATTTTATGGACGAAGCTCATTTTTGGCTCAATGGGTACGTAAAGGAGCAGAATTGTCGATTATGGAGTCAAGATCAGCCAGAAGCATTGAAAGAGCTACCAATGCATCAAGAAAAGGTCATAGTTTGGTGAGGTTTATGGGCTGGTGGCATCATTGGACTGTACTTCTTCAGAGATGATGCGTATCGTAACGTTATTGTGAACGATGAGCTCGATGATGATATCCAACTTTTTTTTTGCCCAAAATGCAAGAGCTTGACTTGCATTACATGTGGTTACAACAAGACGGTGCCACATGCCACACACCAGGCATAACAATGGACTTATTGAGAGCCGAGTTCGGTAAACATTTGGTTTCACTTTCGGGACCGGTCAATTGTCCGTCTAGATCGTGCGATATAACGCTTTTAGACTACTATTTTGTTGGGCTATGTTAAAACTCATGTCTATACAGACAAGCCCGCTTCAATTGACGCGTTGGAAAAAACATTGAAACATTTATTCGTGAGACACCGGCCGGAATGTTGGTAAGAGTATGCCAAAAGTATGCCAAAATTGGACTAAGCGGATGGACCATTTGAGGCGCATTCACGATCAAAATTTCCATGGAATGATCTTTAAACATTAAATTATATGGAGCATAGTATCGATTTAAATAAATATTTCATGTATTTTTTTTTAAAACTTTCCTATGGCTCTTAAAAAATCACACTTTATATGTGGTAGCGCTTTCTAAATCTGAACCGAATTCAACCAAAATTTGGACACAGTTGAAGTAGTAGAAGAAATCATTTAGATAGTCGCTCATTTAATGCGCTTGCAGTGGCTCTAGAATTCAAAGTCGAGCGATGTATATACATGGGAGCTTCATCTAAATCTGAACCGATTTCTATGAAATTCATCTGTCATATGGATGGTCATTAGAGAATTGTCCTTGTCAAATTTTGAGCGAGTCGATGAACAAATCACCACATTGCTGTAATTTTACAGAAAATCTGACATTTATTTGTCTTAGCTATATCTAAATCTGAACTGATTTTAACCAAACTCTGTACACACATATGAAATCACAGAAAAAGACATTATGCAAAGTTTTGAGCAGATCGGTTGATAAATGCGCTGACAAATGCTCTGGAACTGAAAATCGTGCGAAGCATATTACGGTAGTTATTTATAAGCCAAAATTGATTTCGATCAAAATCTGTACATATTGTTGAAGTCATACAAAAATATATTGTCCAAGATTGATTGTGGGAATATTGATTGATAAATGCGCTTGTAGTGGCCCTAGAAGTCAAAATCGGACGGAACATATATACAAAAGCTAGATTTACATCTTAACCAATTTCGGCCAAATTCCATTCATATTTTGATAATCGTAGACAAAATCATTGTGAAAATTTTTGGGATGATACAATTGCCGTGGCTCTAGAAATGAAATCGGACGGAGGATCGTGATCGGATGATGTTATTGCAGTATAAGTCAAACTCGGACGAAAATATCCAAATCTGAACCGATTTCTTCAAATTTCAATACGCAAAAAAATATCTGTATCATATTTGAAGATGATTGGTTGAAAATTGCGACTTGTGCTTTGTAAACAAATAGACGGACAGACAGAGAGACAAATCAAAAAGTGATCCTAAGTCGATCGGTATACTCAATCATTCAATGGGTCTAGCTCTTTTCCTTCTGTATGCTACAAACAAAGGCACTAAGTTATAAAACTCTGTACCACAGTAGTGGTGTAGGGTATAAAAATTCTATTGTAAAAAAATTTCGGCATAATTTCCTCTAGCCATGAAATTTTGACAAAATTTCCTATAGAAATAAATTATCGTAAACTTTCCTATGAAAATAAAGTTTTTTACAAAATTTTGAAAACATTTCTCCAAAAATTGTAGAGTTTCCTTATCATCATTTTGGAGAGGGGTTTAACATGGTTAAATATGACTTGTGGAACTGCTGATGTGTTTAATGTTTATATTGTGAATCCATTCCTAGTGCACATCGGCAGTGCAAAACAAGAAGCTTTGGTTCATGGCAGTTTTAAATATTTGTATAAACAGATGAACAAAATCATATGTAGTACGGAAGAGTAATTTGCCACAGATAGAATGTATGTCATTGCACAAAAATACATGCATTGCGAAAAGTACAGCTAATAGATAGGGTTATCGAGCGTGGTTAATGTGGTAATTGTATCATAGATGCGTTTTCGCTATTAATACGATTCAAATACAACATGCCAACGCACGGCCCTTGAAGCCATCACACCTAATATGATTGAAAAGTCTTCTAACCAAAGACGAAACGCGTCCCATAGTGGTTGGTGTGTGTTGCTATCGTTGGCTTTGCTTTTCCATTTGCATTTCCGATCATTGAGCTCGCCTCGAAAGAGAAACAAACAAAAATATGTGTATAAACCCTAAACAATTTTAATAAAAATGAGGCACGAAGAAAAGAAAAACAATCATCCAGAATTTCGGATTCTTAATAAACAGTTATGTTGACCAAATTTAATAAAGAGTTATATTGACCAAAATGCATGGGTCAACGTAGGGTTAGCTTGTAAGAACCAAAACTATTTCACAATGTGCTTTTCAAATTCCTAATCTCTATGGCAAATTCTAAGAAAACTATAACAAGTTATCAGGAGTCGAAATCCGAACATTGCTTCCGGCTTCTAACGAAAAACGTTTGTGGTTTTGTCCCACCGTAGTCAAACTTCCGTTTTTTTTTTGGTAACGACCAAAAATTGGCCCACCCTAATTGACAAGGCCTTGTCTGCTACCGAGAAGATTGGTATAAATAACATACATGACTTTCTGCCTACTATCTACTGTCTACTTTAATAATGATAACATTTAGTTATGAAAGATGGACATTCGTTAATGTAATACCCACACCATCCCCCCGGTGTTGTTATTATTGCCTCAAATGTTATAGCCATAAATCAATAAAATCCACAATTCGTCTTCAAATTGGGGATGTGCTATACTAATGAATGTTCTTTGTGGCGAATGATGATGTTCATGTTCGTGTCCATGTTCATCATACGCCGTATGTGCTCTGAATTTATATTGATTATACGCCCTGTGAACCCTTTCAATGTTGTTTCTGTTATGATTTATTGAAATATTTCTACGCTTGATTGGGATACAAACAAATGAAAGTTGCCTTTAAATTTCGCTGAAGCAAAAAGTCTTTATTGCCTTTTTGGTATATGTACATATATGGCTAAATCTATCACTAACAAAATAAAAGAAATCTTTTGCTACGAACTTATTATTCAGCATGGGGGTAGAATTTTATTATTGTTATTATTATTCAATTGCCTATTGTGTTGTGTTCAAGCCAAATGTTATGTTCAATGTCTAATGTTGACTATTAAAGTGGCGTAGCAATTCAAAGCGTTTATGGTATTAAAGTTTAGTGTGCTAACATCTATTTTGCTGCAGAGAGTAATACTCGTATACCGATTCGATACTATGGGGTAGCTCAGTGATCACGTAGGAAGGCCGCACTAAACTGACACATTGTTTCAACTTTTACAGGGTGACCGAGGATATTTTTGTACACTACTAGTTCATGGCTTTCCCACAAAACACCTTTTCGTCTTTGTATCCAAGTAGGCAGCATTTCCTTTTGGTCTGGTAATGTTATTATCATGGAGTTATAACGAGACATTTCTGGAACACTGTTAGCTTCAACCAACCTTTCGCATACCCGTTTATTTATGAAAAATTTAACACACTTTCTTTTGATGTCTTTGGAGTGTAGTCGAAATCCATTTTGGAGATTTTTCGCCCTTGGCCATATCTGGGCCTTATTTAGAATGTCTTTTGCAGGCATACAATTTTAACATCCCTGGGGGCCAACGTAGCGCAGAGGTTAGCATGGGTTCGAATCCTGGCTACACCATCAGAAAAAATATTCAGCGGTGGTATTCCCCCTAATGTAGGCAACATTTGTGAGGTACATTTGTGAGGTACATTTGTGAGGTACATTTGTGAGGTACATTTGTGAGGTAAAACTTCTCTCTAAAGAGGTGTCGCACTGCGGCACGCCGTTCGGACTCGGCTATAAGACAGTAGACCCTTATCATTGAGCTTAAAACTTAAATCGGACTGCACTCATTGATATGTGAGAAGTTTGCCCCTGTTCCTTAGTGGAATGTTCATGGGCACATTTTGCAATTTTGCTCAATCGGCTAAAAGAAGTAGGCAAGGTTACGGGGTAAGTTTAGAGTGGCACTCAATTTTTTTCAAACAGAATCACTCAGACAATTTTTGTCCATTGTGAGCGACAGACCAGGCCTACGGTTGAAATCGAACCCACGACTCCTCGTGCTGATATTAAGAGCGCGCTACCAACTCGGCTACCTGGGCGTCCATTAAAACAAATAAGGCAAGGCACTGAATGCAGCTGCTACGGCTTTTATTGTAAAATGATCAAAATAATCGTAGTATTTGAAAAAGGTGATTGACAACATATTCAACCATATTCCGATGGTATTTAAAATATTAAAAAAATTCTTATTCAATTAGAACAATAAATTAAGTTCGGCCAGGCCAAATCTTTTATATCTTCCACCCTGCAATGCATTTGACACGTTCTTTGAATGACTTTTTCAAATATATAGGAAATACAGATACAGATGGACCGGACTTATCCTGACCATTATGAGTCATAAAAATATACCACGTTAAGAATTTCAGCCTAATCGAATACGAATAGCGCCCTCTCAAGTCTCAAGTAGTTAAGATACGAGATCGGTTTATTTGGCGGGAATGTTAACCCATAGACCCATATGGCCCATTTACAACAACAACCAACCTAGGATGTATTTGTCCAACATTTCAAGCGCCTAGCTTTGCTTCTTTAAAATTTAGCGTGTTTTCGCCACACAGACAGACAGACGGACTGACATGTTTGAATCGATTTAGAATATCAAGACGATCAAGAATATATACGTGGATGGCTTAATATAAGGGCCTAACTCGAATTTTTGTTACTTTACAGGAGATGGAAAAAACTTGACACAGGCCTTTTTTTAAATCAGTATAACTCTGTTACTTGGAATAATCTCAAGTTTTGCATCTGAAATTTGTTTTTCAGAATAAATGAAAAGTAAAAAGGCATTAAGTTCGGCCGGGCCGAACTTTGGATACCCACCACTTTGGATATATATGTAAACCCCATTTCGTCACAATCCGGTGAAAACTGGATAAATTAAGGACCTAAATTCGACACGGACATTGAGTGGTCTAATATATATGTCACTATTCAATTTTGTAGAACAAAATATTGGCCTTTTTGGCAGATATATCCAATTGTAAACCGATCTGAACGGTCGGAAATCGTGAGGCTCAGAAAAACTCACTTTTTCAAATATCAGCGAAATCGGGTAATAGATAAAGCTTTTGTGGGCTTCAGTCCCCTTTTCGGCAGATAGGTCTATATGTCAGATATATATAAATATAGTTCGAACAGAACCATATTTAGGTCGGATGTTGGGAGGTCATAACCTACTCAATGTTTCAAATTTCAGCGAAATCGGGTAATAAATAAAGCTTTTATTGGCTTCAGACCCCTTATCGGCAGATCGGTCTATATGGCAGCTATATCTAAATATAGTCCGATCTGAACCATATTTGGGTCGAATGTTGGAGGCTTAAAACTGTGCACTTTTCCAAATTTCAGCGAAATGGGTTAATAAATGAAGCTTTTATGTCCTTCAGACCCTTAATCGGGAGATCGGTCTATATGGTAGCTGTATCTAAATATAGTCCGATCTGAATCATATTTGGGTCAGTTGTCGGGAAGCCTTAAACTACTCACTGTTTTAAATTTCAGCAAAATCGGACGAAAAATAAAGTTTTTATGGGCATTAGACCCTTTATCGGGAAATCGGTCTATATATACAGCTATACCAAATATGGTCCGATTTAGCCCGTTGAAGAACTTAACCAGCGGGCATCAAAAAGACATATCTGTGCCAAATTTCAGCTCAATATCTCAAGACGGACGGACGGACACACGTATGTCGTTAAATCGTCTTAAAGCCATGAGGATCTTCCAACCATTTCAATCACCGGGACCTAAAGAAATATTTTCGGCGTTACTACAGAAGGATGCAGACTAGCTGGCGTCCCATCTGGCCGCTTGGCCACAGCGTGCCTAGGACTTGCATGTACCCCGAAATTAGGAGGCGAGGTTGGTATTTATACCCAGACCCGGTAAGGCAAGTATGCGACACCAAAGGCCTACAGAATTATGATTCTTACATTCTAAATACTCAAAACCATTGAACATATTGTGGATACCATGATAGAGAGCAGGATATACAAACAGCAAGCCTATGTCAAAGGAAGGTGTATGGAGACTGTCCAGCACGGGGTTGTGCATAAAATAGCAGAATCCTTCGATGCCAAGACGTACACATTGATGGCATGCATTGTCATCGAGAGGGGCTTTTTACAATGTGCGGGCCGACAATCTGATTCAATCCTTAGACTAGTACCGGGTTGACTGTGTCCTTAGAGACTAAATAAACCTTTGATAAGGATCAGGTGGATAAATTGAGGGTGCCATGACATAATTATAAGGGAGAAAGTGGCAGTGGGCACGCCACAGGGAGACATTTTATCGCCACTCCTATGGGTGACCACGGATGCTGACTGAGGAGGGATTTGAGCCCGTCTATGCAGACGATGTTATAATATTTCTTAGGGGTAAGGACCTGAACCAGCTATGCAGAAGAGCTGAAATGGTCTTGGATATAGCATGTGACTGGGCTACACCCAGGTGTCTCAATGTTAACTCAGAGAAGACTAAAATATCCTGTTCACAGGGAAATACTTAGGAGTGATCTTGGACAGGAAACTCAATTGGAAGTGTCACATTCAGGAGCGTACTGAGATGTCTCAGAGATGTTGGACACTAGGTAGACGTGCTGTAGGCTGGAAAAGGGGACTGAGTTTGAGGATTGTCCACTGGCTCTATAGGGGCGTGATTAGACCAATATTTACTTACGCCTCAATAGTTTGGTAGGCTCTGATGGAGAAAAAGTGCAACGTAAGGGTGCTACAACAGGCTCAGAGAACATGTTGTCATGATATAGGCGGGGCGATGGGGACAACGCCCACTAGGGCACTGGAGAATTTTCTAGATATACGACCCATAGACATACAGATTATGCGTAAGGAAGTCACATTGGCTAAGAGGCTAAAGCAGGTGGGATAATGGAGAGAGGGTAGGAACAGGTCGCACCATCGCTGTATAGCCTAGGCTGCGATTAATCGACAGCCTCTTTCGGTCTTGTTCTATTCATCGTTGAACATGTATTTTCAAATGAACATTTAATCGAATAATCCAAAAATACAAATAAATGTACACCCTAAGTGATAGCGTGTGGGAAAGAGGATGAAACGTTGGAGTATTTCTTATGCCTTTGCCCGGCTTTCACGGCTAACAGATACCTGCATTAATGTGGAGAGACAATACCAGACATGAACAGATTTAGGGGCGTGGTATCGAAAATAATTAGGGATTTTGTCACTAGCACAGATTCCTTGATTTAGAGTTTCTTTTTCGAGGTTACTTTTAAGTATTTATAGCTCACAAAAGCCGATAATTGACATGAGGCAGATTAATATTCACACCCTCATATCAAGCTAACCTAATCAAAACATACTGTCGACAAACGAAATAGGTATGCTCCCAATCTCGCAAGCATGTCCCTCTTGTAATTTCCTGTTATGGGATGGTACCCTAGGTAAGACCAAAAGTATCTAAGACTACATCCCTAAAGCCCGTCCCAGTTATATCCTTCAGCTTTTGCTTAACATGTGGGATATATTCATTCAGGGATCTATCTGGATCGTATTTTGTGTGGCAAGATTCGTCGATAAACAAGTTCATAATTTAAATTTTTCAAATTACAGGTAGCATTTTCCATCATATCATTTTCAATATGTGGAATATAAGAGAATACGAATTTTGAATTTTTAAAACCCTTCACCACCACTACAAAAAAGCAAATTTCCCCACGAACATTCCATTAAGGAAAATGGGTTTCGATTCAAGTTTAAGCATCCTTGTTTTATAGTCGGCTCCGAACGGCTTGCTGCAGGGTGACACCTCTTTAGGGAGTAGTTTTTAAATGGCTCCTGTGTCTAACAGGTTTACGGTGCTAGAAATTGCAATGCGTTGAATTTTATGTGATGAATGAAAAAACAAAAGATGAGCACCAATAGAAAATATAAGGTAAATTTATCCTATTCTTGAATTGGAAATTAAGTTTTTTTTTATCATATCAAGTAAAAACGTGCTATATTTGGCCGGGCCGATTTTTGGGAACCCACCACCGTGTATTCTGCTTAAAATGTATACAATATAAAGGCATAATTTTGTTCTACATTCCAAACTTCTCTCAGACCAGCAGAAATTAAAGCCTTTAGTAACCGGATAAGGATAATCGATAGACCGGTTTATATGGGAGCTACACCAGATTACTGACCGATTTTTACCGTACTTACCACTTAGTGGTTGGAAGTTATAACAGAACACTATGTGCAATATTTCAGCCAAATCGGACAAAAATTGCGACTTTCAGGGGCTAAAGATGTCAAATCGGGAGATCGGTTTATATGGGAGCTATGTCAGGTTATAGGCCGGTTTGGACCGTACTTGGTACAGTTGCTGAAAGTCATAACAGAACACTATGTGCAAAATTTCAGACAAGTCGGACGAAAATTGCGGCTTGTAAGGCCTCAAGAAGTCAAATCGGGAGATCGGTTTATATGGGAGCTATATCAGGTTATAGACCAATTTAAACCGTACTTACCGTACTGTTAGGTTATAGGCCAATTTGGACCGTGCTTGGCACAGTTATTGGAAGTCATAACTTAACACTTTGTGCAAATTTTTAGTCCAATCGGACAAAAATTGAGGCTTGTAAGGCCTAAAGAAGTAAAATCGGGAGACCGGTTTATATGGGAGCTATATCAGGTTATAGACCGATTTGAACCATACTAGATAAAGTTGTTGCAAATCATAACAGAACACTACATGCTCAATTTCAGCCAAATCGGACAAAAATTGCGGCTTCCATTGGCTCAAGAAGTCAAATCGGGAGATCGGTTTATATGGGTGCTATATCTAAACTGAATCAATATTACCCATTTGCAATCCCCAATGACCTACATCAATATTAAGTATCTGTGCAAAATTTCAAGCGGCTACCTTTACGCGTTCGACCGCCATCGTGATTTCGATAGACGGACGGACGGACATGGCTAGATCGACTCAGAATGTCGAGACGATCAAAAATATATATACTCTATGGGGTCTTAGACGAATATATCGTGGAGTTACAAACGGAATGACCAAACTAGTATTCCCCTATCCTATGGTGGTGGGTATAAAGAGACGAATTTATGTTGTTGTCAGCATGTTCGATCCTCATGAAGCTCCTATAGTTGAGCTAGCCCTTTCCGGTTCATAAGACAGATCGCCGCGTGAACATGATGGTCATGGGTTAAAGGTGCCAATAAATCGCCTTGTCATATCGAAAATGATAGGCACTCAGTACTAAAGCAAGAGCCGGTGCCGTCCAGCCTCTCACTAGGACTCTCCGCTCCATACCGCTTCGCGACTGCTGTTTCAGCTATTCTGTATGCAAAGGATTCCACCAAAAGCAACCTGTGGACGCGACCGGTAGCTTCTTGCTGGGCTTCTCGCGATAACGATGAACAGCGCTCAAATCGGAGCTCAGTGTTGCGGCCCCTGTGGTGCTCATAGTTATCCCGTTATGGGTGGGACATTTGTTGTTATTTTTATGCTTGTCTAAGCTAAATTTGCATCCGTAAAGTTAAACGACTATGATAAATAGGAAAACTATGCCTTCTTTGCTACATTTGGTATAATGAGCAACAACATTTTCTTTTTATTTATGATTCCAATGACCCCGGAAGTGTAGCTTTCAGCCAAAAATGGTCAACTGAGCTGAATGAAATGATTGATTTTATTTTGTGGCTCATAATTTCACATTTTACGATGTTGGCCTATTTTTCCACTCTCAATCTCGGTGGCGGTGGGGGAGGTGTGGAAATCTGTAAATACTCATTTAAACACCTGCTGACACGATTATGTTTATCGTCAAATCGTTTATTTCTCTTCCCGTCATTTACTGGATTTCTAGGCTGCATTGCGAGCAAATGCTAGCATGGATGGCTTCCTGGCGAGTTCCTTTGCTGAACGGAAGAAAGTCAACATTATTTCAAAAGTGTGACGCAAATGACTCGTTAATGCCAGTTTTCCGATTGTTGGAGGGCGTTGATCAATGATGGCATTGCCATAACCCACGTTGTGTTCGCTATGTATTTGTGTGTGTGTGTGTGTGAGTGCGAGTAAGGGGCAATGGAAAAAAGTGCGGTGTGTGTGTGTGTAATCTTGCATTGTGCTTCACTTTACTGAGGGAGGCATCCTAGTTACAGATTTCCAATGCAAGTAAATGAACGCACTACAATTTAGGTTTGCTATGTATGTAGCCATGTCGTTAGATGGGTCTCTTTACCCATATCCACACAGAAATGCGTGTGTGTGTGAGTGAGTTTTCATTTCGATTGGAATTTGTTTGTCTCCCAATGGTCTTGCGGAGCCACAGTGGTTGCGATTTACACATACAAATATTTATATTATGGAAATAATATTTACTTGGTCATGAAAAAATATTTTTATGGCAACCATTATAGGTAGGGGTGTGTTAATTTCATTTGTGAACTACCGCACTATTTGACATTGAACAAGCATTTGTTGGCAGCCACTTAGGACTAGGGGTAGGCTAAACTTGCAGATACGATTCAAGATTTTAAACACGAGATTGAAATGGTGATTTCAGCCCTAGACGCCACAGAGTAGAGCCATGAGAAGCAAAAATTGGCGTGTCTGCCAATGTTGCTGAACCCCGAATTTTGAGTCCTGGCGAGAATATTATAAAGATGTTTTGCTGCGATTTTCCCCTCGTGCCGGCGACATTTGTGGTGTTGTCATCTAGTACAATAAAACTATTCTACGAAGTGGAACGCCGTTCGGATCAGGATTGCGAAGTCAACCGGGGGAGAAGTGCGGTTTAGACTCATACTCTGATTAAATGACCGGGTTTCCAATATGACCCAGGGTCTAGTCTGCAGTTTTAAAAGGAAGGAAGGTCATTTATAATTGAACTAAAACTTGAATTGGAAAGCACTTATTTACATGAAAGAGTCTCCCGTTGTTTCGTTACAAAATGGAGGTCCAGCAGGAACAGCCATATGGATGACCCTGCTTTGGCATTCAACTTTACAGATTGGATGTCTGTAACTGATGGCCCAACAAATGTCGCAAGCATTAGTAGGGGGAAAGAATTTTCTGATGTTCTCTGCAGCATCTTGACCTCAAACTAACTGTGGAATTTTCTGTGGTTGCTATGGCTGCAATCGGATGGTACCGTGGCGCAGAGGTTAGCATGTCGAATCATCATCAGAAACAAATGTTCATGGTTATTTACTATTTATGCTGGCAACATTTTTGACGTATTAAGTCATTTAAAAATTTTTCTTCAAAGAGATGTCGCACTGCAGTATGCCGTTCGGACTCGGCAGTAGAAAAGAGGCCCCTTATCATTGAGTGGTTCACAACTTTCTCCATTTTCATTATCTACCCGGGTGTGCAGACGTTGTGCGAGTTGATACCATCCATTTTGTCTTATATTTCTACTTCGATGCTTTTAAAGGCTGCAGCTACTACTTGCGGTGACCGACCCATAATATCGATGTCGTCGGCATAGGCGAGTAGCATGCGATCTCTTGTGAGTAGTGTGCCGTACCTATTCACATCTGCATCTCTTATAATCTACCATTAAAAAAAAAACAGGGTTTTAGATGTCGACGCTGGAATCCGGAAACCCAGCCGTTTAGCGCTGTGAGTTTTATTAACCCAATGTGACAAACTGGGCTGGGGAATATGATAATCAACTCCAACCTCGAGAAGGAGTCAGAGACGGGTTAGGAGTCGGGACCATTTTATTTAACACCAAATCGGTATCCGACTCCTGCTTAATACTTCGACTCCAGCTTCAAAACCTTGACTCCACCGCCTTGGACTTGAATTCCAAATGTTAATAATGTTGGTAGCTTGCAACAGTTATATACCCTTCACCATGTAATCTCGTCAAGTTTTTAAGACAATTTTTTATACCCACCACTATAGGATGTGGGTATACTAATCTAGGTATTCCGTTAGTAACACTTTGAAATATTCGTCTAAGACCCCATAAAGTATATATATTCTTGATCTTCCCGTCATTCTGAATCGCCATGTCCGTCCTTCTGTCCGGCAGTTCATCCTTCCGTCCGTCGAAATCACGATAGAGGTCAAACGCGTAAAGCTAGCCACTTGAAATTTTGCACAGATACTTAATATCGGTCTATAACCCGATAAAGCTCCCATGTAAACCGGTCTCTCGATCATCCTTGTTCGGTTCCTAGAAGCTTTAATGTTTGCTGGTTTGACAGAAGTTTGGTATGTAAAATAAAATTATGCCCTACAACTTCCCACCGAACTTAGCACGCTTTTACTCGTTTTTCGACTATGCAAAATATCATTCAATTCAATTACGAATTGAGCTCTGTGTGTGCTCAAGATCGGTTTGCTTGGAAACAACAACAGGCTTTACACCATACTCAGTGTAAAATTTCGTAATCTTAAAAAAAGCTAAATACGAAATCCAAACCAAATTGAATAAGAATATCAACATCCAGGGACATAGGTTGTAGATCGAACAGTAGTGCTAATTTTTTTTACGAACTTGAAACAATTTTTCAATGTTCAGGATTGGGTCTGCTCTCATTGAGCGGCACTTGGAGCGGGCATCACTTATTGATAAGAGAAAAATGTCACTGTTGTCCATTGTTTGTCCATGTTTGTAG
Source organism: Stomoxys calcitrans (assembly GCF_963082655.1). Classification (NCBI taxonomy): domain Eukaryota; kingdom Metazoa; phylum Arthropoda; class Insecta; order Diptera; family Muscidae; genus Stomoxys; species Stomoxys calcitrans. The sequence goes on along the minus strand of NC_081556.1, from coordinate 160,225,816 downwards.
GCATATGTGCCTTTAATACTAGCTCACTGGTCCAAGTGCCTTTATTTCCACCCACTGTGCACAACAAAGAGGAAAAAATTTCAATGTTTTGTCGTTAAAGATAACCGACACAACAATATTCTATTTTGGCTGTTATGTCATTTTAGTTTTTCGTCGCTGCCCCCCGTCTTGCGTGACGATATCGCTGTTCCGCGATGTGGCTGTGCTGTGTTGTCTATTTATTGCCTGAACCCCAAGTATTTTTAGAAAATCTCTGCGTTTGTCTCCTATGATTCTGAAACATATGCGGTTTGTTGATATCTCTCATTTAAATTGGAATCGCTGCTCAGGGAGGGAACTGGCAGGCGGAGCAGGGGCAGCAAAAAAGAACAAACAACACAGAAAAAGAAAATTCGCAACACAGCCGCCCTGGCCCGCCAATGTAGAACCTCGAATATAGGCCAGTGAAAAACGTGCACAAATGCTTCGCTCTGTTGGCAAAGGATTCGATTTTGAGTTGGACTTAATCACTTTGGGCATTTGGGCATTGGGGGCCGGCATCTGCTCTGACTGACGCCATACATTTGATTTCATTTTGTGTATGGCCCTGCGTCCAGATACATTGATACTCTCCCAACGAAATTGAGTTCAACAGGTGCCAAATGCCTCGATGTTATCACCCTTAAAAATATCATTGTCTTCATTTCACTTTTGGCGGAAGCAAAAGTGACTTATTATGGCTCAGCGTTCTTGACAGCAATTCTTTCGTCCTTTTTATACCCACCACCGAAGGATGGGGGTATATTCATTTTGTCATTCCGTTTGCAACACATCGAAATATCCATTTCCGACCCTATAAAGTATATATATTCTTGATCAGCGTAAAAATCTAAGACGATCTAGCCATGTCCGTCCGTCTGTCCGTCTGTCCGTCTGTCTGTTGAAATCACGCTACAGTCTTTAAAAATAGAGATATTGAGCTGAAATTTTGCACAGATTCTTTTTTTGTCCATAAGCAGGTTAAGTTCGAAGATGGGCTATATCGGACTATATCTTGATATAGCCCCCATATAGACCGATCCGCCGATTTAGGGTCTTAGGCCCATAAAAGCCACATTTATTATCCGATTTTGTTGAAATTTGGGACAGTAAGTTGTGCTAGGCCCTTCGACATCCTTTGTCAATTTGGCTCAGATCGGTCCAGATTTGGATATAGCTGCCATATAGACCGATCCTCCGATTTAGGGTCTAGGACCCATAAAAGCCATATTTATGGTCCGATTTCGCTGAAATTTGGGACAGTGAGTTGTATTAGGCCCTTTGACATGTTTCTTGAATTTGGTCTAGATCGGTTCAGATTTGGATATAGCTGCCATATAGACCGATCCTCCGGTTTAGGGTCTTAGGCCCACAAAAGCCACATTTATTATCCGATTTTGATGAAATTTGGGGCAGTGAATTGTGTAAGACCCATCGACATCCTTCGTTAATTTGGCTAAGATCGGTCCAGATTTGGATATAACTGCCATATAGATCGATCCTCCGATTTATGGTGTAAGGCCCATAATAGCCACATTCATTATCCGATTTAGCTGAAATTTGGGACAGTGAGATGTGTTAGGCCCTTTGACATATTTCTTCAATTTGGTACAGATCGGTTCAAATTTGGATATAGCTGCCATATAGACCGATATCTAGGTTTTAGGTTTTGGGTCCATAAAATGCTCATTTATTGCCCGATGTCCCCGAAATTTGGAACAGTGAGTTAAGTTAAGCTCCTTGACATACGTCTGCAATATCGCACAGATCGGTCCAGATTTGGATATAGCTGCCATATAGACCGATCTCTGAATTTAGGGTTTAGGGCCCATAAAAGACGCATTTATTGTCCGATGTCGCTGAAATTTGAGACAGTGAGTTTGGTTAGGCTCTTCGACGTCCTTCTTCAATTTTGCCCAGATCGGTCTAGATTTGAATATAGCTCCCACATAGACCGATCTCTGGATTTAGGGTTTAGGGCCCATAAAAGAGGCATTTATTGTTCGATTTCGCCGAAATTTGGGACAGTGCTTAGTGTTAGGCTCTTCGACATGTTTATGCAACTTGGCCCAAATCGGTCCAGATTTGGATATAGCTGCAATGTAGACCGATATCTCGATTTAAAGTCTTGGCCCCATAAAAGGCGCATTTATAATCCGATTTCGCTGAAATTTGACACAGTGACTTATGTTCGGCTTTTCGACATCCGTGTCGTATATAGTTCAGATCGGTATGAGGTAAATGAGTATGAAATTTTCACCGAATTTTGATGAAATGTGGTTTACATATATACCCGAGGTGGTGGGTATCCAAAGTTCGGCCCGGCCGAACTTAACGCCTTTTCACTTGTTTTTTTTCTTTATGTTTTAAGTGGACAGTTGACTACGGAATCGTTTCTTGGCTTGTCTATTCACTTACTTACCCCACCAGATATATTTCAGTTTTGCTGTGTACATTCTTTGGACTTTTGGTTTATCGAAATTTGCGGTTGTTGGTTTTTGGGGTTACCAATGATGGTTATTTGCTGAAAACAAATGAGTTTGAACAAAAGTTTGAAAAACTAACGAATTCCCAAATGGCTTGAATACGTGATATATAAGAGTCAAAGTGAGAATTTCTAAGAGGATTTTTATTCGACATTTTATATAAAAAAAAACTAAAATTCAATATAAGAAAACAAAAATAAATATAAAAAATTGGAGGCCAACCTAGCGCAGAGGTTAGCATGTCCGCCCACAACGCTAATCGCCTGGGTTTGAATCCTGGCGAGACCATCAGAAAAATTTTTCAGCGGTTGTTTTCCACTCCTTATGCTGGCAACGTTTGTGAGGTACTATGCCTGGTTAGAACTTCTATCCAAAGAGGGGTCGTACTGCGACACGCCGTTTGGATTCAGCTAAAAAAAGGAGGCCCCTTATCATTGAGCTTAAAACTTAAATCGGACTGCACTCATTGATATGTGAGAAGTTTGCCCCTGTTCCTTAGTGGAATGTTCATGGGCAAAATTTGCTTTTACTAAGAACATTTTCTGAAAGTGTAGAAATTTTGGTTACTTCGCGATGTAAATTTTCCAAACATGTTACCGATCGATCTCTCTCTTCTAGTTTTGCTTGCCATTTTTAAATTGGGAGGCATTACTATGTGGGCACTGTTGCGAAACATAAAGGTATTTTAGTGACACAGATGTTTAGTTGGTCAATAAATAGGGTGGTCCATAAACCGGCTCTTTCCTTAAAAGCGAAAAATGAGCTTTGTTTTTTAAATTATTGAAATTGTTAACAATCTATTTCTATAAAAATAAACCTTTTGTAGATGATATCAAAAGTCCATCTGAAAATCTCTATTTCTGTTAGTGAGACAACGTTAATAGCCGTTGTAGCTTATGCTAAATTAATGAATACTACCAAGCTTATATTTTAAAAAATAAATAAAGAAACAAGTAAGAGCTAAGTTCGGCCGGGCCGAATCTTATATACCCTCAAACATGGATCGCATTTGTCGAGTTCTTTGCGCGGTATCTCTTTTAGGCAAACAGAGAATAATGAATTAGAACTGTTATGCTATTAGAGCTTTATCAAGTTTCCGATTTGAACCATAAATGAACTGAATGTTGGAGACTAGTAAAAGTCATTGTGTAAAATTTCAGCCAATTCGAGTAAGAATTGCGCCCTATAGGTGCTAAAGAAGCAAAATTTGGAGATAGGTTTATATGGGAGCTGTATCAAGCTATAGATCGATTCAGAACATATTTCACATGTATGTTGATGGTCATGGGAGAAACCATTGTACAAAACCATTTCAGCCAAATTGGACAACAACTGCGCCCTCTAGAGGCTCAAAAAGTCAAGATCCCAGATTGGTTTTATGGTAGCTATATCAGGTTATGTACCGATTTGCGCCATACAAAGCTTAGTTATTCGAAGTCATAACAAAACACCTCATGCAAAATTTCAGCCAAATCGGATGAGAATTGCGCCCTCCAGATGCTCAAGAAGTCAAGATCCAAGATCGGTTTATATGGCAGCTATACCAGGTTATGGACCGATTTGAATCATACTTGGCACATTTGTTGAAAGTGATACCAAAACACATCGTGCAAAATTTCAGTCCAATCGGATAAGAATTGCGCCCTCTAGAAGATGAAGAAGTCAAGGTCCAAGTTCGGTTTATATGGCATCTATAGCGGGTTATGAACCAATTTGAACCATACTTAGAACAATTGTTGGAACAGTGATGCCAAAACACCATGTTCAAAATCGGACGAGAATGGCGCCCTCTAGAGGGTGAAGAAGTCAAGACCCAAGATCGGTTTATATGACAGCTATATCAAAACATGTACCGATTTGGCCCATTTACAATCCCAACCGACCTACACAAATGAAATGTATTTGCGCCTTTACAGACAGACGGACGGACATGGCTAGTTCGACTTAAAATGGCATGACGATCAAGAATATATATATTTTATGGGGTCTTAGATGAATATTTCGAGGTGTTACAAACATAGTGAGATAATTAGTATACCCCCATCCTATGGTGGAGGGTATAAAATCGTATAAAATGTTCTCAAGAGACGAAAATTGAAAATTTTTTATGACAAAATTAAGCAAAAATTTTTTAAAAGACAATATTTTTAAGAACTTATTTCATGACCCTATTTTGATGAACATTTTCTTAAGCGAATGTTTTGTTGAATTTTGACTGAATTTTCCCCAAAGACAACATCTTGGTGTATATGTGTTTGTTATCCAAACCTCAAGGAAATATTTTAATTTCTTCAATTCTGTCATTTTAATTCTTTCTAAAGGCTGGTACTATGTGCGTGTTTTTCGCGATTACTTTTGTGAAACACTACAACAATCTCAATGATAACGTAACTTTTACTGAACACAAATAATTTTATTGACACATTATTGCAATTAGTGAGGGAATGTCCTATCGAATGGAATCAACAAGATATTTTGCTTCACAATCTATTATTTAAAACAAATAATCGGGAAAAAATATTGATTTTCGTCGCGAAAGCGTACATAGTACTAGCCTTAATTTCAAATTGCAAAAAAAATAAAAAAAATTTTTAGAGGTATGATTTTGAATACTCTAACTGGACATCGTATTTATCTATGAGGACATTTTTTTTAATTAAAACTTCTTTTAAAAACAATGTTTTAAGCCTTTGAAGTTGAAAACATAGATAAATATTTTTAATTTAGCAAAATTTTACCGATTAATCAAAAACCCGAAAATTTGCAATTTTTTAGAAACGGAGCCCTAGCAATAAAACAATCGGTACCATACTTTGTAAAAATGAGATTTTAGTTCCTAGGGCCTATTACGTGTAAATCGGAAGAAGCATATGTAAAGGGCGATTTTTTTAAGAGCTATAGAAAAGTTTTTAAAAAAAAAAAAGAAAAAACAAATTCATTAAATCTTTGTTTGAATCGATAGTACGGCCCATATAATTTAATGTTTGAAGATTATTTCATGCGAATATTGACCGTGATTGCGTTTCAAATAGTCCATCCGCAAAGTTACATTTTTGCATACTCTTTCAAACATTTCGGCCGGTGTCTCACGAATAAATGCTTCAATATTGTGTTCCAATGCGTCAATTGAATCGGGCTTGTCTGTGTAGACATGAACTTTATCATAGCCCCATAAAACTATTCTAAAGGCGTTAAATCGCACGATCTAGTCGGCCAATTGAGCGGTTTCCGGGCTTGAAATAAAATGTTCACCGAACTCACTTCTTAATAAGTCCATTGTTACGCGTGCTGTGTGACATCCTCTTGTTGAAACCACATGTCATGCAAGTCAAGCACTTGCATTTTGGGCATTAAATGTTGGATATCATCTCACGGTAGCGCTCACCATTCACAGTTACCTTAGGATTTGCATCATCTTTGAAGAAGTACGGGGCAATGATGCCACCGGCCTATAAACCACACCAAACTGTGACTTTTTCTGGATGGGCATAAAATGTTGGATATCATCTCACGGTAGCGCTCACCATTCACAGTTACCTTAGGATTTGCATCATCTTTGAAGAAGTACGGAGCAATTATGCCATCGGCCTATAAACCGCACCAAACTGTGACTTTTTCTGGGTCCATTTGTAGCTCTTGCAATGTTTCGGCTGATGTTCACTCCAAAATCGACAATTCTGCTTAATGACGTACCCATTGAGCCAAAAATGAGCTTCGTCCATAAAATGGAGGAAGCATGCGATGAACTTTCTTAACAGAGCATGAATTTTGATAATAAAATTCAATGTGAGCAAAACAAGATTGATTTATTTAATATGTCAAAAATATTAAATACAATAAATCACCCTTTATATGGGAGCTATAATTTAAAGTGAATCAATATTGACAAGATTTCGTGCACGTAGTAGTTCACGTGTCATAAAATAAAAGTGAATTGATCGATTTATATATGAGTCTGCTAGGGCTCTATAATTCAAAATCGGGATTACATATAGATATAAGAAATAGTTCTATGCCTGGAATTGAATAGTAATGGCAAGAGTAAAAACAAACTTTTATGTATCAAATTTAGTGAGGACTAGTTGACGAATAACTACAATTTTGCAGTAATTTTCCAAATCGGCCGAGAATATATTTTTATCGGTTATTGGACTCTACGACGAAATCTAAGATTTTTAGTCGTTAAAAAAAACAGGAAGCTAGACAAACCGTCAGACGGACACACAGATAGACCGGCAGGCAGATAGACACATATATGGACAGGCAGACGGACGAACAGACCTACGAAGAACTTTTATTAGTTTTTTCAAATTTTGAAAACTTGTTAAAAATAACTTTTTTAGTATTACTCTAATCTTACTTCGAACATCAGAATCGCGTCTCTATTATTCCACGATAAAGGAGTTTGTTTAACACGGAAGCTCAATTCTGCACCTCATCACATATTAAATGGTATTTTAAAATTGTTTATCCGAAAATCATCTGGTTTTTTGGAATTTTTTATTTTACATGGTGACAGAGGCTAATGGCTCGTTAATACTTTGTCACCTCCATTTCGATAAGAGCAGCGTCGTTTAGTTTTAAATTTACAACAAACAATGATTAATAATGACAATGGATGAATGAGCCAAATGGTGTCGAGGGAGGTGGTACGAAATCAAAGAACATTTGTGTGAGTGGGCGGACTTGCGGTCATTTGCCTGTGTGCCACCAAAATAGATCTGGGTTCGCCTGACTCAATTGATAATCGAAGACTAATTGGTTTCCTAAATATGGCCATGGAATGCCTTCACCAAGGCTATTTCACCAAACTCACGCAACTATGGCTGGAAGAGGAAATTGGTGTCATTTAGTGATGGTGGCAAAGTGATGAGGTTTTTACCCTGATTTCTGATCCATTCGACACTTTAATCGAGGTGCATTGAAACCCATTAATAAGCTCAAAACGGAATTTATCAAAGCAACTGGCTACTTGTATGTAAGTGGGTACTGGGTGTATGGGTACGGTTATAGTTGGGTGTGTGTGTGTGTGTCTGTGGGAGTGTTTTTGTTTTGCTGCATGCAATACAAATGACCATGTTTCCCTTTGTTTTCATGCGCAGTCAAGGAAACATTCGAATTTGTCACCAAAAATTATGATTAATCGTCAAGTATTTGTCGAGAGAGATAAAAATCATATGAAAAAACACTTAAGCGCACCGTACCACAGATGAAAGGACGGACGGATGGACAAACGCCCCAAACTAGCATACAGCCATAAAATTTCGATTTGTTTGTTTATATATGTGTATGTAGCTAGGTAACCAACAACCATACGTCCCAATATATGTAATATCTTTGCACACTCACTCACAAACACACACACACACACGTTAACGTATGCTCGTAATCATCGCTGTATGTGTACCAATGTACAGAGCCATTGCTAATGCCTATGTAAATTATTGCTTCGTCATTTCATAATTACAGAGGGGGGATTGCAGAGACCGGCAGAAAGAGAGTGACATCGCGCAAGCTACTCATAGCCATGGCATTGAAGGTATTGCCAGGGGCGACAAATTCCGTACTTATGCCACTTTTGCCCAGGCTTTAGGCATTTCACTAAAAGCAAATGCGTTTCAATATCAATGAAGTGTGCAAATATTTTGGTATACCCTCAAAACAAATCAGGTTTGTGATTCTCAGAAAAAGCGATGAGGCACAGGGACTGTTTTGTAAATAAAAGACTCGGGATATTACATTTTGTTTAACATTGGAAGTTTTTAAATTAAAGCTGTGCTGAGGCAATCTATCTTAAAAGAATGGACATGTTTTTATACCCACCACCGAAGGATGGGGGTATATTCATTTTGTCATTCCGTTTGCAACACATCGAAATATCCATTTCCGACCCTATAAAGTATATATATTCTTGATCAGCGTAAAAATATAAGACGATCTAGCCATGTCCGTCCGTCTGCCCGTCTGTCTGTTGAAATCACGCTACAGTCTTTAGAAATAGAGATATTGAGCTGAAACTTTGCACATGTTCTTGTTTTTTCCATAAGCAGGTTAAGTTCGATGAAGGGCTATATCGGACTATATCTTGGTATTGCCCCATATAGACCGATCCGCCGATATCGGGTCTTAGGCCAACAAAAGCCACATTTATTATCCGATTTTGCTGAAATTTGGGACAATGAGTTGTCTTAGGCCCTTCGACATCCTTCGTCAAATTGGATCAGATCGGTTCAGATTTGGATATATTGTAGCTGCCATATAGACCGATCATTTTGGACAATGAGTTGTCTTAGGCCCTTCGACGTCATCCATTAAGGCTCAGATCTGTCCAGATTTGTATATAGCTGTCATATAGACGGATCCTCCGATTTAGGGTCATATTTAATAAATAAATTTTGTCTGATAGTCTCGCCAGGATTCGAACCCAGGCGTTTAGCGTCAGAGGCGGACATGCTAACCTCTGCGCTACGGTGGCCTCCATTTAGATCTCCAGATTTGGCTAAATAAATGAATTTTTTCTCTTTTTTTTGGCAATTTTATCCTTTTAACAGAACTTTTTATCAAAATATTGATAATCCCAGCTAATGTTACAGGATCATCTATTGGGTTGCCCAAAAAGCAATTGCGGATTTTTCATATAGTCGGCGTTGACAAATTTTTTCACAGCTTGTGAATCTGTAATTGCATTCTTTCTTCTGTCAGTTATCAGCTGTTACTTTTAGCTTGCTTTAGAAACTTTTTGGGCAACCCAATATTTATTCCATATATTACCTTTTCACTCAATAGGACCACACCTGATCTTCCAAATATCAGTAACTGATATTTTATTTCTTTCCTAAGCGAACTCTTTTGCTTTTAACATCGGAGACAACTATGCGCTTTTGGGTTGGGTTTTTGTTTATTCAGAATGCTAAGGTCTCCGTTTAGAGGCTCTCTTTTAGTTTATACCAGTGGTGGGCAAATGCACACACACTATTGCACATATTTGTGTACGTGTCCCAGGAAATATGCCCATGGGTTTGGAAATATTACGCACACTAGCACATTTGCCCAGCATTGGCTTATACTGACTATACCAGCGGTTTAAATTTATTGAGGCCATTATCTCTATATTTTGTGTTTAAGGTGATGAGTTTAATAGTTGTAAATTATTTCCTAGAAAGGATTTTTATTAAATTTTTCTATAAAAATATAAAGTTTCTATAAATACAAGATTTCGATTCCATTTTTGCTAAAGACGAAATTTCATTAAAGTTTTAACTAAGATGGCAGTTCATTGAAGTATTTTTCTTAAGGCTGGTACTCTGTTTCTCTTTTCAAGTGGACAACTGTCGAACTCCGCATGAAAAATGAATAAACAAGTAAAAAGGCATTAAGTTCGGCCGGGCCGAATTTTGTAAATCCGTACCTCGGATATATGTATGTACCACCTTTCGTCATTATACGGTGAAAAATTCATCATTGTCGAAAAACTGCACGGAGCTCTCCATGCCAAATTTGGTAATAGGAATAGTAATAGTAAAAGCGATTTTTATGGGTCCACGACTTTAAATCGGGATATCGGTTCATATGGCAGCTTTATCCAAATAGAGCTTAATCTTGCGAATGCTTGGAATGAAATTGAGGGGCTTAACACAACTCATTGTGCAAAATTTGAATGAAATCTATTAATGAATTCATCTTCATTAAGGATTCAAGTGAAAAAAAAAAAAAATATATATATATATATATATATATATATATGTATATATATATATATATATATATATATATATATATATATACATATATATATATATATACATATATATATATATATATATATATATATATATATATATATATATATATATATATATATATATATATATATATATATATATATATATATATATATATATATATATGTATATATATATATATATATATATATATATATATATATATATATATATATATATATATATATATATATATATATATATATATATATATATATATATATATATATATATATATATATATATACATATATATATATATATGTATATATATATATATCTGAATGAAATCTATTAATAAATTCATCTTCATTAAGGATTCAAGTGAAAAAAAAAGAAAAAAAAAAAAAAATATATATATATATATATATATATATATATATATATATATATATATATATATATATATATATATATGCAAACTGGTCAATATATTTTACGAAGAATCTTTCAAATACTCCAAGCACTGCCTCATCTGCTTTCACAAGTACCCATGCCTCAGAACTATATACAAACCTGAAGAGTGCTTCAAATTAAGAGAATTGTCTCCAATGACGAGGTGATTGCTGAAACTGAAGCTTATTGGGGGTCAAAGATAAATCGTTCTTGAAAAAAGACATTGATAAGTTTGAAAAAAGCGATGGTATCGCTTTCAAAGGAAACTGTTTTTCCCGTAAAATATTTATCAAAAAATTATTTTTTGTTAGTTATCCTAGCCATGTGCTAGTTTCAGGCAGGAAGAATGTAAGGATTGTTGGGCGATAAATTTTAAATATTTTATAGTTTCGCTCAATAGCTTGGGGAAGGCTGAAGGCCATGGCTGCAACTTATATGCAACTTATAGTGGAAAAATTAGTCTTGACGTGCCTCCTATGTGTTTTTCATTTTGTTTTCGCATCAATGCGTCAAAATCAATTTTATTTGAATTTTTGAAATTATTGCTTAAGATCGTAAATACATTGGCCTTTGTGGTGTTTGAAATGAATAGCACTCCTCAACGTATACGCAATACGTTACTAATACGTAACGGACTATGTTGTGCTTTAAAAGAGCACTTATTTTTATTATTTCAGCAGAAGTGAATGTAAAAATCTGATTGATTGCGAGAGGGAGAGGGGGCGGAAGAGAGATTAGTTAAATTTTCTTTTCACTCATATCATCATCAGTGGTACATTTTTCAAATTGCTTTGAACTTTGTACGAACAATCAACAGATTATGCGCTCATCACCGATGTGATTTGCGGTTGTATTGAATGCGAGCAGCTACTGCGTTCTGCGGCTGCAACGCCAACGGCAACGGCAGAAAAGTTGCCAAATTAGTCGAAAGCCACAACAATTTCACCAAACAACAAACACAACTGGCTGAAGAGCACAAAACAAATAAACAAACGAGTCAGCACGTCGGCCAATAAAACAAGCCATTAAAAAAACTTAACCCAGCACAGAGATAGACATTCACCACAAGACAACCATCGTCAAGTACATTGTCAAGGCAGCGCAAGGAGACAAACATGCATGAGGCATGCAACACCCAACACGCACACATTTACTCATATACACATACATACTCATTTACACTGAGACAAATAAATAGAAATTTAGAGAAAAATTAAAAATATGCCTTTTTCCCCCTTTTTTGCTAATTTCAAATAATATTTTTTATATATGTATTATTTATTATATTTATTACTTTTTTTTAAAGGAACTAAATTTTAGATATTATTAAAAATAAAAAAAGATAAAAACGCGCTAAGTACGTCCGGCCGAACTTTGACCATGGACTCCGTCAAAAGTAATTCAGGGTTATTTTAAAGAAGGAAACCCGTCGATTGAGCAGTGGACAATGTGTATTTATTGCCCAAGGGAGGGAGGCAGGGAGGTTGGAAGAGTAGCACATATTCATGAGTTCATATGGGGACAATGTGGAAAGTGTACTCAATGACATTTTATGCCCCTTTGGCAATGTCCGACCGAATATGCTGTGATTCGGTTGTGAATGGGCACTCTTTTGCTTCGTGAGCCCTTGTAGGACACATTTATAATTCGATTTGACTTTTAGACCTTAAGATGAAAACTTGGGAGTTGGGGATAACTAAACGTTATTCACGGTGATTTGGCCCAGTCGAAGTTAATTTAGTAGTTTAAGTTAATTTATTTCTTTTAGTTCTGTAAAATTTTAATGCCCTATTGTGCTCTGCAATTAAGTTGTTTGGTATTTCAATTTGTTTTAATTGATTTCAAATTCCTCGTCATTGTTATTTTAGTCTCATTTGTCGTTGGTTCTCCCACAATTGGGCATTGAGTTACAAAGTTTGTTTTTGTAAAGTTCCTTGTTTTTGTTGTCTTGCCAACTTGGCAAGAATGCATGATGTGCTTGTTTTGCAGTTCGTCGATGGTGAGACGTGCGGTGCATCGACATGTATTCATGGTATGCATGCTCTAGTAGATGCGCCTTCATTCTTTACATTTATCTTACCTTAAGACCGTGAGTGCGTGTGCTCGTTTGTGCTTGTGCAGGATTAGCGGTTTGTTTTGACTTCCTCAAAGATTGTGTTTAATGACTTTGTAATGAATTTAGACAAAGGAATATAGGCGAAAAAAAAAACAAAAACAAAAACAAAAATACTCACTCATGTATTCAACCAACAACAAGTGTCAATACTTATGGCCCATAGTGTTGTATTACACTCGCACCAACACTCAAGCATGCCAAGAGATGAGCACACACTCGACGAGTTGGCGAAACAACATTTGCAACATTTGCCATTCACATATGGGGAAGTCATAACCGAACGGAACCAACGAATTAAGATAGCACGAGCACGAGTCGAGCACACATCAAACGCCAAAGTCATTTCATTCATTCATACGAGTGTCACCCGTAGACATTGTCGTCAGTGTCATTAAAATAGAAGACGCCAACAACAGCGCCAATGACAACAAACAAACGATATGCCCTAGAAGAGCATGTGCATGCTCGAGGCTGTGTGAGTGAGTGAGTGTGTGCGTTCGTTGGCTGCTTGCAAAGGTACTGCTGCTGACTTCGTTTGCCCTCTCTCGTGCCCTAATCTGCACGAGATGCACACCAAAATCATAAGTTCTTCTCCCCTGTGCTGCATGCAAGGCCGTCAGAGCGCTGAGATATGTAATGGCATCGGAGGGTGATCAGTCGGTATTTGTTGATGTAGTAAATTCTACTTCCCCACAACCGAAATGTTGCTGCTGCTGCGTGTCGTCTACCACGGAGGTTAGTGACGATGCCAAATGTAAGCGAGAACCTGCTGCATTGTACGTGCTACGTTTCGTTTTCATTTCTTAAAATACGAATATGTACTATAAGATGGTGGAGGCTTGAGGGCTCTTGTTGTTGTCTTTAAAATGACAACAAAGCATGTTGAAGATGCACAGTGGTTCTCACATGGATCGCAGTGGTTAAATTGAACTGAAGTCTTATTTTAGAACATGCTGCAGGGAAAACGCAAATACGATAAAGGCAAAGTTAGTTTAGTTTAAGAGGCAGTCTATTAAATAGATCGAGGTTAACCTTTTCATTCCGCCCATCCCCAAAAAACCCTCAACAGAAGATTTGTTGCCGATTTCGACAATATTGGTATTCAATGACATGAATATTGGTATTCAGTACAGTATGAATCTGTTTTAAAATTTGCTTCAAGTGCCGCCAAAGCCCAAGCAAACATGTATGATGACCGTTATAATATGGTACTCAAGCGAAAGTAATTTTTTACTAGAAAAGTACGAATATATCATTAATTGGGAAAAAGCCGTCCCACCACCCTAAATGATTCAAAATTCAACCGGGACAATATGAACTCAATTTTAGAGTTTTTGGCGGTAAAGTTCATATCTGCTATTAATATAAAAAGCGGTGAGTTCATTTAAAAAAAAAAAGTTTTTCGTGATGAAGTACCAAAAATTTAATTCTGCAAACAAATGTGCTACTTACGTGCGGCAGCACTAAAGGACGCTCGTTTTCAAGTAACAAAGTTGAAAATGTTTCAACTCATCTGCGTTGCTTTTGTGGTATTTGTGTGCAGAGTTGCATTTTTGCAAAGCTACGCTAAATGGTTAAAGTTTTAAAAATATTCCGTGCAACATATTTTTACTGAAAAACTCAGCTCAAGGTAAAGACTTGCAAATTCCAAAAGGCACATGACCTTACACCAAAGCAGAAAAGATGTTCGGCTTGCTAGGGCAAAGGAATTGCTGCTCTTGTAGGAACATGGTGAATTTCGGAATTTTTGGATTTTCCATGGCAAGAAAAAAATTTCCAATTGAGCAATTCGTGTACTCCCAAAACGATCGTGTTTAGTTAACCTAGCGCACGTACTAGAATTTGAGCGTACGAACGGCCAGCCGAAGTAATTTTCCTTCTCAAGTGATGGAATGGGCAGCTGTTGCAGCCGATGGCCGCTTTCCATTCGATCCTATCTAGCCTGGAGTCAAAGAAAGTGCAAGCTGCTTTGAAGCTTATATATATTTCGGTCGTAGACCATGGACGTACCGTACGAGCCTCGGCACTATCACATGAAACACCTGTAAGCCCAGATCATGATCCGCACTTCAATTCGTCCACACGTTGGTTGTCCAATGCGCGGGATGCAAATCACGTGTACTTTTTTATTTGGGTCATTTTACAGAGCAGGGTGAATTAAAAAGTATGCCAATATAGATGTGCTGAAAAAACCCTGAAAACCCTTGGATCTGACTCAGAGCAACAGTCAAAGCTAAAGGTGGTCATATCGGTCATATCGGTGGTCATTCCACACATTTTTGCCATTTGAATCAATAAAAAATGTTTTCATTCTCAAGTTTTTTGCCAGTTAAAGCGAAGATCATTAAATTTTACAATTTTTGTTTGTTTCTCTTTCGAGACGAGCTGAATGATCGAAGATTTTTTCTTTGCAAATGGAAAAGAAAAGGCACAGATCGCAACTCCCACCCCAACACTCCTTAAACCGGACATATTTACTGGCCATAGCATTTATTTGAGAGTAGATCATGGAATTGCGGAGCCAAGTGTCTGGTGGTTCGCTCCATCAGCAAAAGACCTATCAAACTGCTCATATTTTCTAACCACGGCAATATGGTGCTTGAATTAAAGGTGTCTGGAAGTAACACAAATTTAATATCCACATTGGGGTCGAAATATCTGAGGGGCCGTTCCACCCCCATACTGGGCTTATTTAACAATCTTTACAATAAAGGATTAAAATAAACAGTATAAGGGAGTAAGATAGGGCGCAGCTGATTGGGCCCGGTTCAGCTAGAAACCAATAAAACCTATTCATTATTTCAGATTCGATTTGATTTTTTGAAACATTATCCATACATCCACACTCAAGATGTGGGTAGCGCCACAGAAATAATATTTGTTTTAAATCACTTTATAAAATCTATTTAAAGCATCTGCATATTTTTTATTGCTGTCCCATTGTGTATCTTTTGTGGCTTACAAGGGAACACAAATAAAATTTATTGTTGCTAACATTTGGAACGTGATAAACTTTTTATACCCTATACCTCTACTGTGGTACAGGGTATTATAGCTTAGTGAATTTGTTTGTTGCACCCAAAAGGAAGAGAGATAGTATACCGATCGATGGATGACTGTCTGTCTGTCTGTCCATCTGTCCGTTTGTCCATCTGTCCGTCTGTCCATGTTAATTTGTGTACAAACTACAGATTCCAGTTTTCATCCGATTGTCTTCAAATTTGGTACAGGCATGTTTTTTGCCTAGAGACGAAGCCTATACATTTGAAAAAATCGGTTCAGATTTAGATATAGCTTCCATATATATATATTCGTCCGATTTGCAGAAATAATGCAATAAATTAATCATTTGTTAACCGATTCGGTCAAAAGTTGGCAGGAAGGATTTTCTCTTGACTCTCTATATTACTGATGAATTTCGTATCAATCGGTTCAGATTTAGATATAGCTCTCATAGCATCCTGCTCATTTATTCACCAATCTTCCCAAAATTTTGTACAACGCTTTCCTCGACAACTACCACAATAGCTGTAAAGTTTGGTGGAAATCGGTTTAGATTTAAATGTAGCTCCCATATATATGTTCATCAGATTTTGAGAAATGTTGAAGTAAATTGGTCATTTGTTAAACGATTCTCTGGAAATTTGCCAGGAAGGATTTTCTTACGACTCCTAATATTACTGATGAATTTCATAGAAATCTGTTCAGATTTAGATATAGCTGCCATATATGTATATCGCCCGATCTTCACTTCTAGAGCCACTGCAAGCACATTAATTGAGCAATATTGCCAAAATTGTGCATAACGCTTTCCTCGAAACCTGCCATAATCACGAAAAAGTCTGGTCAAAATCGGTTGTAGCTCTCCACATGTATGTTCGTCAGATTTTGGGTGATTTGCAGTGAAGTTGTCATTTATCAACCGTATTTATTACAGTTTGAACATATTTGCTCAAAATTTGATACGAGGTTCCACAAATTGGTTCGGAATTACATATAGTTCACAATTTGTACGTATAGGTTAGGTGTAGGGCGTAATGAAGTCGCCACCGCCCGACTTTTGCCTTTCCTTACCGGTTTTGCCATAGGAAAATATTCTCGATTCGATTTGTTTATTAACACCAGGTTGCGATTTTAAGCTGGCTTAAGGACTAGGATAGAATTGCTTTCTTGAAATTTTTAAAATTCTTTTGGCACTCCATCAGCACATGCTCAATGGAGGAGGAGGAAGGGAAACATATGACAAAGGCATATTTCTTCATATAAGGGAATGCCATACCTTTGCACTAGAGTCCCTTAAGCCTATGGGGCATTACACAATTCCTATTGTTATCAATGACAATATTTACGCTTGTGTTTTGTGTTCAAAGGTGTCATTGTTGTAGTGAATGCTGCATTCATTGTTGCATTGTGATAGTGAAAATAGTTACAAGGACTTGGGTGGACATGTCAATCCTTTTGTTTTTGCGCACTGGGCTCAGGGTTCTCGTGCATGGCTACGTTGTTAGAGAAGCACCCTAATGTACATGTTCTAAGACAGGCGAAAATATCTACTCAAATACATTCCTGGGATAGTTTCGTAGATGATTTTTTGTGTGCCTTGCATATTTGTGTTTATGCGGCCCTCCGACTCTCGAAGGGGGGAGATGCAAAGGGGTTGGTGTTCACTAGTCGTCCGATGCAAGCAAAACGTTTTGTTTCTGCACAACTCTACAATGCAAATGCTGGTGTAGGAATACCAAATTCCAGTAAAGGCAACAAACATAAAAGTGTTCTCTCTCGCTCTCTCTTTCTCTAGAAACTCATTGACAAAGTCTTCAAATATTTAAGTTAATTTGCTGCATATTGCCATCTTTTGCCACAAAACGAAACTCGTTTGTGAAAGTGCACTCGCCCTGCAAATGCCCCCCCACAGAATTGTTCTTTTAATCGATGAGAAATGTTTGTGGCATTAAAATGTTTTATTTACGAGATGACTTGCTTTGATGCTCCCTGGAAACGAGAAAGAGCAGCAAGCCAAACGAACGAGTTGAAGGAAATGTGGCATGAAGGCTTATGGCATGAGTGCTGCTGTATTTGAAGGATTTGCCGGGCAAAGACGTAAAGCTCAGAAATTCGTTTGTGACCTGAGACACTTTCCGCCCCGCATTCTCCTATAGCATCCCACTTGAAAGGTTATTTGGGGAAAATTGCCTGGCCATTGGGATTCTTGTAAATAACGACGATGTTCTTCATCATTCCTTAACAAAATGATGATTAAAAATGCAAACAGAAGGAATTCGGAAACATATCTGATGTAAAGAAGACAGCTGCGCTCGGTTCCATTTAAATTGCGGCATTTTTTGCTTGTGTTTTTAGCTGAATAAAATTTTGACTGGAGGGAGGTAATTTTTTGAGTTTTGGCTGTAGTACCATGAGGCATTGTTTGCCATTTGGCATTTTTATCAACAGCATTGAGCCATTCATTCCGAGTGATAAGAGCTTTAAAAATTTAACAAAATTATAATATTGAATTAAGGGGAATGTGTATTTCATTATTATTTGACTATGGTTTGTTCCTAACCAAATGATTAATCAACAGACCGATAAGAATATTCGAAAGTGAAAGTTTGATTTGGACATAGGTGGGGTAAGTTTTTTCAAAATCGAAAAACTGCCTAAATTTTGTGAAATTGATAAAGATACCTCAAGTTTTTTACTGAAATTTTTGGCAGCTACTAGGTGCAGAAACTAAACCATGGGCGGTGACATTTGGTCATAAAGTCGGAGCCAAATTTTTGGCAACACACTTTTTATGGGTCGATCCTAATCTTTCAAATCATTCAAAATTTGCTTGTCTTTGAGAGTATTTTAGTTTTATTGTGGTATTTTCGGGGAATCGTCTTCAATATATTGATGCAATATTTTCTTTTGAGCTCATTATAATTTGCTCTCAAACTAGTTTTATGATTTCAACAGGTTATTGTTTGTATCGATCAATTGGTTTTAAGTAACTGGAACAGATGGAACAGATGCCCAGTAATAATTGCATCCCTTTGTTGCCGTACGTGCTTATAATTTGCACTAGCCCACCAAAGCACGCTCTGCTGTGCCTTCTGCAATAGACAGAATAAAAATTTACTTATATCTTTAATCTAAACTTCTAGGTCTAATGGGAGTATCTTGACTTCAAATATACTCCACATTGTCGGCATATACAACTTGCCGATACCTTTTGGTTGAATGAATTGTATATTTCAAAAAGTTATGATTGTGCATCCGCACAGGCTATTTGCCCAAAATGCTTGTTTTTTTTTTCATTTTCATTTAGTATTTGTAAGATTCATATCCCTCTTCTTTAATTTATGCCCCATATTGTTATTATCGGGTTACATGTCCGTTTGGTGGAAATTGAAGGGGAGGCGAGCGCTAGAAACTTGACTTTATATAGCCATTT
This sequence comes from Stomoxys calcitrans, assembly GCF_963082655.1. Taxonomy (NCBI): domain Eukaryota; kingdom Metazoa; phylum Arthropoda; class Insecta; order Diptera; family Muscidae; genus Stomoxys; species Stomoxys calcitrans. The sequence goes on along the minus strand of NC_081556.1, from coordinate 160,206,583 downwards.
CAGCAGCTTATCGGAACAAATTTGTACACTACTGACATATACATTTTATTTGAATATCATGTTACCATTATTGCGCTACATGTCTAATTGGGTAAAAGGTAGACTCTAAGCCACTTGTCACACTGCAGCATGTCCTTTAGAGCACCCTATTTCCTTTATTTGGTTTAACTCTCCGCCAATTAATTTATTCACTAATTATTCACTTTGACTTCTTTTATGATTACTTCAATGTTTGAATAAGTGTTTTGCCAACGTTGTATTTAACCGTTGCCGACATATTAAACCGCAAACGTCATTGACCATAGCTGCAGCTTAGGCTATTGACTGATCTTAATGCCAAAGAACACCAAGTAGTGCCAATAGCGCAATAGTGGCCTCCTTTAGCATACTCTTTCTCTTGCAAATACTAGTCACCTCTCGCATTATCACCACTAATATTCCACCTATGCCACACAAATAATGGATGCTTAAGAAATAAGCAACAACAATTTTGTGTGTTGCAGCTTCTTTTTTTATTAAAAATCAATTCCTCATTTTCATTGATTCTCTTTTCGGAAAATTAATTTTCATATATATTCTGCATATCTCTGGAAGGATATTTTTCGATTCACTAATTTGCTTTTAAAAAACGCACTAACAGCATATGTCCTGTAGTTATAGAATGTTTTGTATTGTTGCTCGCAAAACATACACAAACAACAATGCAAAGGTCTCGCACGCCAAAGCCGAGCCCTAAAAAATTGGCTGACCTGCATGCCAAGTAGATCCATGCGCGTCACACCCCCGCAACACCCTCACCTAAATAGTGATACCCTTTCCCTCGCTCGATTTGCTTCTTTTATTCTCTCCACTAGTACTCCCACCTATGGTTTTGCATTCACACCCATAACGAATGCTTAAGAAAAATAAAAAAAAACAAAAACAATTGTTGTGTTTATGCTTTTTCTTCTTTTATTGAAAACTAATTCATCATTTTCATGGCTTTTCTTTAGGAAAAATTAATTTTGATATATAGTCGTCGCTTCTCTGGGAAAATTCCTTCGATTGATGCCCAATCCATTAAATTCAATTCAGCCGTTTGGCCGTAATATGTACCACAAAATCGCCTTTATAAAACCCTTGGCCGTTTAATATCATGTCTAAATAAGTCCTAAAGTTTTTCTAATTTATTGGAAATAAAATAAGAAAAGGTAGTAGAAAGCAGGCCACCGCAGCGCAGAGGTTAGCATGTCCGCCTATGGCGTTGAACGCCTGGGTTCGAATCCTGGCAAGACCATCAGAAAAAAATTTGCAGCGGTGGTAGTGGAATGTTCATAGGCAAAATTTGCAATTTTGGTAGAACTCGGAAATATGAAGAGATGTCTACGGTATTTCAGTTTCAAAACTTTTTCTTACTTTCCCTACCAAAAAATTTGAAATTCGGGACAAATTTGAGATCAAATGTTAACTAAGTGTTTCTAGATTTATCTAATTAGATATAATTTGATCCAATTATATCTAATGGCAGATAAAATTCGATTTGACCATATCAGTTTTTTACTTGGGTTGTCAATTTTATTTGAGTTTTAAATTTTATTTGACTACACCACTACTGTGGTACAGGGTATTATAACTTAGTGCATTTGTTTGTAACACCCAAAAGGAAGAGAGATAGACCCATTGATAAGTATACCGATCGACTCAGAATCACTTTCTGATACGATTTAGTTGTGTCCGTCTGTCTGTCTGTCCGTCCGTCTGTCTGTCCATGTTAATTTGTGTACAAACTACAGGTCGCAATTTTCATCCTATCGTCTTCAAATTTGGTACAGGCATGTTATTCGGCCTAGAGACGAAAAAATCGTATCAGATTTGGATATAGCTCCCATATATATGTTCGTCCGATTTGCAGTAATAATGCAATAAAAAGGTAATTTGTTAACCGATTCTCCCGAAATTTGGCAGAAATGATTTTCTTATGACTCTCGACATTACTGGCGAATTTCATGGGAATCGGTTCAGATTTATATATAGCTCTCATACATATAAATCGGCCGATTTTCACTCCTAGAGCCATTGCAAGCGCATTTATTGACCAATCTTCCCAAAATGTTGTACAACGCCTTCCTCGACGACTACCGCAATATATGAGAAGTTTGCTTGAAATCGGTTCAGATTTAGATATCGCTCCCATATATATTACAATAAAGTCCTCATGTGGATAGTTTCTTAACCCATCTGAAAACACCCGCCGAGGTCCATCCAAATCGGTTCAGAATGAGATATAGCTCCCATTTTGTAATTAAAGGGTAGTCGGCACCGCCGGACTTTTGCCTTTCCTTGTGGACCTTTGTTATATATTCCAAATGAAACGGAGTTGGTTTCCGTTTATAGAAATAAATCTTCATGCTTCCACCACCAGGATTTAAAAATTCTACCACTGGCAAGCGGTAAGCGGTTTAACTTTTTTATTTTTGTTTTGAGGGGATATAGTTGACCCTTTAAGTTTTACAAAAGAAAAAAAACTGTTGTGTGTGAGCAATGTGTCTCTATTTGATTTTGGACAGCGATAGTTTTCCGACTCAATTATTATCATCATTAGCATTATTTTATTTTTAATTTTGATCAACACTCTAAATGATGGAATTTTGTTTTGCTCTGGTTTTCATTGCAGATTTACAAATGACGGAGATGCAAAGCAACAGTGCCACCTTCTAAACTGAGACTTGAAAAAGTCAAGCTGTGAGAGACTCGAAGAGGTTTCATCGATGTTTTGAGACAGGATTTGAGACAAAAGCTATTGTGATATTTTTTAAGCCCAGATTTTAGTATACAAGTACGTTGAGTCTTGGGTGAGAGGGGGAGAGAGAGAGAGTGTGTGTGTGGGGGTCCATTGGTCTAATACCACTATATGGGGTTAATTTTTTCCCCTCCTTCCTTACTTCCTTCCTTTGTTTGGTTTGTTTTTTCCCTGACCTTTTTCTTTTCGGTTTGGTAAAATTTTTGTTTTGATCTTTGGATTGCCAGGAGATTGTAATGATGAAGTTTATTTAATTGTGCAAGGACATAAAAGACATTCGAGCGAGGACACTGCGGCGCCTGAGGTGAGGGCTCTGAGGTAGTAGTAGAGATCCTGCGTAGGTTGGCTGGCAGCTGTTGGGAATTGAACGCAGTCGCCATGTCACATGGGGGCGGCCAGGAATGTTTGTAATATTTCCAGCTGAAGATCTCATCTTGATGACATATGGTGCTGCTATACCTCGTATAAGTCCACGACCAACACTCGATTGCCTACGTGACCCTCAAGTACCCATTGTTGTACCCGCCCGAAGTTTACCGCCATCATCGCCTTCGCCCTCATCATCGTCGTCGCCACATTCACCAAATCCACTACCTCAGTCTGTGTCCAGTGTTAGAGAGTTCCCCAGTGCACTGCCCGCCCCATTTCCCCCGATAACAGCACCTGATAACAGCAACAGCGTTAGCATCATCAGTCAAGGTGATATTGTAGACCCAGCAGGAGTAGAGGCCGAGCTGTCATTGTTGACTGGCGTTTCCAGTCGTTATCCCTACCCCGGTCGCAGTTTGTTGCCGACAATCAGCGAACGGAACAGTCCCTCTGTGCACACACCCACATCGACGCCACCCTCCTCGGCAACTCCTGTTCGACGAAGCTCTCGTTCTTCCCAAAGGAGATCCAATCCCACACAGCGAGCACCAATTGGTTTGCGCCAAATCGAGGAGGAGCCCCTGAGGGAATTTCCTCCCATTTCGAATCTGAACATCCCCATGTATAATGATCTAAACATGCGATCCTCACAGCAACAGCAGCAGTATCCAGAACCAATGCAGGGTGCCTCGAGGTCAGGTTTCCAGGGTAGCCCCCTGGAGATTGAATATCCCACGGGCTCCCTGCAGCGAAGCCGAAGTCCCAGTATATTTCTCGAACCATCTACGCCGGACCCCACGCAACCTCGCTTGGGGCCCGGCTGGGGACGGCCCATGTCGCCCATGGACCTACCCCCCGAACCATCTACCTCGCAAAAGTCGCCATCAAGCAAATCTCGCTTGAGGCCAAAGCTCCACATACCTCTCGGCCGTTTGGGCCGCTCCACATCCAGCGATCAAAGAGAATCCTATAGACTGCGCGAAGATTTGGAGCTGCAAGTGGAGAACCCCGTTTTCAATACGGAGAACCTGAGACAGCGCAATTTTGATGCTTTCTTCGATTCCGGCGAGCCGGTCTATAAGTTGCAGCCCAAAACTCCCTTCTCCACATCGAGTGAATCCTCGCCGGGTGGTGGCAAGCTGTCACCTGCTCTTGACAACTATGCCGGTGTTTACGACTCATCGCCGCGCAAGGGCCGTGGCGCCAACGCCGGAGGACTTTTTGCCCGCTCCAACAAGGAAGACCAGAGACAGCCAGAACCCCGAACGAAGAGCTCCGAGTACTACGACCCAGCGCGGGAAGTTCGATCGGCGTCGGTGGACCCCGCATCAGTCAGTATGGCCAGTGGCGGTGTCAGCACCAGTGGTGTTCCCCAGAAAGGTGACAGGTGCCCCCAAAATAATTTTTACAAACTCTAATCAAATTGTTTACAGCTTCATAAAAACAAGTCAATTTAAAGCAAGCTAAGATGAGCTGCTCCTCTGCCCCTGCTACGAGTCCACCCAACTCACTCGGTCGTAAAGCCAGCCATTGGGTGGGTGGGCCAGGCGGGACTGGGGAGCGGCCGCTGCAATGTCTTCTAACAAATGAGTATTAAATGCCCGCTAACACTTGATGTCGTTACGAAGGTTTCTCGAGACAATGAAGCCCGCATGCAGCCCATTGTTCCACACCGTTTGACCTTTCCCATGGGACTGTTTATGTTAAGCATTCTGCTTTGCACTCCTCCTCCTCCTTGTACTCCTTGCAACCACAGATGTGTGTGTGTGTGTGAGTGGGTGTGTGTGTTCGTGGTCATTTGCAGGACATATAATTTGATGATGAATACAGATCTGATGGCTAAAGATAAAAGTTTCCTTGGGAGTCCAACGTCTTTCCTCCCACGAAAACCGCACACACCCACACACAGCCGCACGCAGCCAACTCTTTCCAGCAAACAACTAATTAACCTGCTCCGTGAATGAGGGGCATGCTTTTTGCTCGCCACTAATGGGAATGCCACCAGTTCGATGGTGGGAGATGGAATGCTGGGCATGACCAAGATGGCTGTCTGTCCGTTTGTGTGTCTGTTGGCCACTTCCGAAAAGTTTGCATTGAAATACTAACAAATCCATGTAAATAAAGTTTCGTGGGTAGCTCCATATTGACTGGTTGCCCTGGTGCTTTTTCTGTCATTTCGTTCGTTTGTGTGTGTGTGTCTGTGTGGCCATGAGGTGGCCTTTGGATTTGCAGGCAAAGAAGCAAATGGTCGCTTCAGCGACAGCAGCAACAGCAGCAGCTACGGCAGCCGCAGCAAAAGCACCATAGCTGCGAGCATGATTTCGCAATTTCCTCGGGGAGCAATTGTTCCCCTTTTCGTCCTTGTTTCAGTTGTTAAATTAGTTCATTGTTTTGTTTGTTTTGTGTCTGTTTTGCTTTTGTGTTCTACGCTGTTTGTTATTCTTAGCTATTTTCGGTTTTTTTTTCGCAACTGTTTTTGTTATCCTTTTTGGGACTTTTTTTCGTTTTTCTGTATTTTCATGAACACTTTAGTAATGGTACTTGTTTTTCTCATTGTTGGTGTTGTTGTTGCTTTTCGGTGTCATTGTTGGCGATGCAGATTTCTTGGGAAAATCTTCAAGTGGTCCAAAAAGTCGTAACTTCTTTGGGTGGAGGGGACCACTGCGTGGCTCCCCAAGCCCCAAAACTAGTATGGCGTCCCATACTGGTGTGCTTAAGGATTACGGACATAGTAGTTTAAATGAGGCTTTCAAATCCCACAATAATGTCAACTTCAAATTGATTAAAACCGGTAAGTTTAAAAACAATACAAAAATAATGTTGTCAAAAGAAATTTTCAAGTTTTTGTTAAGACCCCTACTTAATAATTCCAGAGAACAATCAACATGCTTGCAAATGTTTCAAAGGATTAAATGGAAATTGAAAATTATTTGCTTTTGAAGTTTCATCTTCAAAGCTTAAAATGAATTTAAACATAAGATCGGCTGCAAGCATTTAATGGAGTCGACAAACTCTCACTCACATTCACATTTATAGGTCATTGGGGTATTAAATGCATACTCCATCGAGACGCTGGATAGAATTTAAACTAGAGTAAAACATTGAAATGACGATAAATACCTCCAAGCACACACACACTCTGGTTCCGAAATTGGTTATCAGATTCCGAAATACCTTTCGTTTAACCCCCATATTTCCGGGAAGTGCTTTGGGGGTGGGGTAGCCACCCAAACATTTGGTCTGATAATTGGATATCAGATGCGTTTTCTATTCTCAACTACATTTCATTTAAGTCCTGTATTGCCATGAGTGGTCTGTATGCCAAATTTGCGGTTTTTTGGAGTGGGGCGGTTCCCACAGGTGCTTAACACAGATCAATGAAATTTACTAGATGACTACTTCATCAAAGGGAGATTACATCTCTACAAAATTTTTCCCGCTTTGTAGCCACGTGGCCTTTAGGTATAAAAACAAGTTCAAACAGTACAAAAATGAGTGAACAATATTGGTCAGGATCTTATTTGTAGACGTAATTATAGCACAACAAGTAAAAGCGTGCTAAGTTCGGCCGGGCCGAATCTTAGATATCCTACACCATGGATCGCATTTGTCGAGTTCTTTTCCCGTCATCTCTTCTTAGGCCAAACAGGATATAAGAAAAGATTTGCTCTGCTATTAGAGCGATATCAAGATATGGTCCGGTTTGTACCACAATTAAATTATATGTTGAAGACCTGTGTAAAATGTCAGCCAATTCAAATAAGAATTGCGCCCTTTGGAGGCTCAAGAAGTAAAATAGGGAGATCGATTTAAATGGGAGCTGTATCGGGCTATAGACCGATTCAGATCATAATAAACCTGTATGTTGATGGTCATGAGAGGATCCGTCGTACAAAATTTCAGGCAAATCGGATAATAATTGCGACCTCTAGAGACTCAAGAAGTCAAGATCCCAGATCGGTTTATATGGCAGCTATATCAGGTTATGAACCGATTTGAATTTTATTTGACACAGTTGTTGAAAGTAACCTCTCTAGAGGTTCAAGAAGTCAAGACCCAAGATCGGTTTATATGACAGCTATATCAGGTTATGGACCGATTTGAACCATACATGGCACAGTTGTTGGATATGATAACAAAACACGTCGTGCAAATCATTTCAGTCCAATCGGATAAGAATTGCGCACTCTAGAGGATCAAGAAGTCAAGACCCAAGATCGGTTTATATGGCAGCTCAAATCAAATCGGACCAGAATTGCGCCCTCTAGAGACTTAAGAAGTCAAGACCCAAGATCGGTTTATATGGCAGCTATATCAAAACATGGACCTATATGGCCCATTTACAATCCCAACCGACTTAAACTAATAAGAAGTATTTGTGCAAAATTTCAAGCGGCTAGCTTTAGTCCTACGAAAGTTAGCGTGCTTTGGACAGACAGACGGGCGGACGTACGGACAGACGGACGGACGGACGGATAGACGTACGGACATGGCTAGATCAACATAAAATGTCACCACGATCAAGAATATATATACTTTATGGGGTCTCAGACGAATATTTCGAGTAGTTACAAACAGAATAACCAAATTAGTATACCCCCATCCTATGGTGGAGGGTATAACTAGCATCACGGTGGTCCGTTTCGCTACCCCTTGTTTTTGATACCCCTTTTTATTGTAGGACTTCCAAAATCGTAGATAGAATGAAGTTTTAGAATTATTTGAGCAGTTCCCGTTCGACGTATGCGAAGGTAACCTATTTTGGACTTTTTGGAACCAAAATAGACGATTTTTGAATAGATTATTAATTACCCATCATATATTTCCTTCTTGTACCTACATGCCAAATTTCAGACCTCTAGCTCTATCCGTAAAGAAAGTACCAAATGGTACCAATTTTGGTACCAAAATTTATGAATTTTTCCTATATTTCCATATATGCAGAAAGCAATAAATGGTACCAATTTTGGTACCAAAATGGTGAATAGATCATTTAGCCACTGGTGAATAGATCATTTAGCCACCCATCATGTAATTCATGTACCTACATGGCAAATTTCGGAACTCAAGCTCCATCTGAGCAGAAAGTACAAAATGGTACCAATTTTGGTACCAAAATGTAAGAATTTTGAATAAATCATTAAGTGTACTTACATGCCAAATTTCGGTTCCCTATCTTCAACTATGAAGAAAGTACCAAATGGTACCGATTTTGGAGCCAAAATGTTCAAATTGTGAAAAAACCATTTAGTTGCCCATCATATATTTCTAAGTTTTACCGACATGCCACATTTCAGACCTTTAGCTGCATCTGCACAGAAGGTACCAAATGGTTTCAATATTAGTACCAAAATGTACGAATTGAGAAAGATCACAATCACCCATTATGTATTTCCTAGTTGTACCTGCATGCCAAATATCAGACCTCGAACTCCATTTGTAAAGAAAGTACGAAATGGTACCAATACGAATTTTGATCAAATAATTTAATCACTCATCAAATATTTCCACCTCATCACATATTTAATTTTGGAGGCCACCGTAGCGCAGAGGTTATCATGTCCGCCTATGACGCTGAACGCCTGGGTTCGAATCCTGCGAGACTATCAGAAGAAAAAACCTTTTCAGCGGTGGTTTTCCCCTCCTAATGCTGGCAACATTTGTGAGGTAAAATTTGAATCGGACTGCACTCATTGATATGTGAGAAGTTTGCCCCTGTTCCTTAGTGGAATGTTCATGGGAAAATTTGCATTTTTTTTTTCATATATTTCCTAGTTGTACTTACATGCCGAATTTCAGACCTCTAGCTCCATCTGTAAAGAATGTACCAAATGGTACCAATTGCGGTACTAAATGTACGTTTTCTCCCGTTACCAGTACTATATTTTCATTTTTCTACCCACCACCGTAAGATAGGGGGTATTTTCATTAAGTCATTCCGTTTGCAACACATCGAAATATCAATTTCCGACCCTACAAAGTATATATATTTCGGATCGTCGTAAAATTCTATGACGATTTAACGATGTCCGTGTGTCTGTCCGTCTGTCCGCTCGTCTGTTCTTATTACTCTTGAACGGGTGAAATCGGACCATATTTGGATAGAGCTGCTATATAGACCGTTCTGCCGATAAAGGGTCTAATGCCCATAAATGCTTTAGTTTCTATCCGATTTCGCTGAAATTTTGAAGCAGTGAGTAGTTTAAAGCTTCCCGACATCTGGCCCAGATATGATTCAGATCGGACTATATTTAGATATAGCTTTCATATAGACCGATCTGTTGATAAAGGGTCTTTACTTTTTATCCGATTTCATTGAAATTTTAACCAGTAAGTAATTTTAGGTCTCCCGACTTCTGACCCAAATATGGTTTAGATCGGACAATATTTAGATATAGCTGCCATATATAACGTTCTCCCGATAAAGGGTCTGAAGCTCATAAAAGCTTTACTTTTTATCCAATTTCGCTGAAATTTGAAGCAGTAAGTAATTTTAGGTTTCCCGACATCTGACATTCGACATTTTTCTAATGCATGGTGTTTTATTGTAACGTGGATTTATTTTCCACATGCCTAGATTTGCTTCCATGTGTAAACCCTGCATGGTTTTTATGAATCGTTTAGGAGTTGTGTTTCATGGTTTCGAAAGCAAAAAGACGGCAACCGTTCATTGTTGCCAGAAAGTCGTGGAATTTTGCGATGTTTCATATTTATGTGATTTGACTAAAATTGAGTACCTAAGCCTTGCAATAGCCTTGCCAACTAACGCCAGCCCCATGAATTGGTAGGACGTTAAAGGTGACATCGCACGAGTGCAATCCCGACCGACTTTCATCTTTGAGAAAATGATGGATTTATGCATTTGGATGCATGTTTTATACCCATTACCATTGTGGAGGTCTCTTTGGCGCAGAGGCTAGCATGTCTGCCTAGGACGCTGGGTTTGAACCCTGGCTAGAATACAAAAAAAAAAATTTTCAACAGTGATGGGGACATATGTGAGGTACTATGCCAAGCCATGTAAAATCTTCTCCGCAAAGTGGTGTCACATGCCAGCTTAGATCACTGACCTTATAGAGCAGTCAAATCCCTAGCATCTTTGATTGTTTTCTGGTATTGTTGTAGTTAGCCACTTTCATGTCTTTAATTGCTTTCTTGCATTTTAAACAGTTTCTGATTTTACCGAAACCCTTTCCCATCTGTATGAGGACCATGCAACTGCCCTACAAACCCTTGTCACCAATTATCGTAAAAAGAATGCTGAACTTAGGAAAGAAAGGTAAGACTTTGACTTTGTTTGCTCCAGCTGAAAGTTAATCATTTTTTGGTTTGTTTGTATTTCAGACCCGCCTGCCATTTGTCAATTTTCCAAGCTTGGGAAACATTCCTACAAGAAGTTGAGACGGACTCACAAGCATCGAATGATGTGGCCCATGTTCTATATCGCCAGGTAAATTCGTTACAACAAACAACAGGCCTAATGTTTGTATTTTGTCTTTTTTTTTCAATTAAAAAGTTGTTCAATAGTAATGTTGTTTTCGTGTTTGCAATTAATATTTTATTTGTATTCACAAACTAATTTGATAGTTTTCTGTCAACTATATGTATGACTTCAGTTGAAGCCTAGCGACCAAGAGCAGGTTTTTGTCATGCAGTTCGTGTTGATTGCCATTAACCTATATGAGAACTAAATTGTTATGGGTTTCTAGAAGTTCCTGATATCCGATACTTTTTTGCCTTTTATTTCGAAATACAAAGTTTTTGTTTCGCATTTCCTATATTTCCTTTTTTTCCAATGCTCTTTGCCACAAATGTTTCTAAGCTTTAATCGAAGACACATATACTCATACAAAAAAAAGAATCGCGGATAGTCCCAACTCGTTTTTGCATTTGCATGACCTCATATGTGTTTTTGCATTGGCATTGGAATTGGTTTGTTTAATTGACTCGTTGTTTTTTTTCATTTTTCATTGACAGGTGTCACGACCAATGCTCGATAAATCCTTTCATCGCAAAGTTCAAAGCCGGAAAATATTTACACACAGGGAGTCCTTTGAAACCATTATTGCCAAGACTGAAGAGAAATTATCAAAGGTAAGTTGCCAGCCAATGGGGAAACAAAGGGGGGGACCCAACACAACACATTGCCAACATCCACGTGGGAATCTACCCCATACTGCTGCAAGCTGTAGTAAACATCCATCTTTCAATGAACCTTAGTCGTCAGCGACACACAATGAGGATCTCCCCCATATCATCTGCACAAGTCCATACCGAACTCATTTGACGAGTGTGTGCGAGACATTAGAGTGGCTTTTTGTTTGTGTAACTTAACAGCGGCATGTGCAAGCCCAAAATCCTCTAACCGCAATGTAATACATCCTAATGTACAAACACCGCTAATGTGAGCCAATCTGTGTGCAAGGAAACATTGTGACATTTGCCTCATGTTGCTGTCAGTCTTTCTCCTCCATACGTAGCCCCTAAGTTTGCATCTCAGACTGACATTTGCTAAATGCCTGCTTAAAAGTTCTTCTTTCGCATAAAGCTTAAATCAGGCCGATGTCATGCCAGAACTTCATGTTTAGCCAACCATCAGCCCAGCCATCTCTGCTTCCCCTTCACTTTGGCATCTCCATTTGGATTTGTTCTTTAAAACCGAAACCTGGCAACAAAATACTCCAATCAAATGAATGCGACGACCTGTTTCTTATTAAAGAGCAAAGCAGAGCAGATTCGAAGTGATTTTGAAAAATTGCGAAAATCCCGAAGCTGTGCAAGAAGTGAGCCGCCACGGTTGGCTAAGCAAAACAAAGCAGCTGCCACAATGCTTCGGGTGTTTGTTTTAAATTCCGTAAATTAAAGACACACCACCTAAGAAGGATTCCGTTCCGAAGGGTTAAAAGAGCAAAGTGTTTACATCAATTTCTTTGCTACGCTTTGTTTGGCTTAAGCTTGCTGAGAATTTTGTACTTTTGGTGCAAATATTACAGGGTGTTCAAAACTAAATGGCAACTTTAAGGTTCGCACACAATTCGTTTTGTTTATTGTTGAAGGTTCTTTTTTTTCGCGTGAACGAAACAATCGGAACAATTTCTGTGAATTGTTTTGTAGAAATATCACAAATCCCGTTAACAACACTTGAGAATAGTGACCTGCGGCCTAGTGGAGTTAATTGACATACTTCCTTTTCATTGCTTCATTTTCATTGGTTTAAACCAGCGCATAATGGAAAGTCATCATCATCCTTTTCCTGCATATAATGTAGAGGTATATGAAACTGCTTATGGTAGTGGTGGTGTTTGTGTGTGTGTGTGAAAATATATATATGAAGACATATGAAACTGCTTATGGTGCTGGTGGTGTGTGTGTGTGTGTGTGAAAACCCCTGCTGGATAAGATCGAGTGATATATTGTTAACCGTTTTGGACCTTTGTCTGTCTTTTCATCTCTTCCACAGTGTCGCCTGGACTATAAGCAATGCTATGTGGCACATCGTCAAAATGCCACCCAACAATCGCTGACGGAGTACATTGATGCGCATAATGCGTACGTGCAACAATTGCATGCCACAAATGCCATGCTCGAGACGTACCAGTGCGAAACGGTGCCACAGTTGATGCAGGAGCTGGAGGATATCCATAATGACTTATGCAGTATTATTGCCGACTCCCTACAGCAGGGGGCTGATGTTATGGCCAACAAGGTAAGTACAGCCATTTCCGGGCATTAAAGGTCCTTCGTCCATCGTTGGCGATTGTCATGTTGAGAGATTGTGACTATTGATGCATCAATGCACCGATGCGGATGGGGATTTGTTGTCAATGATTTATGACTTTGAAGGTTTAATGTGTGTCCTTGCTATGCCCACCATCACTGGGTGAAGAGCAGCATAGACCATTCATTGATGATCTATAAAGGACAATTCGTTTTTTTTTGTACCTTCAATTGTAAAGCTGGCTATTGTTGGCTATGGAATCCAGGCCAAAAGGCAATTTCCCATTTTGTATTGTTGTTGGTGTTGGCAAAAAAACGTAGCCATTTGCTACCAATGTTATGGAATCCTCGATAATTTAAAACTGAGCGGAAATTATATCTTGGAAGTTCGAATTTAAGATTCTTAAACCTGCGCATTATTTTCCCAGAGGATAAAAATGAAGAACGTACATGTACAGGGTGCGCCAGAGAAACTTGAACTCACTTGAAAGCACAATAAAAACAAAAGTACTTCAGTTATTCTAATAAATCTTTTTTATTTGAGAATAAAATATCCCAATTTTTTCATGCAGTCTTGAAAATAACTTCGGGTAAATGGCGCCCCCATTGAGCATACACTGATTGTAGCATATCCATCGGTATGTTGGCAATAGCGTTGCAAATGTTGTCTTGAGGCATTCTATGGTCCGTGGTCGATCGATATAAACCAGGGATTTCCAATAACCCCATAAACAGAAATGGCAGGCACATTGCGAAGCAACAAGGAATCGACAGTTAGGAAAGAAGCGAAGGCGAATTCGAAGGCCCGATGCTCCCTAGGCCGGAGTATGATGGCGCTTGACTGACTGGAAGTAGAAACAAACTTGGTGACTTATCCCTCCAGATGTGCCCCTCCCAACCCCTTTCCCTTACAACTCACCGCTCGGGAGTTTTTTCAAATAGGTAAGATACTTTGGCCCACCCTGTGCGTGCCGGATTCCGCCGGGCCGAATCTTGGGAAGCCACCACCATGGATTCTGCTTAAAATGTACACAAAATAATCTTAGTGAAAGTCATAGTTGTAAGACTAATCGGGAGATCTGCCCAAGACGTCAACTCGGGAGATAGATTTAAACAAGAGCTATATCAGACTATTCCCTGATTTGGACCATAGTAAATGCGATTGTTGGAAGTCGTAACAGAACACAATGTGCTGAATCTCATTCCAATCGGATATAAATAAAGGATTTTAGGCACCAAAGATGTGAAATCGGGAGATTGGTTTATATAAGAGTTACATACCGATTTGGACCATACTCGGCACAATTGTTGGAACTTGTAACAGAATGCTACATGCAAAATTTCAGCCTATTCAAATTAGAATTGCAAATTTGAACCAATTTGGCCCATTTGTAGTCCCCAACGACCCTAAGAAGTGTCTGTATCTGAAGTTGTTCAAGCGACTACCTTTAAGCGTTCGACTGCTAACGTGATTCCCACTGACGGACATGATTAGATCGGCGTAGTAAGTCAAAATTATCAAGAATATATGTACTTTACGGGGGCGTAAATTAATATTTCGAGGTGTTACAAACGGAATGACTAGATTAGTATACCACCATCGTATGGTAGTGGGTACAAAAAATGTCAATGCATTATTTAAATGTGGAACCTAAATTTGACACAGTGGGTTGTGTTAGGTCCCTGAAAATCCGTACGTAATATATGCTATATTGGACTATGATTTGCTATAGTCCCAATATGTATCGATTTATTTTCTTAGACCCACAAAAGTCGTATTTAATACCGTATTCTACTGAATTGCTATACAGTGGGTTGTGTAAAGCCCCTTAAAAATCCATACGTAATATGGTCCAGACCGACTTGTATTTGGATATAGCTGACATATGTACCAGTCTCCGGATTTATGGTACTGGAAGCTGAAAATATGTAAGGCCATCCACATCTGCACCGAATATGGTCAAGATTAGACATCAATTAGATAAAGCTGGACATAGAAATTTTACACGGTGAGTTGTGTTGGGTCTTTGTGTTCAAATCGGACTATAATTTAATATATCCCGATTGATTTCCCGATTCGAGGTCTTTCGTCCACAAAAAATGCTTCTAATTAGACTGCTACGCATCCTTCCCGACAAGAGTGCAGATCGACCAATTTGTGTATGTAAAAATGCAAATTTGCCCATGAACATTCCATTAAGGAACAGTGGCAAACTTCTCATGTGACAAGGAGTGCTCCCCGTTCAAGTTTAAGCTCAATGAAAAGGGACCTTTTTGGCTATAATCGAACGGAGTGCCGCAGTGCGACACCTCTTTGAGGAGAAATTTTTACATGGATTTTATGCATGACATAGTACCTCACAAATGTCGTCAGCATTAGGAGGAAAAGTTTTTTGGATGTTCTCGCCAGGATTCGAACCCGGCGTTTCGCGTCATAGGTGGATATGTACCTCTGCGCTACCTCTAGTTTACGATCTTGGGCCCGAGTGATTGAGGCGATGTGGTTTCTTTGATACTTTAGTTTATTCAAAAGAAAGATGCTAAGTTTAAGAAAGTAAAAACGTGCTAAGTTCGGCTAAGTTCGGACGAATTTTATATACCCTCCACCATGGATCGTATTTGTCAAGTTCTTTGCCCGATAACTATTTAGTGGCAAACAAAGTATAATGGACAAGAATTGCTATGCTATTACAAATTACGAAACGATTGGGCCATACTTTGTTTGGCTGTTGCAAACCAAAGTGGAATTCATCATACAAAATTTCAGGCAAATTAAATAAGAATCGCGCTCTTTGGTGGCCCAATAAATAAAATCGGGAGATCTGTTTATATGGGAGCTATTGGGTTGCCTAAAAAGTAATTGCGGATTTTTTAAAAGAAAGTAAATGCATTTTTAAAAAAACTTAGAATGAACTTTAATCAAATATATAATTGCCATTTTGTTCGATAACCTTTTGCCATCTTCCTGGCAAATTTAGTATTCCACGCTCATAGAACTTCTGGCCTTTATCTGCAAAAAACTGAACCAAGTGCGATTTTATAGCCTCATCATTGCCGAAAGTTTTACCATTTAAGGAGTTCTGCAAAGATCGAAATAAATGGTAGTCTGATGGTGCAAGGTCAGGGCTATATGGTGGATGCATCAAAAGTTCCCAGCCAAGCTCACTCAGTTTTTGGCGAGCGACCAAAGATGTGTGCGGTCTAGCGTTGTCCTGGTGGAATATGACACCTTTACGATTGACCAATTCTGGTCGCTTCTCCTTGATGGCTGTATTCAATTTGTCCAATTGTTGACAGTAAACATCCGAATTAATCGTTGGTTCCTTGGAAGCAGCTCAAAATATACCACACCCTTCCAATCCCACCAAACAGACAGCATAACCTTCTTTTGGTGGATATCAGCCTTTGAAGTGGTTTGGGCTGGTTCACCATGCTTGGACCATGATCGTTTTCGACTAATGTTGTTGTAAACAATCCATTTTTCATCTCCAGTTATGATTCGTTTTAAAAACGGATCGAATTCATTGCGTTTAAGGTGCATATCACAATCGTTGATTCGGTTTGTTAAATGAATTTCTTTCAATACATGTGGTACCCAAATATCAAGCTTTTTCACCAGTCCAAGACTTTTTATGTGATAATGAACGATTGATTTTGGAATATTTAACTTCTCTTCTATCTCACGCTCAGTTACATGACGATCCAATTCGATTAATGCTTTGATTTGGTCATCATCAACTTCATTTGGCCGACCTGAATGTTTTTGAATGTTTGACACTGTCTTCCTTTTAAGGCTTTATCACCATACACATCTCTTGACTTTTTAGCAACCTGCTCCGCGTTTTTTCCTTTACGGAAATAATAAAGTAAAATATGACGAAAATGCTCCTTTGTGGGCTCCATATTAAAATTGACGCCAAACAAACAAATGCAAACAAAATTTCGCGCACTCTTTTTCTAAAGAAAGCTAAAAGTAACAGCTGATAACTGACAGAAGAAAGAATACAATTACAGAGTCACAAGCCGTTGAAAAAATTTGTCAACGCCGACTATATGAAAAATCCGCAATTACTTTTTAGGCAACCCATATATACCATGTAATGAACCGATTTAGACCATACTTGACATAATTGTTGGAAGTCATAACAAAACACTTCATGCTAAATTTCAGTCAATTGCGCTGTCCAGCGGCTCAAGAAGTCAAGATCCGAAATCGGTTTATTAGGGAGCTAAATTAGGTTATGAGCCATTTTAGAGATACTTTCAATTTGTGCAAAATTTCAGCCAAATCGGGTAATAATTGCGCCCTCTAGCGGCTTAAGAAATCAAGAGAACAGTTTATATGGGAGCTATATCAGTTAATAAACCGATTTGCATCATACTTGGCACAGTTGTTGGAAGTTAAAACAAAAAAATCTAGCCAATCATAAACCAAATCGGTTTATATGGGAGCTATATGAGGTTTTTAATTGATTTGGACCATACTTTGCACAGTTGTTAGAAATTATAACTGCGCCCTCAAGCGGATTGGTTTATATGGCAGCTATATCAAAATAAGGACCGATATAGCCCATTTACTATCCCAACCCACCTACATTAATAGGAAGTATTCGTGCAAAATTGCAACCGCCTAGCTTTATTCTTTTGAAAGTTAGCGTGCTTTTGACAGACGGACGGACAGGGTTTAATGAACTTGGAACGCCAAGACGATTAAGAATATAAATACCTTATGGGGTCTTAGACGCATATTTCGAGGTGTTACAAACGGAATGACAAAATTGGTATACCCCCATCCTAGGGTGGAGGGTTTTTGATTTTTAAGACTTATTCAGAGAGCGATATTCAAAGTGAAATCGTATGTTCTCTCTTTTTTGAAGTCTTGTTTTTTTCTTCTCGAAATCATTTCCTAAACCCTTCTATCAAGGAAAAATATCTTTACATACTGCTACTCTTTTTAAATTTTTCGAAAAAAGGAAAATTGCTCGGATTGTTTATTTTTATCAACTTTTTTTTGGTCTCATTTTGTATAAAAAATTCTTATATTCTCTGATTTCGTTTTAGGCCTCCGATCAAGCAAGACGGTACTCAAGTTTAACAAGTCAATGTGCTACTGTATCACCCGTACAAGATTTAACCAATTTTGTGCGCATTCTTCCACCACTTCCTACTGCTGCCCAACGGGTGCAGAAGCGGCCATTTGCTCCAGCGGCGCCTGTTGAACAAGAAGACAATGGCGAGCATAGTGTGAGTAATCTGTAAAATAACAAATGCTTATAGTATTTTTAACCAAATCCACCATAAATCAAAATGGCTAATTTGCCAAATATAATTGAAGTTGGGCATTTTGATTTCAAACTTTAAAATGCTTGATATGCATGAATCGGGAAACGAACAATGAACTGTGACACACCAAAAAGGTTGAAATCCAATATTGTCATGTAAAATGTGAACTAGAAACGATATGTGGTTGCAGAGATGTCTTAGATTAAGTCTATCGGCTGAAAGCCCGCTTTATAATTATGTATTACCTTATTCTACACTGAAAAAAATGTTTGTTCTAATTTTAAGATTCTAGCCCAAAATAAGCAAACGTAATGTAAATATGATCAGTTTTCTAACATTTCCTTTGGTGAAAGATATTTTCCTTGATACTAAATGGTAGGTTAATTCCTTAACTTTTCTTCTTGTTATTAAGGACACAAATCTAAAATGAAGGTCAAAATATCGTTAAAAGTTAGGAAATTAAGATTGGAACAAGACGACAGTGTACCTTAGTGAAAGACGCAAAATATCCTTAGAAATAGAATCGTCATTGAATGTTTAGTTTTTTAGGTTCTGACACTAAGTTAAAAAAAAGAATTTTTCAAAAAATTATAATTGGACAGTCATCTGTATACTTCAATAAAAATCAATCAGCGATCGAAATGTGAAATGGATGGTTCGGTCCGTGAGTAAATAAAACATATAAAAAAGCGTTAAGTTCGGCCGCACCGAACCTTGGATACCCATCACCTCGGGTATATATATAAACCACCTTTCGTCAGAATCCGGTGAAAGATGCATAACTTATGCTCCCACAGCAGCTTTATCGAAATATGGACTAATTTGGACCAAATTCAACATGGATATTGAGTGGTCTAATAAGTACATGTCATTGTTCGATTTTGCAGTACAAAATATTGTTCTTTTTGATAGCTATATCCAAATAAAGACTGATCCGAACTATATACGACATGGATGTCGAAAAGCCTAACATAAGTCATTGTGTCAAATTTTGAGCGAAATCGGATTATTCATGTGCTTTTTATGGGGCCAAGACTTTAAATCGAGATGTCGGTATATATATAGCATATATAGCACCTATTTTGAAAGATGTCGAAGAGCCTAACACAACTCATTGTACCAAATTTTGGCGAAATCGGTACCAAAACCTTTAAATCCAGAGATCGGTCTATATTGCAGCTATATCCAAATCTGGACCGATCTGATCCAAATTGAAGAATAATTTTGAAAGGCCTTACACAACTCATTGTCCCAAATTTCAGTGTAATCGGACAATAAATGCGATTTTTATGGTCCAAGACCTTAAATGGAGAGATCGGTCTATATGGAGACTATATCCAAATCTGGACCGATCTAATAAATGTGCCTTTTATGGGCTCAAAACCTTAATCGAGGTCTATATGGCAGCTATATTTAAATCTGGACCGATCTGGGCCAAATACAAGAAGGATGTCGAAGGGTCTAACACAACTCACTGTCCCAAATTTTGGCAAAATCGGACAATAAATGCGCCTTTTATGGGCCCAAGACCTTTAATCGAGAGATCGGTCTATATGGTAGCTACATCCGAATCTGAACCGATCTGAGCCAAATTGAAGATGGATGTCGAGAGGCCCAACGCAACTCACTGTCCCAAATTTCAGCAGAATCGGATGGTAAATGTGGCTTTTATGGGCCTAAGACCCTAAATCGGCGGATCGGTCTATATGAGGGCTATATCAAGATACAGTCCATCTTCAAACTTAACCTGCTTATGGTCAGAAAAAAAATCTGTGCAAATTTTCAGCTCAATATCTCTATTTTCAAAAACTGTAGCGTGATATCAACAGACTGACGGACATGGCTATATCGTCTTAGATTTTTACGCTGATCAAGAATATATATACTTAATAGGATCGGAAATGGATATTTCGATGTGTTGCAAACGGATTGACAAAATGAATATACCCCCATCCTTCGGTGGTGGATATAAAAATAAATTTAAAGACAGTATATATTTGGTTCTTTGGCTCGTTTTCATTGCTAAAATACTACAAAAAAATCCTACCTATACTTATAGAAATATTGATAGGAAAAGTGTCTATGCGATATCATACGGTATTGATATTGAAGAAATGCCCCAACGGCATGAAAACATTACCTCATGGTATGGATAAACTATACAATGATAAGTACCGTTTGGTATTAGATTTAATACCAAACGGCTTTGCTTTCAATACTATTACAAAAAATAATTTATTAAATAGACACAGAAGTGTAATAACAGTGACAATATTTTAAGTACATAGATAATCAAATCTTTTGCGCCTATGCCAAGACTTTAAACTTGATGCAGTCAATTCTTCATAATCTTCTACTCTGATACTGAATTAATACCAAATGGTATTAATAGTAATGCGAGTAAAATAATACCAGCAGGTCCAAGACCTGCGGGTACCAGTTAACAATGAACCCTGCCGAATATGTATCCAAAACGCACAGAAAAAAAACATTCGCGTTCCACAAAAATCTACTGTGTTGCCATTTTATTTTAGTTTATATATTAAAAACAAACTTTATAGACAGCGAGATAATCAGATGGACACGAGTTAGAATTTCATCAAATCGAATTTCCATTTCATTTCCCTTTGCTGCTGAAGAGTAATGGTGTTTAAAAAAAAACAAAATCACCGTGTTGCTGCATTTTAAAATTTAGTGAAACATCTTAAAGAAAACATTTTTATGTCCTTTATTTTGCTTCGTTCCAGGAAATGGCACCTGCTTTGCGCAATGAGTTGGTGTTCGATCGCCATTCGTCGGCATCACTTCGCGTGGCCTTGGAATCCTTAAAGCGAGAGGCAATGGATTTAGAAATGCAAATAAGACAGCTACAGGTAAGGATTATGCGAATGCCGCATCTATTTGGTCACGTTTGGGGGGTGGGGGGAGGGGGTCTATGAGAACTAACTGCGAAGGCTTCCACCACAGCCAACACATAACATCTGCCAATACATGCATACGTGTTGTAGTGTGACATTTGTTTGTTCATTTCTTTGAACTCGATTTTTCTTTCATTCCTGTTTGTTTTTTCATGCCCCCAGGATGCCATTGATGTTCTGAATCGCCAACAAATTCGTGGAATTGAGGGACAATTATTCAACAAAGTCAACGAAACACAAGAGGATCTTTCAATGAGCAAATTTGATTTACGTGCCAAACAATTGCACCTCTCTGCCATTCGTGCACAGGTAAGTAAACCCCGGAGTGGCCTAGGGCCCAAATCACTCAACTACTTACCACACAATCCAACAATTCAACCTTACCCGGGGGGCTAAGGGAGCTCGGCTGTTGCCACACCAATAACTTTAGTGAATAGAAGTGGCAGTGGCCCAGCCACAACATTCGCACTTGTCGTTATGGATTTGCTCATCTCAACATCGCATCTGCCTCAAGTGGAATATTTCTTCTTTTTTTTTGCGTTGAGGAGCGACGAAGACGATGTTCTGGTTGTGTAAATAATTTCTTGATGTAATTTAAGGGGATACCATATTAAAACTACTTGCTTCAGCAATAGAACCTAGAACGTAGAGCGAATCACAAGACAAAGTTATGCCGTTCTCCTCCTCCCAGTGTGTGTGTGTGTTTTTGTGTTGTTCTCAGCCCTCTTTGAACCTATTGCCACCTTCTTAACGCTTGACTTCATAGCTTTTGTTAGTTTATGTTGAACTTTGTTGTTGTGTTTGAGTGTACACATGTATGTGTTTGTGTGCGTGGGGGTGTAGTGGGTCCCCAACATCCATGTGTCTCACCGGAGTTTTAGAATTTATAAACTTTTGTTTTGTTTACTGCATCCGTATGTAGGTGTGTGTGTGCGCCATCTTTGTGTGTGTATGATGGCGCGTTTCCAGAGGTGATGAAATACATCACATACCAATGTCTCTACAAACATTCACACGCACACTCAACCATGTACACAGACCACAGATCACACCTAAATAAACAGCCAATGTTCTTCGCAGGCTGGCAGGCTTGAACACAATTCCCGTCTACACCTGCCCACTTAACTTCGCCATAATGTTATTATCTTCCAAAGGCCATTATGACGAGTTTGAGAGGAATAACTTTAAAAAGTTGCTGCGACATTTACCCCAACTAAATTAGCGGAAAAATTTTTGTTGTCACATAATCTGTATATTGCTTTCAGTGGTTTATTGGATTAGTTTTGCGCGCTCAGAACAGGGGCTGGTGACGATGAAAACATAAATTCACTTAACATTCTTCGAAACATGATTGAGCATGTGTGCTCCTGAATGTGACGAAGCAATTTCCTGCACTTTATAAAATGACCCCGATTTCGATACATAACGAATTTAACTTTTAAATTTTTGAGTTTTTAAATGTGGGGTCAAAGTGGTGATTCGGTTGATATCTAACACTCAGAACGTCCGGCTGCATGTTTTTGCCGGAACAATGGTAACAGTTTTCAGGTCTTCGTTTTTGATCATACTGGTACTAGGTACTAGGTGTTACCAAGTCCACTCTGGTATAGCTGTAGAAATCATAGAATGATAGCTACATGACATTTATTTTATTTAAAGCCCATTAAATTGTTTTTCAGCCACCAAGAGATTATTTGAAAAGAAAGTTATTTGTAGTGGAGTTCAAGCTTAATAGTGTGATTGCGAAATATTTGGCTGGAAATCACAACTGGCTATTATTGGCGAACTCAACACCTCAAAGTGAACAAAATGTTTTTGTATCGCACTATAAATTCTGGAAGATACTGGAAGCGTCACCAAACGTCATGGTGTTGGTGCGTGAAAGAATTCAACATATATTGAAAAACAAGCTCGAGGAATAGCCTTACAAGTTCCAAAGAGCAAACAATCTCGAACACCAAGGCAAAAAATGGTGAGTTTCGAAAGTGCAAACGGGTGACTGCGCTTGCAAGAACGTGGTTATCTGACGAGAAAACTTTACCAATTGAGCAATTCGCACACTCTCAACGTGCGCACGTTGGAGAATTTGAACCTAAGTACGGCCAGTCGAAGTTAATTTCCATCTTAAGTAATGGTATGGGTCCTGGACTCAAAGTTAATGCGACTTTTTTATCGGAAAAAACATTTTGGAAGCTTCTTTGGAGTAGAGGTCATTTCGGTCGTAGACCAACAAAACTCAGCAACGTCACATAAAGCACTTGTTAACCAATAATGGCTAAATGTTCCGCACTTCTTTCGTCCACACAGTGGCTGTCCAATTCGCCAGCAGGCAGCCCGATGGACTTTTCTATTTGGGCCATTGTAGAGAGCAAGGTAAAAACTAAATAAAAAATTGGACGGTATGGATACGATGAAGAATGTCATTGTACGGGACTGGACTAAAATGGCGACAGATTACATTCGTACAGCTTGCAATTCGTTTTTTGACCGACTCAGAGCAACGGTAAAGGCAAAATGTGGTCATATCGAGCAACAGTGAAAGTGATTCTGAAATTAAGATTACTTTCACAAATTTTTGCCATTTTATTAAATAAAAACTATTTTCACTCAAAAAAATATGGTATTTTGAATTGGTAACACTACGTTTCAGCTACCCTGGTATTGTTTTTAAGCTGTTTCTCTGAAGGGTAATGGGAACGGACGTCGATATAAGCACTGCAACCTGCTATGAGCCATAGAAAGTCGGGCATGGCCGATCTTTATATACCCTACGTCTCTAGCTGGACCGGGCCCGCTCCGCTGCACCTTCTTTTACTTTATATGAAACAAAATTTACCTTGGAATATTTATTTTCGACAATTAAAGAGCTTTTAGTGAAATACCATGCTACGAAAATAGTATTGTGTTGCCCAAAAAGTAATTGCGGATTTTTTAAAAGAAAGTAAATGCATTTTTAATAAAATTTAGAATGAATTTTAATCAAATATACTTTTTTATACTTTTTTTTTCTAAAGCAAGCTAAAAGAAACAGCTGATAACTGACAGAAGAAAGAATGCAATTACAGAGTCATAAGCTGTGAAAAAATTTGTCAACGCCGACTATATGAAAAATCCGCAATTACTTTTTGGGTAACCATATATCGCTTGACAAACAGTTTAACAATATAAGTGCCTTTATCTGAATCCCATATGAGTTTTATTGGTCTACGAATTTAATGTAAGGTGTAAGGATGTAAGGTGTACTCCATTCTTAAAATAATTTATTTCAGCCCAATATTCTCATAATGTCTGATTTAGGGGTGTTTTTGGGGGTGACACTTGTCCTTGAAAAAATATCACCATCGTGCTCTTCTTTCAAATACCATTTATTTAAACCCCATATTGCCATAGGTGTTGAGGGGATCCCCCCCATGTGTTTCCCAAAATTGGTTGTCAAATTCGTTGTCTAATCTCAAATACCTTTCATTTGAGGCACATATTGGCATGGTCGAAAAAGAGACTTTTTCCGAGTATTGATATCAGATTCGTGCTTTACTTCCAAATACCTTTCATTTGAGCCCCATATTGCTATGGTCGTAAAATTATCTTCTTTGGGGATTTTCTCGGGATATCAGATTCCCACATCTGGATATCAGATTCGTATTCTACACTCAAATACATTTTATTTAAGCCCCATATTGCCATGGTCAGTAAATAAGTCCTGTTTGAGGGGTGTTTTGAGGAAGGGGTGGACCCCCAGAAACTTTGTCCCAAATTTGTAAATATAGGGGTATTTTGGGTGTTGAGGTGGTTCACCAAAACACTTGGTTCGACAATTGGATATCAGATACGTTTTCTAATCTTAAATACCTTTCATTTGAGTCCCATATTGTCGTGATTGGTGTATTCATATATTTGGTAGGTTTTAGGGTGGGGTGTCCCCCCTAGGTACCCCATCCGAAATTGGATACCAAGTTTTTATTTGTACGTTACCAAAAGAGAGCACACAAAATTTCGCTTAAATCGCACCACCCATCTCCGAGATCTGACATTTCTGAAAATTAGGGTAAGAGGGAGGGTCCGCTCCCCCTTTAAATATCAAAAAATGTAGTACCCTATTTTCACCACGGGATCATTATGCACCATTAGTGAAAATTTCAAGAAATCGGATCAGCCGTTTCTTAGTCTATAAGGAACACACAAAGTTGTTAACGCACCGTAGCTCAGAGGTTTGCATGTCTTCCTATGAGGCTGAATACATGGGTAGGAATCTTGGCGAAAACAGCAGGATTCACCTCTCAATGCTGGCGATATTTGTGAATAGCTATGCCATTTGCAAAAATGGTATGACAGCCAAGTAAAAACTTCTTCACAAAGAGGTGTCGCACTAGGGAGGGGCCTCGCTTTTTTTTGTAGCCAAGTCCGAACGTCATTGGCTATAAAAAGGAGGCCCCTCATCACTGAGCTTAAACTTGAATCGGACATCACTCATTGACATTGTGAAAAGTTTGTTTCACAATGTTCATGGGCAAATTTGCAATTTGGAGAAATAATGTAAACTAGGGATAAAGCTGCTGTAATGAGATGCCGATAAAAATGTTCATTTATATCAAATACAAAGGAATTTCCTGGTCTATGGTAATAATGGTGCCTAAACTCTAAAGGTTTGCATCATAAAATAAGAATAATTCACAATAACTTATATTTTAAAGTTTTTGAAGCTTTCTTAGATGTCGCTACTGTGCGAAATATAGATTGTTAAAACTTTAGCACCCAACTTTGAAATGAACATATTGAGCTTTTTGGGAGGCTTAAAGCTCAAAGCTTTCCTCACTTGTTCCATGAGCTTTCAAGTGCAGCAACAGGTTTCCTCTGCTTGTTTGTCAGGCAAGTCTGCAATCAGCTGTTCGAAATTCTAAACTTTCGTTTTTCACCTACTCCCCCACTGACCTAGAGAAACATCGGGTACACGACAAAGCAAAGCTTTCTAAATAACAGCTGTCATTACATTGACAGATTCATGCGGCAGAGCGCATGTGACCAATTTTGTATGTAGGAATTTTTCTTTCATGTCATATGAATGACTGCGATATTGAGGCAGGCATACTTAAGGACTTTGTTTTAAGCATTGAGTTAGTTCAGTGCGGAGCGAGTAATCTAACGGTCGTTGATACGTCGTGCAGAGCGTGCATTAGAGAAATTGTCCATTTTGCAAATCAAGCGCATTGCAGTGAAGTGAAAACAGATTTCCTTTTTTGAGGGACTAATCGTTAAAAACAAAAAAAAAAAAAAACAAAAAAACAGTAAAGTCGCCCGTTTTAGAATTTGCCTTTTGTTGGATTTTTTGTTTCTGCCCCATTCATTGCTTGGGACTTGAGCTGTGTTATTTGCCTTCACACTGTGATTGAAAGTGGATATTTGCAATTATTTGCTTCTTCGCCAAGGTCTCTATCAAGAGCAAGTGTGGACAGACATTGGCCCCATCCTGCCAGCTAGTTAGACGGGGTTTGATTAGGTGTTTCCTTAAATAGACTTTGATATATCGTATTGCCGCCTTGTGAAGAAAGAAATTTGCAAATGTATGAATAAATCTTTTCGTAATCTGAGGAAGAATAAACAAAACTTTGCTCGGAAGGCGAAAAAATCTATCACAACAAATTTATATGAAATATACAAAACAATACATCCCTTTTTAATACAAGTTGCCTTAAGCGCTCAGAGCGAGCACAAGAGGAAGAGAAAGAGCGGCAAATTCACCACTTCACTCACTCAATCAACGCAAACTTCACCACTCGCTGGCGACCCAACATCTGTGGGTGAAGGAGCATGGAATTGCGGAGGTTCGCTCCAATAGTTGAATAAAAGTGTGATGTAGCGATTGAATCGGAATCAGTCACGTGCTACTTTCGCTGCGAGTCAAGACTTGAGCGCGCCTAAAAGTATACGCCTGTAACGACCTCACACAACCACAAACATAGTCACCATCGACAACACCTCAGATAGCACAGCTAAGAGGACGAACAAACGAAGGACCATCGATACAGCTGGGTGCACATAGCGATAGCCACACACACCAGAGTATTTGCGCCACGGTTTGCCATACCTCATACCTGCATGAGAGGCTGTACGGTACTGTGTTTGTGGCTGGAACAAAAATACGCGCGTGAGTTCGTGTGGGTGTCGTATGTCTCTCTGAGTGTTTGATTGTTTTCGGTGTGAGCATTTTGTTGTGCGTTCTTTAAGGCTGGCTGGCCGACTGCATGAATGAATGAGTGAAGACCAGCAACAACAAAGCCAACAACAGCCGTTCGTTTTGGCCATTGTTGAGTCCTAAAAGTGTGGGAGAAAAACAAAAACAAAAGCACAGGAAGCGGAAAGCGGAGAGACTCCACGCCGAAGACAAACCAAAGTCCGCAATTAAACCAGCCGACAGTGACTCACCGCCATCACCACCGACACCACCATCGCTCGCGCACCCTTTCAGATAGCGGAAAGGGACCACTTTGAATTAAATAAACCTCAATGAAATCAGTGTCAGCAAACGCTGCACAGTGTCTGTAAACCGCAAACGAAAACGCACAATTTTAAACCGACAAAAGCCTTTTTGGTCGCGCCCGTGTCAACGTCGAAGACCAAATCTAGTCTAATCTTAGCTA
Source organism: Stomoxys calcitrans (assembly GCF_963082655.1). Classification (NCBI taxonomy): domain Eukaryota; kingdom Metazoa; phylum Arthropoda; class Insecta; order Diptera; family Muscidae; genus Stomoxys; species Stomoxys calcitrans. The sequence continues at coordinate 160,178,882 of NC_081556.1, read as the reverse complement.
ATCCAATTCAACTTGATTTAATCCTACCAAAAACAAATCCAGCAGACTTGCACAAATCGCTGACTTAAGTCTGTCATAAAAAGTAAAAAAAAAAAAAAAACAAAAATAAAATCGAAATCGAAAAGAGAAGAAAACAACCAAAGAAAGCTACAAAGATACATATGTTTTTACTTTGAAACATATTCTTGTTGTTGTTGTTATTGTTATTGTTAAATTGATTTTTGATTTTCCATAACAAATCACGAAGTCAACCGAAAACAAAACCAAAACCAAACCAAATCGTTTGTTTATCCTTTGCCCGTGTAAGTAACTTTTCTTCATCAAACCAAGACGACCTTCTTTCTACTAGTCGAACTCATCATCTCAACTTTACTTTCGATTGTTTTGTGTTGTATTCTTTGGGTCTTTCTTCACACTCTCTCTCTATCTCTATCTCTTTCTATTTTTCTCTTTCTTCTTTGGCTCTATCTCTCCTACTATGTTTCGTTTTTTACTTCATTAAATTCTACTTTATTCTCATCATTATCACCCTCGCCCCACCCAGACATCATTTGTAAAGTCACCAAAAATAAAGAAAACACACACACACACACACCCACCGATAGTAGAGGTAGTGGTACTGCTAATCACCCACCTTGATTACACGCTAGACGACAATCACCGCCGCCTGTCTGTCGGTTTGTCTATTTGGAGATGCCGCCTCTAACCTGCAACTCTCCTGCAACCCAGCAGCAACAGCGGCAGCAGTGAAGACCGAACTTAACTTTGGCGCCGCCACATTTCTGAAATAGTTTTGTGAGCTGACAACACTTGGTCGAGGAAGTGGTTAAGATGTTGTGATGTTGCTGTTGTTTTTTTTTGCTTTTGCTTTTGCTTTTCCGTTGCTGTTGTAGTTTTGTCCTGAGGAAAATTCTTCTCTGTTAGCTTAAGCATCAGCATTAGTTGGGGGTCGAAAAGTGCAAAATTTATGGTGATCACAGTCGAGTCTATTCTTAGTTCACAAATAACTTTCAAAGAAAGGACGTCATGGTAGTTGAAGCATTTATTTCTTGAATGGAAGCTGCTCTTGGACACGAAGTGTTTCAAATTCTATTGTAGACTAAGTGTCATATTGAGAAATAAGAGGAGACTGGTGTTGGGAACATATTTTCTAAACGAAAGGAAAAGTAGTTTTAACATTCAAGGTAGAATAGATGTTATTCTACCATGCAGTAAATACAGAAAGAAAAAATTTTTCTTTAACAAAAATTCAGAGTATTTTAATTTAACTTAGAACTAACAGTTATAGTTAGTTACCAAGGTAGTTAGTTAGGTAGTTAGTTACCTAAGTAAAAGCTTGTTAAGTACGGGTGGGCCAAATTTTTATAGCCTTCATAGTGGATTGTGGCTGTCAAATTCTTTAGAATTTCCTATTTGTGGACAGAAGCAAAAGAGCAAAATTGAACACAATATCATATCGAAATGTTGTTTTTTAATAGTTGGGACCTTAAGAGTCCAACTGCAATGTCGGTTAACATGTATAGAAGCTATAAAAGCTCAATGAGTCAAATCGGGATATAGGTTTATGTGGCAACCAGAACACGCAATGAGAGAAGTTGGAAACCCATTACCATGGATTCTGCTAAAAGTTTACACAAAGAATTTGGATAAGGTTGGATCGGTTAATTTAGGAGCTATATCAACATATACACCGATTTGGACCATACTTGCCACGATTGTTTGGAAGTCGTAACCCCTTTGTGCAAAATGTTAGCTCAATCGGATAACAACTGGGGCTTTAAGCGGCTCAAGTTGTCAAATCGGGAGATCGGTTAATATAGGTTTATCGGTTTATTATAGACCTATTCAGACTATACTTGGCAGGATTATTGGAAGTCGTTACGAAACAAATTGCAAATTTTGCCCATGAACATTCCACTAAGGAACTGGGGCAAACTTCTCACATATCAATGAGTGCAGTCCGATTCAAGTTTAAGCTCAATGATAAGGGGCCTCCTTTTTATAGCCGAGTCCGAACGGCGTGCCGCAGTGCTACATCTCTTTGTAGAGAAATTTTACATGGCATAGTACCTGACAAATGTTGCCAGAATTAGGATGGGAAAACCACCGCTGAAAATTTTTTCTGATGGTCTCGCCAGGATTCGAACCCAAACCTTCAGCTTCATGTGCGGACATTCTAACCTCTGCGTTACGGTGGTTAGCATGTCCGTTACGAAACACTTTGTACCAATTTCGGCCCAATCGGGAAATAATTGCAGCTTCTAGGAGCTCAAGAAGTCATGGGCCATTTTCAATCCCCAACGACCTACACCAATAAGAAGTATGTGTGCAAAATTTCGTGCAGCTAGCTGCTACGGTGGTGGGTGTAACAAGTCTGTATAGTGACGTATGTCCGTCCGTCTGTCAGTTCGTTTGTCGGTCCGTCTATCCTTCCGTTGAAAGCTCAAAATTTCTTCATATCGCTCTTAGGAGGCACTATTTTTATCCGATTTGGCTGAGATTTGCTACCAGTGGTTTGTATGGCTTCCAACATATATTCCAAGTATGACGGGAGTCAGCCTATAGCATAATTCAGTTGCCGTATATTTCGATATTTTCAGCTGATTTTTTCAATGTTATTTTTAAGTATTAGGAGAGCACAACAAGCCGATTACGGGCTTACGTGTATGTCCGTAGTGGCTTGGGCCGGATTAATATCCAAGCCAAAACCTACTAAATATTCTACAAGCCAAGAATGCAGTATATATTTTTATAGCCACCACAGAAGATTTGTCCATTCCATTTGCAACACATAACAGTATACATTTTTAATCTTACAAAGTATGATACTATTGATCGTCGTTATATTCATTGACGTTCTGGGAATGTCAGCCCGTCTGCTGAAATCATTCTACTGCCTAAAGTTCAAGGATGGTCTATATCTTGATACCAATGAACAACCGTGTTGAGTGTGGACAAAGCTATCGCACGATCTAAGAGTTTGTTAGTGCCGTTACAATTAGCTGTATGGTACCCTCATCATCTAAGTATGGACCAGATCTGACCATTTTAGTATGCAGTCGATTGACGGTATTGAACGCACAAAACCCGCATTTCTTACCCAGTATTTACGAGATTTGGTAGAGATCCCTTAACACTCGTACAAGCTACAATCAATATTAGAATTTACGTTTTTTTCCTATAATTTGAAGCAGTGGGACCCTGAAACTGAAACGACATGTATTGAAATAGTTTTGAATTATACCCGACCAATTTCTCAGTAAACAACATGGTATTTAGCAAAAATAAAGGTCAGCCTACCAACCTATCAAAAGAATAAGAACCTACTATTTTTGATAGGAAGCTATCAAAAACGGCAACACTGCTTAAACCAATCGTCCTCTAAGAATTTCATCCTCCCTACATATCCCTAGTACTTTTATAATCGTCTTCTTCGCATTTGAGAAGATTATTATTTATAGTCCATCAAACGGAAAGAGAATTCGGTTTATGGGTGTTATTTATCGACGTTTAGTTCTATTGTTTTCCCCAGCTTTGAGCCATTCGGGTACCATGATTGGCCAACTTGCAAATGTAGAGGAGTTTCGTCAATCTTAGATGTTAGCAATGTCCCCCTCCCGACCCTATGGATGCGGTCCGAATCCAAGACTGATTTAACCTCCCTATGGTGTGACATACTCCTAAAATCGAATCTTTCTCTCAACTCTCTAAATGTCTTAACCAAAGAGATAAGCTCCAATTAGCGTTATCCGTATTCTGCTGAATGTGGTACTTGCTGTTCAGATTTCTATTCAAGATCACTCCCAAGCGCCTGGTTTTGTGATCTATTGAAACTCTCTGTCGAGGAAATGTGGCGCTTCGAATTGGCCAATCTGCGGTTTCCTTGTAAAGATGCATTTTGTTGTTCAGGGCTGAAATGTACACCCACCACATGACCAAACGCCACATGTCGTAACTCATGAGACTAGACTATTTTAAAACTGAATACGGCTGGGCATATCATCAAAGATTTTATCTCCTAAACATCGATAAGAAATACAATGCCAATGTGTGACCAAGAATACAGTACTTAGAAAACTGTTTCAAAGGGTGCCGTCTGAATCTACCCTATAAGTACAATGTGGGAGCTATATCCAATTCTGAACGAATTTTGATGGACCTTGGCGATCAAATATGTTCAAACTCCAATAACTGCGGTTTACAAATGACAACATTTTTGCAAATTACCCAAAATCTGATGAACGTATATATGGGAGCTCTATATAATTCTGAGCCGATTATAAGCAAACTTCGCAGATAATGTGGTAGTTGTCGAGGAAAGCGTGGTGCAAAATGTTAGCAAGATTGGTCAAATAATGCGCTTGCACTGGCTTTTGGGGTGAAAATCTGGCGATATACATATATGAGAGCTATATCTAAATCGAAGCCGATTTCTATGAAATTCGCCAGTAATATCGAGAGTCATACGAAAATCCTTAGTGCTGAATTTCGAGAAAATCGGGGATCGAGAGAGCCAAAGAAAATCCTTACTAACAAATTTCAAGAGAATCGGTTAACAAATGACCATTTTATTCCATTATAACTGCAAATCGGTTGAATGGGAGCTATGGGAGCTATATCCAAATCTAAACCGATTTCTATGAAATTCACCGATAATGTCGGGAGTCATAATAAAATCCTTCCTGCCAAATTTCGAGAGAATCGGTTAACAAATGACCATTTTATTGCAGTATTACTGAAAATCGGACGATCATATATATAGGAGCTATATCCAAATCTGAACCGATTTTTTCCAAATTCAATAGGCTTCGTCTCTAAGCCTAAAACATTCCCATACCTAATTTGAAGACGATCGGAAGAAAACTGCGACTTGTACTTTGTACATAAATTAACATGGGCAGACAGACGGACGGACAGACAGACAGACGGACATAGCTTAATCGAATTAGAAAGTGGTTCTGAGTCGATCGGTATACTTATCAATGGGTCTATCTCTCTTCTTTCTGGGTGTTACACACAAATTCACTAAGTTATAATACCCTGTACCACAGTAGTGGTGTATGGTATAAAAGGTAAAATAATAAAAGCGCATTAAGTTCGGTTGGAACAAACTTTGGATAGCCACCACCTCGCATATATATGTATATAAACCATATTTCGTAAAAATTTGGTGAAAAATTCATCATTTTTTGAACCTATAGCACCTACACAAAAATAAAGTCCAATTTGGACTAAACTCGAGTTGGGGGTTTTGTGGTCTAATACGAAACACTGAGATAAGTTTCAGCGAAATCGTTTATTAAACGCTACTTTAATGGGAATAGTAACTTAAACCGTAAGGTCGTTTTATATGATATTCCTGGATCGGTATACAAATCCTATATTTCACATTTGGAACATACTGAACACGGATGTCGAGAGACTGTGCTAAATTTTAGCGAAATCGGGTAATATTTGAGCCTTTTATGGGCTCAAGAACTTTAATCGGGAGTCCGGTATATATAACAGCTGTATTCAAATATAGTCCGGACCATGTTGGACCTTCGGATGTTGAAGGGCTTAACACCATTTCATGTGCTAAATTTCAGCGAAATTGGGCAACAAATGAAGCTTAAATGGTCTTATGACCTTTAATTGGGAGAATGGTATATAGCAGGAAGGGCCTAACACTGTGGGAAATTTCAGAAAAATCGGGTAATAGATGCGGCTTTTTATGGACCTAAGACCTAAATAGGCAGATCGGTTTACATCGCTTCGAACTTAGCCTGCCTTTGAACAAAAAAAGAATCTGTGCAAAGTTTCAGCTCAATATCTCTAGTTTTTACGACTGTGGCGTGATTACAACAGACGTACGGCTGGACATGGCTAGATCGTCTTGGAATATTCCAAAAATCCAGAAAAATACTTTGTGGGTTGGGAAATGGATACTTCAATATGTTGCAAACGGAATGATAAAATGAATATACCCTCCTCCTTAGTCGCGGTGTGGGTGTAGAAAAATTGTACCAAGCAATGCAAGTGGACAACTAACCAAGTTTTTCCAGCTGATGGCAATCGCAAAAGTAGCGAAAGAGAAAAAAAAAAGCAAAAACTGTGGCTGTTGCTGTTGCCGGTGGCTCAAGGCAAACTCCGTACTGCAAATACACAACCTTAGTTTTTCTAGTTTTCCTTTATTCCTGCTTAGCTTCGCAATTTGCTAGCAATATCAATTATGTTAGACATACACTAACACAAACACATATTCATTCACTCATTGTAAGAAACATACACTCTAACACACTGACTGCCTCACCTTAGTTACAGTTTCACTTAAGTTGAGTCCGATTTAGTTCTAGTTTAGTTTGCTTTGATTGTTTGTTTGGTTTGTTTTTTTTTCTTTTACTTTTCCTTTCTTAATTCATCTCTTTTTATGGTATGTCTGTCTTATGTAAGTAAAAATTCTTTATTTTCTCCACAAATAATACAAACAAAAAAAAAAATAAAAACCACAAAAAATCTCTTCAACCAACGCTCGCAGCCTGTGTAAATAAGAATTCCAAAAATCCTGCACGAAGAAAAAAACTAACTGAAAAGCAATCTAAGCAAGCGGAGCTATCATACTAACGGAGCATACAACGAGCAGTAGCATTACATGTGCAGCGTATGAATCCGTCTCCGGCTCAAATTGTTCAGCAAAAGAATCGGACAATAAAATCATTTTCGGAGGCAGCGGACCACGTCCCCCACCACTACCAGATCCGAAAAGAAATCCTTTTACATATGCCATGTGAACGTAGACATTATTAGTTATGCAAAATATACATAGACAAGCTTACGTACATGTACCATATATCGTCTGTACAAGCAACATTTTAAAATAACTATGTAGTAGTGCTGCATCGTGTATAATAAATAAATAAATAAATAGTACATAATACATACATATAAATATATATATATATATACATATATAGATAAACATATAACATTTACATACATATATAAGTAGAAGAAACAAATAAATAAAACTAAAAACCAAAAACCGAAAACCAAAAACAGAAAACCATAAATCAACCGATTTGAAACAAATAAAAAACCAAAAACATAAAGAAGAAAAATCACTGTACATATGTATGCATATAAATACGACGTTTGACTGACCACCACCACCACGACCACCACCACATACATTTACCAGGATTATTCCCATGTATGTGTGTTGCTGAGTAACAAAATCGAAAAAATAGACAAATCGCAAAACAAGTGACCCCGTAGAAAGTCCGATCCGAAAAGAAAATCAATTGAAAAATCCCTAGAAAAACTATCTCGGTCTTAAGCCAAAAGAAAAAAAAAACAAACTTAAGCACCAGCAATTTTGAGCAAAAAGCACAAAGCACGCTAATCAGCAATTATTCTCATTGTGAAAGAGTGACTCCGTCAAAAACCAAAACGATCACCAATTGAAGTTCAGGCCTGAGTTGCATTCGTAAACGCTTTCGAATTTAGATTTGTTGCTTTCTGGTCTTGTTGTTGCTGTTGCTACTAGAGGCGCGGCCGTTGTAAGCAACCATGCGTGTGATTGTGTTAAAGAAGAATCGGTCGAACAAACGCGGCACTCCGACGGCAACGGCACGTGACCTTCCACCGAAAAAGGCATTGGCAAAAGTAAGCTAAACCCCACACAAATCAAAAGCTAAAACCTATGAAAAAAAAAAAACAAAAAAATACCCTAAGTTAAGAACACAAAAAAAATGAAAAATCTACCAAAAAGCTAAGCTTTAATTCACCCATTATATGTCCCCTATGCTTACGTACCTACTTCATTGTGTTGGTGTTTTGTATTTGTGTTTGTGCTCCTTATTTATTTCCATCTTCCCTTTTAATGCCCCCTCCCACCAGGAGGATATGCCCTCAATATTTTGTTCACCTTCAGTTTAGTTTGCTTTTCCTTTAAGCATTGTCTTTACCCTCTCCCCACTCTAAATGACTAATTACTCATTGATGTTTCATTTCTGTTGTTTTATTCATTCGTTAAATTTGAAGAATAAATCCAATTAAAAATTCGTTTTACTGCAAAATCGAAAGCACATCAATTGCGATTTATCGATTTATCGATTTCTCTTTGATCCATTTCGTATTTAATTAATAATTTTGTTTTGGAAATAGTAGAGTATGCATCATTCTCAGTAGATAACTATGCTTGTTGAACATCGAAAGGGAATAAAAAGCCTCCCATGTTATGCCTTTCAAAAAAATCGTTCCAATTTTTTAGTGTTTTTTTGGACACATTGTTTGTACCTTAAGATTCCATTGTGGTAGAGGGGCATTATAAGTTAGTCCATTTGTTTGTTACACCCAATAGGAGACGGTCTGCATCCAATACCGATAGGCTGAGAACTACGTACAAAGTCGATTTCTGTCTGTCCATATGTTGTGTAGACAATGTAATGATCGCATTTCGTGATTGATTGATTGATTTGAGCCCTAGGGTTGAAGACTATTGAAATTGGAAACAATTAAAAGTAGCGTAAGTTTTGTTGTTGTTGTTTCACCAACCATTTTTATACCCACAACCGAAGGATGGGGGTATATTCATTTTGTCATTTCGTTTGCAACACATCGAAATATCCATTTCCAACGCTATAATGTACATATGTTCTTGATCAGCGTAAAAATCTAAGACGATCTAGACATGTCCGTCCGTCTGTATGTTGAAATCACGCTACAGTCTTTAAAAATAGAGATATTGAGCTGAAATGTTGCAAAGGTTCTTTTTTTGTTCATAAGCAGGTTAAGTTCGAAGATGGGCTATATCGGACTATATCTTGATATAGCCCCCATATAGACTGATCGGCCGATTTAGGTTTTTAGTCCAATAAAAGCCACATTTATTATCCGATTTTGGTGAAATTTGGGACAGTGAGTTGTGCCCTTCGACATCCTTCGTCAATTTGGCCCAGATCGGTCCAGATTTGGATATAGCTGCCATATGGACCGATCTCCGATTTAGGGTCTTAGTCCCATAAAAGCCACATTTATTATCCGATTTTGCTGAAATTCGACATCCTTCGTCAATTTGGCTCAAATCGGTCCAGATTTGGATATAGCTGCGATACATACCGATCCTCTGATTTAGGGTCTTAGGCCCATAAAAGCCACATTTATTATCCGATTTTGCTGAAATTTGGGACAGTGAGTTGTCTTAGGCCCTTCGACATTTTTCTTCAGATTTGGATATAGCTGCCATATAGACCAAACTCTCGATTTAAGGTTTTGGGCCCATGAAAGGCGAATTTATTGTCCGATGTCGCCGAAATTTGGGACAGTGAGTTAAATAAAGCCCCTTAACATACATCTGCGACATACATATGGTCTCTCTCTCTCTCGATCTCTCGGTTTTAGGTTTTGGGGCCATAAAAGGGGCATTTATTGTCCGATTTCGCTGAAATTTGGGACAGTGCGTTGTGTTAGACTCTTCGACATTTTTCTGCAACTTGGCCCAAATCAGTGCAGATTTGGATATAGCTGCCATGTAGATCGATCTCTCGATTTAAAGTCTTGGCCCCATAAAAGGCGCATTTATAATCCGATTTCACTGAAATTGGACACAGTGACTTATGTAAGGCTTTTCGACGTCTGTGTCGTATATGGTTCAGATCAGTTTATTTTTAGATATAGCTACTAAAAAGACCAATATTTTGTTATATACAATTGAACAATGACTTTTACTTATTAGTATTTGGTCCAAATCGGAACATATTTCGAAATAACTGCTATGGAACATAAGGTATGCAATTTTCACCGGATTTTGATGGAAGGTGGTTTACATACATACCCAAAGTGGTGGGTATCCAAAGTTCGGCCCGGCCGAACTTAACGCCTTTTTACTTGTTTTATCTATTCCCAAATGACTTGGTTTCCAAATCTATAGTAAGCTGCCCTTTGTTCTTGTGGGGAATTGGTTTGCAACCCAGTTTATTGGATCAAGATACAGGTGGAATTTATTATCCTATAAACCGATTTATTATCCGATTTGGAAATCGAATAACAAATATTTTATTTTGTGAGCAGGTCCGCATATGACTTTAAACACAGGCTTCTCGTCCCATGTGCACAGCCATAAGGTCTATCGGGCAGTGCCCGACTGTGACTTCTGTGTAAGCTCTCAGTATTGTTTTGCAGAAAACAAGCAACTCATCGCCCCTTCCATTCTAGGCTGAAATTTTTCACAGAAATATCCACAATACCCATTTCGGCCAAAGGTAGTTTCCACAGAGGCATTTTTTAGTAAATTTGCTGAGGAGGCAAATTATTGGTTAAGGAAAAAAATGTTGCATGGGTTAAGGGTTCATATGTGGGCTTTGCGTTTTGGGAACTCGCATCTACAGTATGCCCTGTTTGCATAAAAAAAGAAAACATTAAGTTATTTACGCAATCCTCATTGTAAATTTTGTCACCTATTTTAATTATGCATCAACATGCAAAATCAAATCACAAATGCGTTCGAAAACTGCAAAATACGAAAACAGTCTTGACTAAAATTTTTAAAAATAAAAATTAAAAATCGAAAATCAGTAGAGATATTGTAGATGCTAAGTAGACTTGTTTGTAGGGATTTTTGCGCAATAACCAGCAAAAACAGAATTTTTGAAATCAGACAAAATGAGGACTTGGCAGACCGAACGAAATGCCGAGGTGACCAATTTTAGGGTCTTGCCAAAAATCACTCGGACCACCCTTGGTCTTGGAATTTTGCACATGATTTTGGTAACACCTCACTTTTCACCATTTCAAATTTTTTTTCGATTCCTTCCCACAGTGCGACATGTTGATTTCAAGTGTATTGTTGTAGACTCCCAAATCCGATCCCTAATACATCTTGGAATAATCTGTAGAGATCGTCGTTTCATCGTCCTTAGACTTACTTTACTTTAATTGGCTATGACAGAATATTTGTTTCACAAGCCGAACGTAGAATAGCGTTACAAGCGCCTCGATCTTCTGCGCTCATTCTAAAATCTCTGACACCAAGTTTCGAGGTGTCTCCCACCACTTGAACTTTCCATCGGGCTTTTGGTCTTCCCGGTTTGAGTGTACCACCGTGTTTGCCTTCAAAAGACTTCATCCATTCTGACAACAAGACCTAGTCATCGCAGCTGTTGTATTTCCATGCGAGTAACTATGCTATCGACGTCATTCAGCTTATACAGCTCGTGGTTCATACGTCGCCTATATTCTCCATTAACGCAAACTGGTCCATATATTTTACGAAGAAAGGAGTATCGAAGGCGGCTTTGTAGTCAACAAAGAGATGGTAGGTGTTAATTTGTCCTTCTCGGGTCTTTTCCAGGATTTGGCGTAGGGTGTATATCTGGTCTAGGGTGGATTTACCAGGCCTAAGCCGCATTGATAGGGCCCAATTATCTCCTTAGTTTTTAAGTTTTAATCTTCCACACAGCACGCTCGAGAGTATCTTGTATGCGATGGGGAGAAGACTTATTCCTCTATAGTTGACAAATTCCGTCTTGTCTCCTTTCTTGTGTACGGGAAATGTATGCTGAGGTTCCAATCATCGGGTATGCGTTTTTCTAGCCAGATTGCGCAAATAAGCTGACGCATACGCCTTATCAGGGTATCGCCTCCGGTCTTAAATAGTTCAGCGGGTAACCCGTCGGCTCCTGCTGCCTTTTTGTTCTTTAGTCGGGTCACTGCTGCTTGGATCTCACTCTGAATAGGAGGTAAACATTCAATATCATCATCAGGGATTGGTTCTGCGGTATCCTCTTCGCCGGCAACGTCGGACACTAGCAGTTGGGTAAAATGTTCTTTCCATATCCTCACATGTGATCTGTGGCAGTTACCAGATTTCCTTCTTTGTATCTGCAGGAGGATGTGTCTGCACCAAAGCCATCGGTTTGATGTTTAATTCTTTGGTAGAATTTCCGGACTTCATTCTGACTCCTGTACATCTCAATTCGTCCTTAAGCACTTCAACGTAATCTTTCCTGTAGGCACTACATAGTCTGCATTGACAAAATTTGTGAACAATCTGTAAGATTTGTTAAACTTAACTTAATGAATGACTTTCTACATTTTAAGGAAAATATTTCCTGTGCTTTTTGAGTTACTTTTTATTTTGTTTGTTTCATTCATTTTCTTGTCCAGATGAAACCAATAGGGTTGGTTTTGTTTTCATTAAGACTAGAAAGCAAAATAAAGCCCTTTTTTAAGTTTTTGGCAAAATGTGGTTGCTATTAAGGCATTGGGCAGGCTATGGAGATCGCATTTTCGAAGCTAACCAGGCTTCATTATTAGTCCATTTTGCTCCAAAAAGATTAAATGCTTCCACCTACTCACTCATAAGTGAGCTGTGCAATGATAGAAGCATGCCTTTTTGAGACGAACATTGGATCATATCAGGGTACCTTTCTTCGAGCTCAGTAAGAAAAATAAACCACCAACCGCCAGTATCTCTAACTCAGAAAGAACATCCAGCATCAGAAACATTTCCGTTGGCGAAAGAATTTTATAAACGTGGCGCGGCCGGCCGAACTTAACACGCTTATGGTATTTCAATTCCTTTAGCTAAGATACAATGTTGTCCTTTCCCTAAATGTTAGGGATTAATTTAAGGAACGACTTTTCATATTTTAAGGAAAAATTTCCTTTGGCGAAAGATTTTTTCTTTAGGTTTTCAAACAGCAAAGAACCGCATGCATTAAAAGTGGACAGCAAACAAGCGACAAATCTTTGGTGTTGCTGTTGAAGTGTGTTCAACAATTTAAACCAAAATAACCTTCATTATAACCCTCAACTGAATTGTATTACTTTGAAGTTAACACCGCAAATAAATTCGTCAACTAGTATAACGGATTAAAGCTCTCACTCAAGGGCGCCCATTTTAGTTTAAGATGTACTTGCTTCCTTTCAGTAATAGCCTGGTCTTCTCACGATCTTGATCCCCCCATAGGATTTTCGCCGTCCATGCGCATTCGTCGCCCACTCCCTTAACTCGGACTGCATCGACCCGAAAGGCTTCGGGTTAACCAAGCTTATTGACGGCAATCCTCTGGCCTTCACCGCCAAATCGTCTGCCCTTTCATTTCCCCTTACTCCGTTATGGCCCGGCACCCAAACGATGCGGATTTTCCCATCCTCAGAGAAGGCGTTAATCTCCTTCTTACACTGCAAGACTGTTCGTGACCTTACCGTTCTGGTTGTTATTGCCCTTATGGCAATTTTACTGTTGGTAAAGATGTTCACACTCGACGTCCTCGCGTTAGCACCACATCACTTCACGCATTCTCTGATCATCCGGATCTCCGCCTGCAGGACCGTATTGTGGTCAGGCAGTCTAAAACAGATCTCAGTCCCTGGGTTTTCAATGTAAACCCCCAGGCCCACTCTGTACTCTAGCTTTGATCCATCGGTGTAATATGATCTTCCAGATGGCAATACTAGAGTTCCGTCAATCCAAGACTGTGCCGATGGCGGCGGTGCGTCGCACTCGACTTCAAGGTTCATCTCAGGTATCCTCTCCCCTTTCTTCCAGGTTTCCTATCGTCGCCTCGATTATAACGCGATGGTATGAGCTGCTCCCATCCTCAATCCGTTCTCCCATCGCAATAAGGCTGCCTCACACTTAATCTGTATGTCAATGGGGCGGATATCTATGTAAGAGGAAAGAGTTTTTGAGAAAAAAAACTCATTAAGTCATGACTCTAGTGTAAACGATAGCGAGTTCGTGACTCTCATGCTAAAAGAGTAGACAGGGTACAGTGACTTACGGCTTCTTGTCTTAAGATCACAGCTCCCCGAATCGAACACAGCTCCCATACAAAATGGTTTTTTCGGATACTACGCTTGGGTGTATCGATTCCATTATTAGTTGCAGATAAACCCCGTTCAGATATGGTTTGCTAAATTTTGGTTTTTTATATCTCCCATCAGTTATATCTCCCATCGTTATATCCTCAACTCATTTCCCGTTTTCCAATTCGATAGTCTCCTTAGTGACTTTTCTATGATCTCACTCAACAGAAGTTTGCTTCGGACTAGAACACAACATCTTAAACATATGTGTTAGGTTTATTGCCATCCTTATCGAGATCCATTGACAATAAATAGTATAATGGACTTTTCTTTGCCATAACATCGAAACTTCCTCCCAAACGACATTCTGGGATCTACATTTGGCACCTAGGGAAAGGAAGCCTAGTACACATCTAAAACATTCCGAGCAGTTTAAACAGATGTTGAACCAATTGTGAACGGTGTTTAGAAGTCATAGCAGTGCTATGTTGTATAGCTTACTGTAGTCGAATAAATAATGCGATCTCTAGATGTTCAAGAAGTTTGATTGATAAAAACATTTGTCATACATTCACTTTGAGAGAATTTCAGTCTTGCATTTTTGCCCACATAAAGTTTTGTATAGATTTTCTTTTAAATATTGTGGTCACCAACGATTTTTTTTGATGGCTTTTGATTTTTGATTATAGCGAAATTTGCTTTTTTTTTGCAAAGTCATGCGGTTGTGTTCGAGGATTCACTTTCTCTTTTCCCTTAAAAACAAATTGATATTATTACGTAATCAAAAAAGCCTAAACTTATTCCTTACAGTGCAAAATTTCTTTGGTTTCGTGTCGGAAACCTTTTGATTAAAAGTGAAAGTGAATCCTATAACACTATCTGCGTGTCATACTACATTTAAGTGAAAACGGTATTAGAAAAGTTAATGGTGGGAGATGATTCCTTACAAATCTAACAGACTAACAGATTTCTTTTTATCATTTGCCTTTTTCTATAATTTCCTTCAAGATTCAATCAATTCAATGTAATTATCTGTCGCATTGGAAAATGTAAAGCGATTTCTTTTAAAACATCCGCCAAGAAAATTTCCTTTGCTTAACGAGTATTTAATGAAATAGATGTGATATCGCAATTGATGTGCTCTTAATCAAATGCATGCCTTAAGTTTTAGTTTTGTCAATGACATTTGATAACGATGTCTGTTACTCAAATATTCGATTTTCATTTCGAACGCCATTGAAGCTTTGCTACGCTATTCTCCTTATTTGATTTTGAAAAACTTGGTATTGCTGTTGCTATTTTGTTTAGACTCCATTGGATAGTTTTTGAAGTACGTACAAATGAAGAAGGAGAAACCTAATTTAATTGCACGTCCGTTTCGTTTTGGTGATATTTTTTATGTTTTCCTCTTCTTTGGGTGTGGTTTTTTTTTGCGTTACGGATTGGATATCCTTGCTCTCACTGTGTTCAAAATGCGTTGCGTTACTGTGTGGTGGCCATGGCTGCTACTGCTGCTGCTGCTGCTTCTGCTTCTGCTGTTGCTGCTCTCGTCCAAATGCAATCAATTTTTGATGAATCGAACATGGAATGCACATCGCACAGTTGGCTGACAACTGAATTGCCGTCAATCACGACATTGTCCTTCAGCTGCAAGTTTTGTGTTCGTTAAACAAACTCACAGACACATCCACACACGCATACCGAAACAGAGAGATACACTAAGTTAAAGTGGATAGACAAATGGATGGATGCATGGTTGTATGGAAGGACGAACCCTTATTTGAACATATATACACACACATATAAACCAAAATTCCCTAACAAACTTGCCACCATGGAGGAGTGAGTGTGGATGGAAAGAGGAGGAACTCAGAGAAGACGGGTATCCGCATTTCTTTTATTTCGGCATAAAAGACCTCTTCGAATTTCCTCTAGCGTCGCAACACTTTAGACACTGCAGCAGGCATCGCACCAGGCGACAGAGGCATGTTAAAAAACTGATTTTTTCTCTCTCTCTCTCTCTCACTTTCTTCTCCTTTTCTAGATAATAACAATAATAATCAGTATCATCGTTACATACATAGAGAGCTTTTCTTAGTAGAAGAACAGCGTTCATAGACGATTTCTTTACTTAGTGTCTTGAGATTTGTGCAAACACACATACACACACACAAACACACAAAGCAAAAGATATGAACATGTGCTAAGATAGATTTGAATTAAATTCACACAAAATGCATATAATCTGCACACACACACACACACACACATTCACACATGCATACATATGTGCACTGGATGGGGAATATGTACATAGACCCATATTCGTGTACATATATCTTTACTAATACTCCTAGTATGTAGAACATGAGTACATAGCAACAACAAATAGAACAATATCAACCGACAATCTAGAAATGCATGTTTTACTAAGACTCTTTATAAGCAAATCATTCAATAACTTTTTTTTTGTTAGATTTTTGCCAATCTTACTCTCTTTAATTATGTATGTGTGTATGTTAGTATGTAAACGAGTATGTAGAGACTCCTAGTGTTGACACAGCACACATGCCATACGTATGTGTTTCTTCACAGGTACACCGCCCCGAGCAACCGCCTGCCCGCCCCAGGCCAAGTTTGGCGTGTAAATATGGATGAGTACATGTGAAGGTTATTGAAGTTGCATGGAAATGCTGTTGATTCGATAATATCAACATTTAAATTGATTGACTACTCCATCAGGATATTATTTGCAAAGCAGCATCACTGCTTGTCACCGATGTTGATACGTTGATCTTTATTTTATTGTAATTGAAGTGGCTTTTATTTCACGACACCGTTATCTTTAGACTGTGTTGAGCCAAAAAAGATGTTGAAATATTTTTTTTTTTGAGGAAATTATTAAATATGTTTCCAAATAAGGTATTCCAACCAATGTGCCTTATACACTTAAAAAAATAGCACATTAAAAATTTGCATTAAAATTACCATAACATTTAAACATCTTTCATTTAAAGGCTAAACTTTTTGTAATAAAAACAAACAAAAATTGGTTCGTAGCTAATTTTTCCTTAAT
The DNA here is from genome assembly GCF_963082655.1 of Stomoxys calcitrans. Taxonomy (NCBI): domain Eukaryota; kingdom Metazoa; phylum Arthropoda; class Insecta; order Diptera; family Muscidae; genus Stomoxys; species Stomoxys calcitrans. The sequence continues at coordinate 160,162,015 of NC_081556.1, read as the reverse complement.
TGTTTGCATATTTTATAGGTAACATGTGAAGGCGGGCTAAAGTTGGGCATAGCCGACTTTTTGATACCTTGCACCACATTGGTTATGCATAATAATTCGTCTAAATAAAAAATCCATTTTGGGGTGTGATTCTGATATTAATACTTGAGACAAAGGCAAGGGGTCTTACCTTCAAGTCTTCGAATTTGAATATATTGGAACTCGAGAGATTAAATCATGTTTTGATTGACCGCTTGAGCAGGCACTATTTCTTGGATTTACTTTGACTTTTTCAAGAAAGAGAACCTGTTTAAGGTGGAGCTATATTATGGACCGATGCGAACCGTTCGTCGAGATACCGGTTAATATGGGTGGTATATCAGAATATGGGACGATTTCAACCATACCTGGCAAGTTTATTGGAAGTCATAATAAATGAGCAATGCAAAATTTTAGCCATGTGGGATAATAAAAGCGCTTTCCAAAGGCTTAACAAATATAATGGGGAGATATTTCATGGTGATATAAACGGAATAAAGAAGTATGTATACACGGATTAACGCCGGAATTTGAACCTAGGCGTTCGGCGTCGTAGACGGACATGCTTACCTTTGCACAGAGGTGGCCTTCTACTATGTACATCGATATTAATATTCAAATATGGGCCTTTATGAATCATATTTGCACAGTGTTAAATTGGTGCCAAATTAGCCACAGGGGTTGGCTCAAGACCCTAAATCGGTAGATCGGTCTGTATGGAAGCTACAAACAAACATGATCCGATATAAACCATATTAGAGTCAGATATCGATGGACCGAATAAAACTCACTTTCCGAAATTGAAATGCGCCTGGTTTGAGCTTAAGACCTTAATTAGGCAGATCGGGCTATATGTATATATGGCCCAATATAGACCATATTCGGATCGGATATCAGAGGCTTTAGTATAACTCACAGTTTTAAATATCAGCGAAATCGGACAATAAATGCTGTTTTTATTGACTTAAGACACAAAATCGCAGTTCGGTCAACTAATCCAATTATTATCCAAATTTACCATGTTTGATTCGGAAGTTGCCGGGCCTAATTGCCCATGAACATTCCACTAAGGAACGGGGGCAAACTTCTCACATATCAATGAGTGCAATTCGATTCAAGATTAAGCTCAATGATAAGGGGCCTCTCTTTTATAGCTGAGTCCGAACGGCGTGCCGCAGTGCGACACCTCTTTGGAGAGAAGTTTTACATGGCATAGTACCTCACTAATGTTGCCAGCATTAAAAGAGGAAAACCACAGTTGAAAATTGCCGGGCCTAATAAAACTCAGTATCTTAAACTTCAGCGAAATCGGGTAATAAATGCGATGGTTATGGGCTCCAGATCCTAAATCGGACGGAACGGTCTATACGGCATCTATATGCAAATACAGCTCAATGTGGACCATTTTCGGGTCAGATGTCGGAGGCCCTAGTAAAACTCGCGATTTTAAATTTTAGCGAAATCGGATGAAAAATTCGGTTTTTATTGGCGTAATACCCTATGTTGGTAGGTTGGTCTATAAGGCAGCTATATCCAAATGATTACATACCTAGCACCCATACCTATCACAGTTATTGGAAGTCACAACAATACACTACGTGCAAAATTTCAGTCAAATCGGATGAGAATTGCGCCCTCTAGAGGCTCAAGAAGTGAAGATCCAAGATCGGTTTATATAGCAGCTATATCAAAACATGGACCGATTTGGCCCATTTACAGTACCAACCGACCTACACTAATAAAAAGTATTTGTGCAAAAGTTCAAGCGGCTAGCTTTACTCCATCAAAAGTTAGCGTGTTTTCAACAGACAGACGGACGGACGGACATGGCTTGATCGACTTAAAATGACATGACGATCAAGAACATATAAACTTTATGGGGTCTACCCTCCTATGGTGGAGGGTATAAAATTAGAAAAAATAGCAAAAAACAAGTTAAAGCGTGCCAAGATCGGTCGGGCCGAATCTTATATACCCTCCCGAGGGATCGCATTTGTCAAGATCCTTCCCGGTATCTCTTTATAGGCAAGCAAAGAATAATGGATAACATTTGCTATGCTATTGGACCTATATCAGGTTATGAACCTATTCGAGCCATACTTGGCTTGGATGTTGGAGACTATTGCGCAAAATTTCAACGAAATCCGATAAGAACTGCGTCCTCTAGGGGCTCAAGAGATGCAATCGGGAGATCGATTAATCTGGAAGCTATATCAGGCTATGGACCGATTCAGACCCTACTTGGCACGTATGTAAAAGGTTATGAAAAATTAAAATTTTTGCCAAATCAGATAAGAATTACGGCTTTTAGAGGAGCTGTATCTAAATATGGACCGATATAACCCAATTGCAATCCCAGCCGAATTGCGCTAATAAGAAGTATTTGTGCAAAATTTCAAGCGCCTAGCTTTATTATTTAGAATGTTAGCGTGTGTTCCACTGACATGGCTTGATTGACTTTAATGTGAAGGCGATCACCCCATCCTATGGTGGAAGGTAAAAAAAATAATTCGCAAGACAACAAAAATCAATGTTTAAAATTTGAATTATTTTGTCGGAAAACGGTGGTTGCGGAACCATTTTAAAATCAACTCATGTGCCTCAATGTGCTTTTTCATCCGGTTGACCTGTGGTGTGTATGAGTTTTTTCTCATAATGAATCATTACCCATACAACCCCATGTACATATTGGAATTTAATTGTGTTTGAAAGTGAGATTTTTTTTTGTTCGGACAAAAATTAGCTGATTTTATTTTACTCTTATTCCAATTGCAAACACTAATATTTTGGGCATGTGTGTATGCCGTACATACACGTACATAGCTATAAAAAAAGCAATTAAAAAATATTGTATTGGATTATTCAAATAGTATAGTGTATAAGGAAATGTGGGCTAAAAAATGTCCTCGTCTCCTCTCCAAAGTTTTCATAGCCTAGTGCACCTCTTCATATTCGTATCAAGCTTAAATTGTTTCAGTAGGCTTATAATTCTATAAGGACATGATGGCTTCTTCTTTGCTCTCCAAGTGATTTCGACTTTGTTTTCCTAACGCTCTGCAGAGCTTTGATTAAATGAAATGTTGCAATAACTTCTTCTCTTAACGGAATTGAAATGTTGTCTTGTTGACTAAAGTCCATACTCTGATGGCCTTCATCGATGGCTTTCCGAAAACATTGCTAGTGATGCGGTATTTTATGCTCCTTTAATTTAACTGTGTGCGCTTATGCGAGTATTCAGTAGGACGTATGATGCTCTTAGGGATTGGTAAAATCAATTTTGGTATTTCCATTTGGTCATCAAGCGTCTATGTTCTGTTTTTTTTTTGGCAGTTGTTGTTGTAGTAGTAGATGTAGGTTGCTGTTTCCAATTGCCAGTAGAATGTGTAAATCGATGGTGGCATTTCAATTCGACTATGCGTAATTTGCCCAAGAATGTTTGGGAAACAATCTATACTCGCAATTACTTTTTAGTGTCGGCCATTGCCGCATTGGAAATGCCATGGGAGTGATACCAGCTGAACACTAGACATTGGGTTGCTCTTCTTTTTTGGTTTTTGTGGAAAGTTGGTGGTGGAAGTTCTCATTCAATTGTAATGTTATTATCCAACAAAGGCAGTTAGGACAAATGGACCGAGAGTTGCTCAATGGTAGCCAACTTTGATTAGTTTAAAATGCAACCATCCTCCGCTGGCTCCCACAAACGTTGGCCGGTTGGCCGAGGTGGTGGTCCCCTTCAGCACTTGAGCCAACCAGCAGCAGGCGAATCGAAAATTTAATTTAATTAAGTGTGGAAGTGTAGACGCATAAACGGAAGTCCAAGAACGCACTTACACACATACCAGCGACAGACAGACGGCCATTCGCGGGAAATACAACTGAGGAGCACTTAATTTGCATTCCCAATTCCGGGGTGTCTGCAGCCCCCCCAAAAGCCCCTGCAAAGGCCCATGCGGGTACTTTGAATTTTTTCCATTCATTCATTCGTTCATTTATCACATCAAAACAATGGAATTTCCTTTGCCATTTAGGTGGCTTTTAAGCAAACACTTAACTCAAACACTAGGGTGGTCGTAAAGTTGGCTTGACATTTTTTTAAGAAGTAAAATAATAATAATAAAAAAGAAAAACAATTAAAAACGTTTGGCCGGGCCGAGTATTGGTAAATCACCACCATGTGTTCTGCTAAAAATGTTTACAAATGAACTAAGCTGAAGGGCATATGCCAACTATACTTACCGAATTTCCTTCAAATCACACAAAAATTGAAGCTTTTAGGGACTATACAATCGATAGATCGGTTTTATGCGGTTTTACACTACATGCCAAAATTCAGCCAAATAGTATAACAATTGCGGCTTCTAGGTTCTCAATAAGTCAAATCTGGAGATCGATTTATATGGGAGCTATATCTAAATCTGAACTGATATGACCTACATCAAGAACAAGTATCTGTGCAAAATTTCAAACGGATATTCACATTCGTTCAAATGCTATCGTGATCTCGACAGACGGGCGGACAAACATTGCTAGATCGACCCAAAATGTCAAGATGATCAAGAATATATTTATATACGTAGTAGGGTCTCTGATCAATAATTCGAGAAATGACTTGTTTTGTGGTGGTTATAAAAATCACTTGGGACCACCCTATTGTTGCAGCAATTCAAAAGGCGACGACACCAGCAATAAGGTCTCAATGCAAAGACAAATTGACAAGTTGTGTACATTGTGCTGTGGGTGTGGTTGTAGTGGCCCAAAGAGCTTTCAACTGAACAAAATGCCATAAACGTGGCCGACACTTTTTCGTACACACACACACACACTCACAGATATACATCTCCATGCACTCACTCACTAGAAATGACAAAAGAAGCTGTTGTCTGTTTGGGATTTATCCATATTGGTTAAATCCCTTCTTCTACATCCATTCCCCCTCTTATGCTTACTTACACTCTGTTATGGCCAATGTTGAGATGTTGTTTGGGTTATTGAAGTGTAAACAGAATGACTTATCTTGAATATTTGGCGGCAAGATGAAATTGATAAACTCTGGTAACAGGGAAAGACTTGTAAAATTTCTTTATTAACTGAAAATTTTGATTGGCGGTTTATGGCAGTTTGTGGTTTGTTTTTCTTTTTATTTTGCATTTAACATTGCGGAACAAAACCATCAGAGATTTGAAGAAAATCTTTGTTATTAATAAAAAAAAAAAAATTTGTGGTAATGATTTTTTTCGATTAGTTTTTTGTGAATCTGATTCATTAGTTGAGATGGAAAAAATCACTAAAAGTTGGTCTTTGTTCGTTCTTTCCTGGCATAACCAAATTTTTTAATATAAGGGAAAATGATTTTATTTTCAAAGAATAATAGGTTATCCTGTAAGAAAATCTAACCAAACATCGATATGTCCAAACGACTTAAAACAACTGTCATTAGAATAATAGGTAGCGTAATAAATGCAATAAGAAGGTATTGTGTATACCGGCCTTAAGGGGGAGGGTCTTTCTTCGGTAATAAGTATTTCAACTACAATACTTCGAATAAGGGCCAATTTCTGAATGAAATATAAAAAAATTAATTTTGTGCTTAATAATTCAATTACGGAAATGCGGGGAGACTTTCTTTCGCTTCATTCACCTTCAAAAAAAAAAAAAAAAAAATTATACAAAATCATATTCTTAAATTTAATTTTGAAATTCAGATTCACTTAAAAAAATGTATAAAAAACAATATTTCTATAGATTGATTGAAATCATTGTTGCTTATAACAAAATATTTAATTGAAAATTTGACACAGAATGTTTACGTTCGAATATTCTCCTCCACTGCATTGTGTTTACTTTTAGCTATTTTAATAAACGCCGTCATTGCCCACAATTTTAATAGGACTACTAGGAAGTGGTTTGAATATCGGTGATAGATCTCGGTTTTTAGTTCGTTTTCTTGTGATTTCAAAAGATCGATTTATATGATGTTTAAATCCATTTATGGGCCTTTTACGAGCACATTTAATGAGGTCACAATGTACTTTACTCGCCAAATTTCAGTTGTATCGGGCAAACGGTAAGGCTCCAGAGGCATAAAGAGTAAAATCGGAGAATCGATTTGATATGGAAGCTATATCCAAATGAGAGCCGACATGGTCCATTTGCCATAGTTATCAAAATAATTATGTTTTCAACCACCATGACGGATTTCTGCTGGTGGGAAAACATTCTGAGAGATTAAAAGTTGTGTGTAATGATTTCTGGGGAAAATGTTTCCCTTTTTTATTTTCAAGTAATCGTAAAGACATTTTCTTCTTAAAAAAATATTTATCTCGTGCGCCTTTATGTTTGCTCTCTGCAAAGCCTGGTCATTAGTAAGGCAATGTGTTGTGACCACTTTCGCTAGGCCGGCCAGTGTTGTAGATACTCGCATTATAACGGTTGTGCGTGTGTCGAAGCGTGCCTGTATTCATTCATTCAGATATTCATTCTTAGGCGACAGGCAACAACAATCGCATTGCAAACATAAACACACGTACAAATAGCCAGCCAACACATAAACACTAACATTCTCTCACACACCGACCAAACGAATTGGCCAAAGAAGGGTTAATTTAAAATGTATTGTGCTGTGGTAGAGTTTGCAACACATGCTCGTTTGCGTTGCCTGCTGCTTTCCTCACTAGGCCGTTAGGCAAAGGATTGCTGCCTCATTATGCTGTATAAGTCGTTCGTGTGTTTGTGTTTTTGACTGCAAGAGAAGAAAGAGAGAGGGGGAGAGAGAGAGTGTGGGTATTTACCATTTGGTGACAAATCAGTATTTTTGTGCGAATACTGTCTGTTGCCTTATGCCGCCTGCCCCCATACCGTATGAATGGGAATGCGAGCGCGTGTACCAATGCCAGCAAGGATTAGTGTTAGTGTGTATTTGTGTGTGTGCGCGAGTTTGTCTCTCTGTTTATTATTAATATCAAGTGTGACATAAAGGTTTTTATTCTAGTCATTTCATGCTTCGTAACAATGAAAGTGTTGGGGCGGCGAAAGGACTCGGCAAGCTCTGCATGTGAAGCATAGACCGCCACCACCATCGCCGCTCCTTTGGCTTAACGCCAGAGATGAACAGAAGCTTTGTGGTTTCTCTTTAGTGTGGCTGGAATGTTGGCAGCGTGTATATTGTGTTAGGTGTGTGTGTGTGGGTGTGTGGCGCAGGGGGTGGCACTGGGTTGCATTGCCACAGCGGTGTTTATTTATAAGCTTAGCATACCAAATCAGGCTATAAATAATAAATATTTTAGTGCGTTTCACTTTTTTATCCAAAACGTTTTTCGTAGGACGATTATGATGAATTATTCACTGAGATGAGGCAGCAAATGCCGCCAGGCACCAAAACGAGAGCGCGGCATAGAGAGAAGGGCCCAGAAGAGAACAGAGCAGAGCAGATCAGAACGGAATCCTGTACAGTGTCGGAATGTGGCATTGAAACATGTACTTGTTGCTCGAATGAAGTTAAATGAATAAGGAATTTTTTGGGCAAACAACAAACTTTTGCTGGGCTGGTTTTTTGTTTTTTTTTTTCTTTTCAGTTGGGTAGCTGTTTCTCGTTTCATTTATATGTTTGTTTGTAGGGTGCTCCTATTGACTCGTTTTGGCATTTGATTAAGTAAAACCCTTCCCACTTCTGGTATTGCATATAGCCAGGGGTCATGCGCATGGGGATGGGTGAAATGGTGATGTTTTTAAAATTACTTTTATATTTTCCACAACATTTACTCTGGCATTTCATGGAAATGCAAACGGATTTAAAATCCGCAAATCATGAAAATGTTGTAGCACTTCATTCATGAAGGCTGCAGCAGCAGGACCAAGGTAAATGTCAAAAACAAAACTGTTCAACAACAGCAGCAAAAACAAAACGAGAAAAGCCCAGAAAAGTTAAATGTTGTAGGGCAAGGATTGTTTTAGAAATCCTTGTATGCATGTTAAGTGGATTTCCATGAAATGCCCCCGTTGAGTTGCCTGGTGGCTGAGTGTGAGTCAGTTGAGATTTTATTACGAGGACCATTTATTATGAAAATGCCATTTGATGACATGGCCATGATTCTTGCGATAAATGCCAAGAATTTTGGGCATAAATCAAATGTGGATTGCATCATGATTGTTTTATATTCCAAACAATGACATTATGCTCTAACACTGTTTAACAGACCTTAATAATAAAGTGATTTCGATGTTTGTTCATTTAAATTGGGGTAACCTTATCGACCTGATGTATTTATTTATTATTTTTGACACCAAAAGAGGATTTTACAAATATTTGTAAAAAATAATCTAAAGCCACATTCAGATTAGTCCAATATTATTGGCCCAACTTGTTTCATCATTTGCCTCAGCAAAAACAGCGTAGGCGATAAGGTGCACCCCTGTTTCACTCCGTTATTAATCTCGAAAGGACGGCTCTCTTCTCCATTGAAACGGACTGAAACTTCTGCATTCTTATACAGCTCCATTATTAGCGTCCACACTGCACTTCGCGAAACTGTGTCAAAAGCACGCTCGAAGTCGATGAATAAAAGGTATAGGTGCGTATCGAATTCTGCAAACATTTCTATGATTTTACGGAAGGCTCTAATGTGGTCCTGGCCAAAAAACCTGCTTGCTCCTTCCTCAAAATGCTGTCAAGTGCAGGCAAAATACGCTGCAGAAGAAGACTTGCCATCACTTTATTTATTACGTTTAACAATGTAATCCCCCTCCAGTTTTTTCACTGGCTGAGTTCACTCTTCTTTGGGATTATGACCATGATCCCCTTTCTACCATTCCGAGGGGACAGAGTTTGTATTCCAGGCCTCTCTAATAATTGGGATGATCGCTTGAGCTATGGGGTGTGTCCGGCTGATTTGCCGTTTTTGAGTGAGACCAGATCGATCTCAATTTCTTCGCAGGTGGGTGGGGTCGTAGATATGTCCCTGCATGCGTTTCGGCAAACAGGAAGATTAAGAGGTTCGGAGCTTACATCCTCGGTTGCTGGTCCTTTGGAGCTGAAAAGTACGCTTCATCGCTCTAATTGCTGCTCGGATGTTGTTAATTTCATTCGCTTACCTATATTAAGCGATATTAAAATATATTCGATTATCTCTGCGAACTAAGCGCGTGACCAGTGCAAACAGGGGGATTAAGAGGGTCGGAGCTTACGTCCTCGTTTGCTGGTTCTTCGGAGCTGAAAGGTATGCTCCATTGCTCTAATTGCTGTTCGGGTGTTGTTAATTTTATTCGCTTGTCTATGTTAAGCGATATTTAAATATATTCGATTATCTCTGCGAACTAGGCGTTTGACCAGCGTTGCGGAGGCGTGACATTCAGTACTGCCTACGGATTTTGTTACACTTGATATTGCCTGTAGCAGAACTTTGCGTTGACGTTTCCGGTACTTTATTTCCTCTATAGTTTTGTTGCTTATCCATGGTTTTTGGGATCGTCGACCAATTCTTATGATAGAGGTGCCCGTCTCCGTACATGCTGCTGTTATGTCGCCACATGTATGGGTGCTTTTTGCAGCTTCTCCGTTGATGTTGACTTTATTCGCGCGCGCTGTTTCAAGGTCTTGTAGATTTAAGAGGTCAAACTTTATGCTTTTTGTTTGAGTCCTTTTCACGACGGCTGGACGTAGACGTAGAGTGGCCTAGTGGCTAAGAGCTTGTGGTCACTATCGACGTCGGCGCCTTGTCTGGTTTTTTTTATCCATCAGCTAATGCAGAAAGAGTTTGCTTATAAGTACATGGTTGATTTAATTACGGGTGTTTACATCTGGTGATTTTCAAGAATATTTGTGTATATTTTTATAGGCGAATTTCGTATCTCCAATTTACTTGCGTAGAAGTCAAACAATCTGTTGCCATTGTCATTCCTGGCATCCCCATGTCCTTGCATTCCCATAATTGATTGTAGATTATTGTTTTTATTATCCATCTTGATATTGAAAGCCTCCACAAAAAGTTTGATGTCTCTCTTAGGTAGAGAGCGTGCCACAGACTTGAGTTGGTAATATAATTGTTTTCGGCGACAATAAAAGTCCGACCCCGTTTATTCGGTGGATTAATTGCCTGAAAAAATGAAGTGGTAGCAACCTTGAAAATCCATAGTCCCGGATTTTGGCCATCGTATTTCACTTAAACCGAGGATGTCTAGGTTGTAGTTTGACATCTTGTTCTGGACTTGGTAAGGTCTGGCTGATTCTGAGAGAGTTTTAACGTTCCATGTTCCAATCATAACGCGTGTTCTGAATCCATAGGTCGGGGCGTTGTCAGTTCCATTACTTCTTGTTGATGTTTCTGTAACCGTTCTTTTTTAGATGGATGGCGGGCCTTCGCATCGGTACCTAGTGCTGGGGCTGCCAGCGACCCTCCGGGCCGTGCTCTCTGGTTGGTAAATCTTTTGGAAATCTGGAGCGAGACCATTGACCATTTCTTTTGGTTCATCCACAGCCGGCCTTATTGCACGAATCCATCCTGTTTGTGATAATACCCGTGCAAGCGGGACAGGTTGAAGTATAGTCTGCATCAGACTCACTTAGACGTTTTGGTCCATTGTGATACCACAAGATGCTTGAAAAAGCCCAACAAGTTGCGAACGTTTACATTTGCCAATTTAGACAAGTTCTAAGGGAAATGTCAACTCCTTCTGATTGCCAGTGAGGGACACATATATAGCAGATGTTGTATAGTATCCTCTTGCTCGTAGCTTCTGCAAAGACCGTTTCTTGCAACCTTCAGTCTGTCTGTATATTTACCGATTAGACAGTGACCTGTCATGATGGACACAATGACTGGGATATCTGACGTATGCAAATGTGCACCACAAATAAAAACAGTTTGCACCGCAATATTAAATTGGGATCAAATTTCGTTTTAGAATTTGGGGATGGCCTTTCATAATAAAAGTTTATCCTAAACATACACATGCATATAGACCTCAATGTTGCCTAATCACCCCAAAAATTTTTTGCTGTGTGCAGTGTATATTTGGTGTGTGAGGTGCACAAAATGAAAATGAGATTGTATGTGTGAATTACTCTCTAAAAATGTTTTTAATTCGCTCCATGAGTAAAATTTGAATAATTTGACAGAATCGATAAAGTTTTTTAAAAGTAAACATAATATTAAGAAGAAGTTATCGTCTGTCCTCTTAAATCAGAATAAAATATTGTTTGTACATTGAAAACAGAAAAATTATGCCTGCGTTCATTCGTCTCAACAACGACTGAAGCCAAGAGAATAATAATATGTGTGAATTAAGTATCAACGGTAGCATAAAGCATTTTTTTTGCCCCAACAGCTGCATAAAAAGCCCCAATAAGACGAAATTGGTCCCCAAAAGTTTTTTGATGTTTTCTATATACCAGTTTGGGGCATATCTATACTCCACACTCCTTCTGTGGTACAGGGTATTATTACTTAGTGAATTTGTTTGTAACACCCAAAAGGAAGAGAGATAGACCCATTGTTAAGTATACCGATCGACCCAGAATCACTTTCTGATTCGATTTAGCTATGTCCGTCTGTCTGTCTGTCCGTCTGTACATGTTTATTTGTGTACAAAGTACAGGTCGCAGTTTTCATTCGATCGTTTTCAAATTTGGTACAGGCATGTTTTTCGGCCTAGAGACAAAGTCTATTGAAATTGGAAAAAATCGGTTCAGATCTGGATATAGCTACCAAATGTATGTTCGTCCCATTTGCAGTAATACTGCAATAAAATTATCATTTATTAACCGATTTTCTCGAAATTTGGCAGGAAGGATTTTTTACGAATTTCGACGTTACTGGATGGTTCAGATTTAGATATAGCTCTCATATATATATATATATCGCCCGATTTTCACTCCTAGAATCACTGCAAGCACAGTTATTGATCAGTCTTGCCAAAACATTGCTCAACGCTTAATCGATGACTACCACAATAAACATAGAGTTTGGTCAAAATCGGTTCAGATTTAGATATAGCTCCCATATATATGTTCGTCCGATTTGCAGTAATATTGCAATAAAATGGTCTTTTGTTAACCGATTTTCTCGAAATTCAGCATATTCTCTTAACTCTCAATGTTACTGGTGAATTTCATAGAAATCGGTTCAGATTTAGATATAGCTGTCATATATGTATATCGTCAGATTTCCACCCCAAGAGCCACTGCAAGCGCATTGTTTGACCAATCTTGCCAAAATTTTACACAACGCTTTCCTCGACGACTACCACATTATCTGAGAAGTTTGTTCGGAATCGGTTCAGATTTAGATATAGCTACCATATATACGTTCGTCAGATTTTGGGTAATTTGCCATAATGTTGTCATTTGTCAACCGTAGTTTTTACAGTTTGAACATATTTGCTCGCCGAGGTCCAACAAAATTGGTTCACAATTGTGTTCCACATTGTGCTTATAGGGTAGGTGTAGGGTATTATAGAGTCGGCACCGCCCGACTTTTGCCTTTCCTTCCTGGTTTTATTTTGGGTTTGGGGAGTTACTTCGTGTATTGTATTCAGTATTATTTTATAGATAATGCTAGAGTGTTTCCTTGTTTCATAGCTAGGCTGTGTGCTGGTATAAAACGCGTTAAGATTTAATGCACCTTCCTTTTTATGCGTCCCAACCCCTGAGTGAAAAATAGCAGTCATTACCAAAGCCAAGTTGCAATAGAAGTTTCAAGGATTTCGCACTCCAGTGTTATCCAATTTAAGTGCCGCATAAAGTTGAGACTCCGAATAGGCTTTCTTTTTATTTGAAATATAGAACAGCATCCGTCAAAGTTGTGTGAAGTTAGCTTATACTTGAGGTGAGTTATATTTATTCATCATATTTTAGCTAATATTTAAAATATGGAACCAATCAACTACTTTTATATGATTACCCTCTCTTTTTTAACGTGAGTTTTCGAGAAACGCAGCTATGGCGTGAAAACAGAAGTAGGTGTATGTATTTGTGAAAACTGCGTGAAAACCTCCAAGGAAATTTATTGCAGAGCAAACTGGTGATTACTTAAAGACTATGTCTTAATCTGAACCAATTTGCATAAAATTCATATATAATTCGCTAAGGAATGGTATTTTCTGAAATTAGAAAAAAAAAACTCGTCCACAATAAGATCTTTTTCAGTTCTGGCAGATTAGCCTATATAGAAGCTATATATAGTGATGTTGGCATTTCTGGATAAATGTTTGCAGATGAGCCAATATTTAGGGCCAACATTTTGTGGAGTTAAGTTAACTGGTGTCGTTTCGTTACTTTACATTTCAGCCATGGTTTTTGGCCGGCAAGATTTGAGTTGGGTCCCATGTACATGCCATGAAATGCACAGATGTTGGCGAGGATTATTTCCTTGTGTCTTCGAAATGCCGCTTACATGACAGTTTACTTTGGATTTTACCCCAGTTGTTGTGTCTAGTTATGCCCTCTTAGGTCATTGTTGCGCTCATCGCATGGATTTTTGTTTGGTCATCATTACACATTCATGTGTCCCATCTTGGCTTGTCTCGTTCCATCCTTTCAAGAAGCAACAAAGAAGCAAAACATACGGATGATGTGTTTTTTCCTGTTTGGCCTTTTATTTTTTGTTGTTTCTTTCCATCCAATTGCCCAATTAAAAATGAATTTCTCTCTGTTTTATGTTCCATAAGAAATGTAACAAAATGAGGCAGACAATAAAACAGACAATAAGCTCAAAATAATGAGATTTTTATCATTGGACACAGGGAATGTGTGACATTTAGCAAATAATTTGTTGCTGTGTGGGTGTGGGTATCGTTACTGTTGTTGTTGTTGTTGTTGGCTGTGATGCTGGTATTATATGCAGACAATGGAATTTAATTACAATGACTTTGAAATTCAAATTTGATTCACTCCAAGGATGAATATTCCCATTCAGTTGTTTGTTGACACATACACAAGCGCACACATACATACAGACAGGCAGGCACTGGTACTAACACAGGCCTGCAGGACAATGGGTGATCAAATAAATGTCATTATTTGCTCGACATGCTACCGGTATCTTTGAGATATTTTTTTGTTTTTTGCCTCTGCAAACTATTCAGGGTACTTCAAAAACGATTTTACCTAATTTATCTCTTTAAATAGCAGCCTTTTGTTCTAGGTGTGGGAGAGCATTTTTTTTATTGTGTCTATGCCAAGAAAGCTGTAGGCTTATTTCACCCAAAGACATGTTTAAGCCTCCTCCTTGTGTCGTGCGCACCGTGTACCTCACATAAATTTGAATTAACTGTGGACATATCCTCAGCGTCAAGAAACGCTCAGCCACAGTGAGACAGTGAGAGGCCTGTCGTTCGTATCCGTTGCTTTCCCTATGCTAGCCAGAAATTACATTTGCCGTACAATAGGTCCTAATGATTTGTTTTGTCGTTACTTTCGGGTGAAGCCAAATTTTGACTGTCGCTCCAAATGCAGGAGAAAACCTTGGAGAAACCTTATCCTTCTTTACTTGTGGTCGGTCTGGCTTGGGTTTTTGTGTTTGAAAAAAAATAGTTGAGGTTGATTGCTCGACCATGACTAAGTTTGAGGAAATTTTATGAACCCATAAAAAAGAGGGGGGTCCTTTCCACCCCCGCCTAAATGAGAGACGTAGTGTTTTTAGTACATATATTCTATGAGAGTGTAAAAAGCTACTGAAATACTTTTTGTATTTAGAATGAATGGGTTTTAGTTTCTTAAAAAAGCATAAGAGCGTTTAGCAATAAAGGAAGTTTTACGATGACTGGCTACACGGACCATGATTTAAACGTTAATGAATTTGAGTTCTAAAAAACATGGAATTTATGTTTCTGGAAGACATTTCCTTTTTACTACTTTTCAATGTATCTTTCGTTGTAGCTTCAGCTATCTTAGACAAATAACAGCGTGCTTAGTTCGTCCGGGCCGAATCCTATATACCCTCCATCATGGATCGCATTTGTCAAGTTACTTGAATAATTTGTTCAAGTTATTCAACGATACTTATACCATGCTGGCTATTAGAAGTCATAGAAAAAAAATGCAAATTTTGCCCATGAAAATTCCACTAAGGAAGAGGGGCAAACTTCTCACGTATCAATGAGCGCAGTCCGATTCAAGTTTAAGCTCAATGATAAGGGGGTCTCCTTTTTTATAGCCGAGTCCGAACGGCGTGCCGCAGTGCGACACCTCTTTGGAGAGAAGTTTTACCTGGCATAGTAGCTTACAAATGTTGCCAGCATTAGGAGGGTAAAACCAAAGCTGAAATTTTTTTCTGATGGTCTCGCCAGCATTCGATTCGATTCGGCGTTCAGCGTCTTGGGCGGACATGCTAACCTCTGCGCTACGGTGGTCATAGAGAAATACCACCTCCAAAATGACAGGCAATTCGTGTAATAACTGCGCCGTCCAGAGGCTCAGAAAGGGAGATCAGGTTATCAACCGATCTAGACCATACTTGGCACAGTTGCTAGAAGTCATGCAATAATGACGCGTGCAAACTGCATAAAAATTGTGCCCTCTAGAGGCTCAAGAAGTCAAATCGGGATATCGATTTATATGACAACTATATCAAAACAAACAAACCCAACCCACCTACACTGCACTGAAAAAAAGTTGCCGAAAATTTAAGATTTTTCCTTATTCGTAAGATTTTAGCAATGAAAACCAAAACTTTAAAATTAAAATTCTATCTTTAAATCAAATTTCCTATTCACTAACGGATATGACAATTCGTTTCAAATGTTGATCGGTGATTGATTCCTATTTTACTTCATAGATGATTGTCCAATTATTATTTTTTTGAAAACTGTTTTTTTTTTTAAACTTGACATCTTTCGGTACACTGTTGTCTTCTCCCAATGTAAAATTCCTAACTTTCAAGGATATTTTGAACTTCAGTTTAGATTTTTGTCTTTAATAACCAGACACAAAGTTAAGGACTTATTAACCTACCATTTGAAATGAAATATCCTTAATATGAAGGAAAATATTTTTCACCATAGTGTATTTTTCCTTAAAAAGTTGGAAAATTTACCATCTTTAAATTAAGTTTGCTGATCTTTGGCTCGAATCTTTAAAATTTGAACATAAGTTTTTCAGTGTAACAAGAATTTTTTGTGCAAAATTTCATGCGCCTAGCTTTATTCATTCGAAAATTAACGTGCTTTCGACAGATAGACGAACGGACAGACGGTCATGGCTAGATCGACTTAAAATCTCTTAACGATCAAGAATATATAAACTTTATGGGCACTTTTTGGTCAAGTAAAAAAAAGTAACCATTAAAATTTATCATATACATTTTTTCCTGTACATTCCAATTATCACTATAGAATTTGATTTGGGTGATAAGCAAAAATGCAATAAGTTTGACTAAGCGGAGGTTGGGATATCCATCGGTACATAACCTGATATAGCTGCCATATAAACCGATCTGGGATCTTATATTATACTATCAAGATAAGTGATAGTATACTTATCAATGGGTCTTCCTTTTAAGAGTTACAAACTAATTCACTAAGTTATAATACCCTGCACCACAGTAGAAAGACAGTTGTTATGGAATCCAATAATTGAAACCAATCTGAGTTTACCATCCAACTACTGAATAGTTCCTGGTTCCATATTGGATCTCGTTCTACATTAACGGGAACTCCTCATGGATTTCGATATTTATGTTTACTACAAAAATCACTTGCAATGTTAGCTTCATCAAGGACATCATCTCCAAAAATATTTTGGTAAATTTGAAATAATGGTAAAATTATGCAAACAAATTTGAACAATACTGAATTTGCAGCTATTAAGGGAATTTCAATTGAAATTTGCTATGGTTTCTTAATCATACGCAAAAACATTTCCCCAATAACACATGCATGGCCTTTGTCATTGAAGTTTTCAACGCACATTCAACATGGCCTAATGTACGAAAATAGAGAACCCACTGGGGGCTCCATTTAATGAAACATTCGAACAAAAGAGTTGTGAGATGTGATAAAATTTATTAGAAGGCATGCCACGCTCTCCTATTTTACTACACCAACAGCACCACACACATGTGCATGAACACCAGCAAATGTGTTGTATTGCGTGCAGCCACACACATACTAAACAACACAAATAGGTGTGTGTGTGTGTGTACATGCAGCCATGGCAAACAAACAAACAAATATATCTTCATCCACATATACACTCACACATACACAGCAATACGCACATAGCGATAAATAAGCTATTGTTATTGTTGCTATTGTGCAACTGTGTGGGCGCTGTTTTAATATTCTCGGATTCTTGAATTGAAATCCTTTGCACAGCTGCAAATATCCTTCACGGTATTAGTGTTACGAAGGCGGCAACAGCAAGAGCAATAGAAAATCGCAAACTATAAATGAACTTCTGCTAAATATTAGGTTGTACTGAAAATATATGACCTTGTCTCATACCACATCCCCCCCTCTATACAAATATTGTGTATGTATATGCATGCACAGGGGGAAAGTGAAGTGAGTGAGCGTTTGACCCCAATTCATAATCCGATGGAGTGCATTTCACATTTGAAGCATAATTGAAGTATGAAATTATTCAACATATGAGGTTTCTATTCGCATGGCATGGCAGGCTACAAACTGATTAAATAAAAATTACAGAAAAAATATTTTCAAATTGAAATTTTAAATTGAAAACTTGTGTGCAATGGATCACATTTACATTGTCAGGTAGAGTGTGATTTTCGTCCATATTCATAGCTAGGCATAGTTCGTGCAAATGCCAATTTTACTATGACCATTCCACAGAGGTACTATGAGGAGAGTTCTCCCCATTCAATGAGGTCGGTCTGAGAGGAGACCTCCTGTTTTGATCTTTGAAATCACATGGCATATAAGGGTGTAGCACATCATGCTCAATGTGATTTCAATAACAACATGATTTAAACGTATCTTTGTTGTTTTTCAAACAGTTGACAGCCAAGTGGCACTATGTCAAGGTGATGACCTTTTACCTCTTACTATAGTAACCGTTGTTGTAGCGCCTGGGGGTTAACTTAGATTACTTCGCAATA